>NC_080165.1:82129924-82433621 GCF_950295315.1 Erinaceus europaeus
CCAGTTAGCGAAACAATTTCTCCATCCATGAAAAAATAGTAACCAAATCCCAGTGAAGAAGAAAGAGAAAAGAAAGAAGGGATAGCAAGAATAGACAGTTATGCAAATCTACTATCCACTGTATATTCTAGGGGTAAGAAGAGGGGAAAGGGAATTAGAGCAGAGATACACACATAGAGAGCCCACTCTGAGTCATATTTCTTCCCCAGAATAATTCACAAATTCAGAAAGGCAAAGAAGAAGGAAGAAAGAAGTATATGACAAGATAAAAAAAAAAGAAAAAAGAGACAAGAGAAAAGAGAAAAGATAATAAAAATAGCTGTAATTAAAGAGCAGTGAAAGGAAAGGTTTTTTTATTACTTTATTTTTAATTTAATTTAAGTTTTTTAATTAGCTAGGAGGAGGAGGAAGGGGAGAGTCTGTAGAGAAGATAGGAGTAATGAGACAAGTTCCTCCCAAAATAGATAAGATGCCCACTACCCTAGCAATGAAAGATACCCTAAGAGTTAATTCTGATCAGCCTAAAGGGGGGGAAGATATTGCCTTTATGTAATATTAATAATAAAATAGAGCAGGGTAAAAAAAAAAACTCATCTCAGATTACCTCAAACCTCATGATCAGAGGCAGCTGATTGTTAAGAAAGAGAAAAAGAAAAAAAAAACATCAGGACTAGACAAGGATAGCCGAAATAGACAGTTATGCAAATCTACTATCCACTAGGGGTAGCTAAAGGAGGAAGGGAAGTTGAGCAGAGATACTTGCAGTGAGAGTCCAACTCTAAGTAAAAATTCTTCCCCAAAATAATTCCCAAATGTGTATCAGTGAATTCAAAAAAGCACACTGTTTGGTGGTGTGAGGGATGGGGCCTGTGGCTTTGGAAGCTGTAGGATTAAGGAAGAAAGGATGACAAGAATTAGAAAAAGAAAAAAAATAAAGAGAGAGAGAAAAGAAAAAGATAAGAAAAAGAAAGAAAAAATTTCCCCCATTTTTTCTACTCTTTTTTTTTTAACCTAAATTAAGTTATAGTCACCTCCTTGGTGTCACTGCTAGGACCCCTTATTGACTGGCCTACTAAAGGCAGAAAATCCTACCATTTCCAGAAGATGTGGTCAGAGCTCAAGCCACTAGCAGCTTCTCAGTCCGACATCTTCCAGGAACCCCTAGAAGACTTTCTAAAGTAGAGTTATTAGTTCCTCTTTGAAGGTTTTGTAGAATTCATTTGTAAAACCATCTGGTCCATTTATGGACTTTTATTTTTGGGGAGATTTTTGATAACTGTTTCAATTTCATTAGCTGTGATGGGCCTGTTCATGTTATCCACTTCCTCTTTACTTAGTTTTGGAAGTTGGTAGGTATCTAGGAAATCATCCGTTTCTTCCAGGTTCTCTAGCTTGGTGGCATTTAGTTGTTCATAGAAGCCTCACATGATATGTTGAATTTCTGCAGTGTCTGTTGTGATATCTCCTCTTTCATTTAGTATCTGATTTATTTGGGTCTTCTCCCTTTTTTGTTTTGTGAGTCTGGCTAAAGGTTTGTCGATTTTGTTTACTCTTTCGAAGAACCAACATTTACTTTCGTAGATCTTTTGTATGGTTTTCTTATTCTCAATGTTATTTATTTCTGCCATAACTTTAGTGATTTCTGTCCTTCTGGTTGCTTTAGGGTTCCTTTGTTGTTCTTCTTCTAGGTCTTTAAGATGTGCAATCAGGCTGTTTATTTGTGCTTTTTCTTGTTTCCTAATGTGTGCTTGTATAGCTATGAACTTCCCTCTTAGGACTGCTTTAGCTGTGTCCCAAATATTTTGATAGCTTGTGTCTTCATTTTCATTGAAGTCTCGAAACATTTTGATTTCTTCCTTGATTTCCTCTTTGACCCAGAAGTTGTTAAGAAGTGTACTATTGAGCTTCCACATTTTTGGACTGTTACTAATCTTTTGTTGATTGTTAAGTGTTAGTTTAATTCCACTGTGGTCTGAGAAGATGCTTGGGATGATTTCAATGCTCTTGAGTTGGCTGATGCTGTCTTTGTGGCCTAACATATGGTCTATGCATGAGAATGACCCATGTGGATTTGAGTAAAATGTGTATTCCAGTTTCTTGGGATGAATGACTCTGATAATGTCCAATAGTTCCAGTTTATCTATCTCTTTATTTAGCTCCCTTATGTCTTTATTGATTTTTTACTTGGATGATCTGTCAAGTTGAGAGAGTGGGGTGTTGAAGTCCCCTACTATGATTGTGTTGCTGTTAATATATTGCTGTAGCTCTTTCAGTAGAAGTTTGATGTATTTAGATGACTTCTCATTGGGTGCATAGATGTTAATAATTGTTAAGTCCTCTTGATTGACTGATGCTCTGAGCGTAGTGTCCATTCCTATCTTTTTTAATCTTATCTATTTTAAAGTCTATCATGTCAGATATGAGAATAGCTGTTCCTGCCCTTTTTTGTGGGCCATTGGCTTGTATGATAGTTTTCTATCCTTTCACTTTAAGTCTGTGTTTGTCTTGTCGAATTAGGTGGGTTTCCTATAGACAGCATATTGTTGGGTTGTGTTTTCTGATCCATCTTCCTACTCTGTGTCTTTTAATAGGTGAATTCAGGCCATTGACATTTATTGATATCAAAGATTGAAAATATTTTAACGTCATTCTTGTAAAGTTTTAGAGTGTTTTGATATATGTCCTATTTGTGGTGGTCTAATTGTTTATAGGAGACCTTTCAGAACTTCTTTCAGGGCAGGCTTGGTGATAGTTGATTCCTTCAACTGTTGCTTGTCTGAGAAGGTTTTGATGCCTCCATCTAGTCTGAATGACAGTCTTGCAGGATATAGTATTCTTGGTTGAAAGCCTTTCTCATTTAGCACTCGATAGATATCTTGCCCTTCTCTTCTGGCCTGTAGTGTTTGTATGGAGAAGTCTGCTGCTAATCTTATGGGTTTTCCTTTGTAGGTGACTCTTTGTTTTTCTCTTGCAGCCTTCAGGATCCTTTCTTTATCCTTATTCCTTTCCATTCTAAGTTGATATGTCTTGGTGTCTTTAGGTCTGGGTTAATTCTGTTTGGGACCCTCTGGGCTTCTTGAATCTTTGTCTTTGATGTTGTGTAGACTAGAGAAGTTTTCAGCTATTATGGCCTGGAAAATGCTTTCTTCCTCTCCTCTTTCTTCCTCTGGTATGCCAATAATGCATATATTGTTTCTTTTGAAGTCATCCCATAGGACTCTGTTGTTGTTTTCAGCATCTCTTAATCTCTTTTTGAGATCTCTTACTTCTTTTTTAGTTGTCTCTAATTCATCCTCAATCTTGCTAATTCTGTCTTCAGCCTCATTGATTCTATTCTCTCTGCCCTCTACTGCTTTCTAGAGTTCATCTATTTTGTTGCCCTGTTCTGATACTGTTTTAGCTTGTTCAACTAGTTGCATTCTTAGCTCAGCTATTTCAGCTTTCAGTTCTCTAATAACCATGAGATAATTAGTATTTTCTTCCATAGTCTCATTTGTTGTTCCTGTATTTCTGATTACAATTTTTTCAAATTATTTACTCACTCCTGTTATTATTTCCTTAGATAATGTTTGGATATTGAACTCGTTATTTTGTGCTTCACCCTCTGGAGGACTTTTAGCTGGACTCTTGTCCTGGTTCGATTCTCCAATATTTCTTCTTGTTTTAACCATTTTATATATTATGTTATGAGTTCCCTTTATCAGTACTTTTTAAATTATTGGTCACTATTGCCTGGATTGACTTATGTCTAAGTAAGTTAATTAAAGGGTTCACAGTGGTGGAAGTTAACAGTTGTTTCAATAGTATTTTAATCCCTGAGTTCCAGCTCAGTGGTTTAAAAGCCTCTTTTTTTTTCTTCCCGTAGGCTATGGGTGCCTGAGGGCTTTTAAACTATCAATAGGCTTCAGCTTAATCACTGACTCCTGACCAAGAGATAAAGCAGGGTGTGGCAGAGATAATCCAGTGGTTATGCAAAGAGACTTTCACAGCCCCTCAGCTATGCCACCGAGATATAGGTCTTCTCCTGAGTTTCCCGGTTAGATCTCTGTCCCCTGGTGTCCCTCCCTGCCACTGCCCCAGATTCTGAGGGTAGTATCAATGGAGACTCAGAGTTGCACTTGGTGAGTCTCTGGGGAGTCCTCTCCTCCCTTAAGCTGTCCCCTTGTTGGTGGAGCAGACTGGAGGTGGTGTCTCAACTGATAAACTGATGAACTGTTAGCAGTCACTTAATCTCTCCTTAGGCTCCTCTCTCCTCTCTGTCACCAGCCACACGTGTTTGTACTCACCGTGATTTAGTGGGTTCCTGTGGTCATTCTAGTCCTGTCTTGTTTCAGTCCCGGGTGATCTCCTTTGGTATTCCTAGTTGATCCGGGAGAGGAGAGGAGAGGAGAAGAGAGGAGAGGAGAGGAGAGGAGAGGAGAGGAGAGGAGAGGAGAGGAGAGGAGAGGAGAGAAAGCAATCTGGTGCTGCTCATAGCTCTGCCTCCAGAAGTTCCCCCCCACTTTAATTTTTAACAAAGATTCTGATATTTTATTAATGTATAATTTTATTGTATGCAGCGAGAATAAATAAACTACTTGCAGTGACAACAGAACATAAAACTATCAAGTGTTTATATATTTATACTGTCTACATGACATGAGCAGATAAAAATACTCATACTGCTTAATAAGCTACCTGTGACTTACTGAATAGTTTCCCCACAAAGATGTTTCCAATTTTACCTGATTGTGCTTTAAGTATTATGCAAAATAAAATAGGATACCATCTGCTGAAAGAGTCTGAAATTGCAGTTGATTCTGTCTTATTTTAAATAGGAAAAGAAAGCAAACGTGTAGAATAATTCATGCTTTTGAAGAATGGATCACACATATAAAGCTGAGAAACAGAATCTCAAGTTTCAGAGACTTGCTCATAAGTACATTAACTTGGGCAATTTTGTTATTTAAGAACTTCCGGGGGGCTGGGTGTTGTTGCATGCACTTGGTTGAACACATATGTCACCATACACAATGACTGGGGTTCAAGCCCTGGGTTCCCAACTGCACAGGGGCGGGGGAGGGGTATTCATCAGTGGTGAAGCAGTGCTGCAGGTGTCTCTTTTTCCTTCTCTGTCACCCTTATTTGTTTCTTTCTGTCTCTATTAAATTAACTTTAAAAATAATTTAAAAAAAAGAAAATAGTTTTGAAAAATAAAAAAGAATTCCCTGTCTAGGAGGATGGGTGGTGGAGCACCTGGCAGAGAAGACATGTAATCATGTGCAAGGACCTGGCTTCAAGCCCCTAGTCCCCACCTGCAGTGGGGAAGCTTAGAGAAGTGGAGCAGAGGTCAGGTGTCTCTCCTTTCCTTCCTGTCTCCATCGCTATTTCTCCCTGAAGAATAGCAGAAGTGAGAATCACCTGGTGTGATTGGTAAGCAAGCAAAGCCCTACATCTCTAACTGTATGATTTTTTTAAAAGTGTATATATGTGGGAGTCGGGCTGTAGCGCAGCGGGTTAAGCACAGGTGGCGCTAAGCACAAGGACCCGCATAAGGATCCTGGTTCAAGCCCTGGCTCCCCACCTGCAGGGGTGTCGCTTCACAAGCGGTGAAACAGGTCTGCAGGTGTCTATCTTTCTCTCCCTCTCTCTGTCTTCCCCCTCCCCTCTCCATTTCTCTCTGTCCTATCCAACAACAATGACAACAATAATAACTACAACAATAAAACAATAAGGGCAACAAAAGGGAATAAATAAATAAAAATAAATATAAAAAAGTATGTATGTATGTATGTATGTATATGAGACAGAACCAGAGCATCACTCTATCACCTATGTTACTGGGCATTGAACTCTGGACTTGATGCTTTTATTCACTGTGCCACCTCCTGGAGAGAGTCTGAATTTTTAAGTGGGGTCTGAGATATCTATTTTTTTATTCTTATTTTTTATTTATAAAAAGGAAACACTGACAAAACCATAGGATAAGAGGGTACAGCTTCACACAATTCCCACCACCAGACCTCTGTATACCAACCTCTCCACTGATAACTTTCCTATTCTTTGACCCTCTAGGAGTATGGACCCAAGATCACTGTGGGATGCAGAAGGTTGAAGGTCAGACTTCTGTAATTGCTTCCCCACTGAACATGGGCATTGACAGGTTGATCCATACTCCCAGCCTGTCTCTCTCTTTCCCTAGTGCAGAAGGGGTAAGACAGAGAAAGGCTGGGAGTATGTTGAAGAGTAATGGTGATAGTGGACAGCCCTGTCTAGTCCCCGATCTGAGGGGGAATACTTTCAGTTTCTGTCCATTGAGTATGATGTTGGTTGTACGTTTGCTATATATGAACTCCACTGTCTTGAGGAATTTCCCATCTGATCCTATTTTTTGTATTTTTGAGCATGAATGGGTGTTGTATTTTGTCAAAGGTTTTCTCTGCATCTATTGAGATAATCATGTGGTTTTTTGGCTTTGCTTTTATTGATGTGATGAATGACATTGATTGACTTATATATGTTGAACCAGTCTTGCATTCCTGGGATAAACCCCACTTGGTCGTGATGAACAATCTTTTTTGATATACTGAAGTATCCAGTTGGCCAGGATCTTGTTTAATATGTTGCATCTATATTCATTAGAGATATTGGTCTGTAGTTTTCCTTTTTTTGCTGTGTCCCTACCTGCTTTTGGTATCAGGGTGATGTTGGCTTCATAGAAAGTGGAAGGGAGTGTTCCTGTTTCTTCAGTCTATGGAAAAGCTTTAGAAGTATGGGTATTAACTGTTTCCTGAAGGTTTTGTAGAATTTGTTTGTGAAGCCATCTGGTCCAGGACTTTTGTTGTTGGGGAGATTCTTAATAACTGTTTCGATTTCTTTGTCTGTGATTGGTGTGTTTAGGTTTTGTAGTTCTTCTTGGTTCAGTTTTGGAAGGGCATATGTTTCTAGGAATTCTTCCATTTCTTCCAACCCCCACTAGGTCCTCCTCTGCCATCATGTCCCAGAACCTGAACTCTTCTCCCCAACCCCACTCCCACCCTCTGCCACCAGATTGTTTTAATTTGGTGCAATACACCAACTCCAGTCCAAGTTCTACTTAATGTTTTCCTTTCTGATCTTGTTTTTCAACTTCTGTCTATGAGTGAGATCACCCTAATAATTTTTCAATACCTGTCTGTCTGTCTATCTATCTGAAAAGGAGAGAAAAAGAGAGAGGATAGAGACCATAGTGCTACTCTACCATTACTGGAATTCCCCCTGCATCATCCATGGTGCTTCCATGTGGTGCTAGAGCTTGAACTCATAGTCTCACACATAATCAGACACACTCTCTACCAGGAAAGCTGTCTTCTATCCCATCCTCCCCACCTTAAAAAAAAAAAAAAAAAAAAACTTTGCCAATTTTGTTTTCATTCATGAAGATGAGTATGTGCTATTTGATTGCAAGTGGATCAGCAAAGGTATGTATTTGATTCACCTCTATTTAAGGCAAAAGAACAGGTCTACCCAACTCTACTTCCAACTCCCCAGTAGGTTTTATAATATGAAGGGAACCTAGAAAACTTTAAGCAAGCTTGGAACTAAAGAGATGTCTCAGATCTAGAATTACCTTTAGCATTAGCTACAGCCTATGTGGAGGAGCAGCTAGAAGTTTATGCATCTTATTCAGAGATATCCCCATAATTTGATATTTTAAAAGTATTTTTATTTATTGTAGAGAGAGACAGAGAATTTGAAGGAGGAGATAGGAGGAGAATTAAAGAAATAGAGATAGATAGATAGATAGATAGATAGACAGACAGAGAGGCCTACAATACTGCTTCACTATTCATGAAGCTTCCCCCCACCTGGAGGTGGAGACTGGGGCCTCTAACCCAGGTTCTTGAGCACTGTAATGTGTGTATTCAACCAGGTGCACCACCATGTAGCCCACATTGGTAATTTTTACATTCATGATAAACATATCCTTAATCATAAGTTATGGGGAGGAACAATAAATCATATGAGACCTAGAAAAATTCAAAGTTTCTTATTGTTGCCTTTAAACCTTTTAATCTCTATTTTTTTTCTTTAGTACAGGATCTTCTGTTCCTCCCTAAACCTAACTCCCAAGAATTTTGAGTCAGACAACACATAAAATAGGGAGATAAAACTTTGTTTTGGAACTGAGCTGTGGTCCTAAATTCACTTCATTGGATTGCTTTTTTGCACAAAACATCCAGACCATTCAGTCTAAACAGACATGAATATTAGGTTAATAAATTAAATCAATTCTAAAAATAAAGCTCTATTTTATGCTACTAAATTTTGAGTACTATCTTGTGAAATGGAACATTTAATATAATGTAGAAAGGTATGTGTGGACTCTGGTGATATACATATATATGTGTGTGTGTGTGTGTGTGTGTGTGTGTGTGTGTGTGTGTGTGTGTGTATGTGTATACCAGAAAACTGCTTTGCCATAACTTTTGTGGATAACTCAAGTTAAATTCTTCCTCATTTTGTTCATAGTAGTTGGCAAAGGTCCTAGATGATAGTATCATGTGTCCTTCTGAGAGTAGGGAACATGGGTAGCTCCTCTGCTGCAGTGGTGTTCTGGATCACAGCTGGAAACTGACTGCACCCAGCATGTGCCTTTCCATTCAGTGCTACATTACAGCGAGTATTCAGCACTTGAACAGAGCTGTATACTCACTGTAATGTCATGACAACTTGACATTTTTTACTGAGATTCTAAGATAGAAAAGAATTTTGGTCCAAGGACTTGGATGGATCAAGGACTTGGATGTTAGACCACAATATATCAGATACTCAGAGGAAAATATTGGCAGAACTCTTTTCTGCATAAATTTTAAAGACATCTTCAATGAAACTAATCCAATTACAAAGAAGACTAAGGCAAATATAAACCCATGGGACTACATCAAATTAAAAAGCTTCTTCACAGCAAAAGAAACCACTATCCAAACCAAGAAACCTCTCACAGAATGGGAGATCTTGTCTGATGACAAGAGTTTAATAACCAACATATATAAAGAGCTTGCCAAACTCAACAACAAGACAACAAATAACCCCATCCAAAAATGGGAAGAGGACATGGACAGAATATTCACCACAGAAGAAATCCAAAAGGCCGACACACACATGAAAAAATGCTCCAAGTCTCTGATTGTCAGAGAAATGCAAATCAAGACAACAATGAGATACCACTTCACTCCTGTGAGAATGTCATACATCACAAAAGGTAACAGCAGCAAATGCTGGAGAGGGTGTGGGGGTCAAAGGAACCCTCCTGCACTGCTGGTGGGAATGTCAATTGGTCCAACCTCTGTGGAGAACAGTCTGGAGAACTCTCAGAAGGCTAGAAATGGACCTACCCAATGATCTTGCAATTCCTCTCCTGGGGATATATCCTAAGGAACCCAACATATCCATCCAAAAATATCTGTGTACACATATGTTCTTGGCAACACAATTTGTAATAGCCAAAACCTGGAAACAACCCAGGTGTCCAACAACAGATGAGTGGCTGAGCAAGTTGTGGTATATATACACAATATACTCAGCTGTAAAAAATGGTGACTTCACCGTTTTCAGCCAATCTTGGATGGACCTTGAAAAATTCATGTTAAGTGAAATAAGTCAGAAACAGAAGGATGAATATGGGATGATCTCACTCTCAGAATTTGAAAAACAAGATCAGGAAGAAAAAAAAAAAAAAAAGCACAAGTAGAACCTGAAATGGAATTGGCGTATCGCACCAAAGTAAAAGACTCTGGGGTAGGTGGGTGGGTGGGGAGAATACAGGTCCAAGAAGGATGACAGAGGACCTAGTGGGGGTTGTATTGTTATATGGGATACTGGGGAATGTTGTGCATGTATAAACTATTGTATTTACTGTTTAATGTGAAACATTAATTCCCCAATAAAGAAATTTAAAAAAAAAGAATTTTGGGATGATCCCACTCATAAACAGAAGTTTAAAAAGAAGAACAGAAAGGGAAAGTCAAAGCAGAATTTGACTGAATTTGGAGTAGGGCACCAAAGTAAAAATCCTGGGTTGAGGCTGAGGGTGGATGGTCAGCTTCATGGGGTCGGGGGTTGGGGGGGGGAGGATGTGATGGGACATAGTCTTTTGGTGGTGGGAATGGTATTTATGTATACTCCTATTGATTTGTTCTCATATAAATCACTAATTAATATGAGAGGGGAAAAATTGATTGAAAGTCTCAAACTTTTTAATGCACAGGTCATAGGCTGAGTCTTTGATATGTTGACTCTCTTAAAAGTTTATACCAGGGAGAACAGAAACACAGCTATATACAAATAATGTCAAAGGACATAAATTATGGTGATGTTGTGTATGATACAGCAAATCCTAACAAAGTTAACCCAATTGCCAAATAATGTGATTATAGTCATAACTATGTATTGCCCTTTTTAAAATTTATTTATAAAAAGTAAACACTGACAAAACCATAGATTAAGAGAGGTACAATTCCACACAATTCCCACCACCAGAACTCCATATCCCATCCCTTCCCTTGATAGCTTTCCTTTTCTTTAACCCTCTGGAAGTATGGACCCAAGGTCACTGTGGGATGCAGAAGGTGGAAGGTCTAACTTCTGTAATTGCTTCCCTGCTGAACATGGGTGTTGACAGATCAATCCATACTCCCAGCCTGCCTTTCTCTTTCCCTAGTGGGGCAGGGTACTGGGGAATTGGATCTCTCGGACACATTGGTGGGGAAGTCTGATTGGCATCATGCTAGCATCTGGAATCTTATGGCTGAAAAGAGAGTTAACATATAAAGCCAAACAAATTGTTGATTAATCATGAACCTAAAGACTGGAATAGGGCAGATGAAGACTTGGGGGGGGGTCTCCATTTTGTAGATAGCTAGTAGACATATTTTATATTCCAAAGGACCTGTGGCTACACTAGTTTTTTGTTTGTTTGTTTTTCCTCTGAGCCTTAAGTTTGATATGCAGGTGGATCCAAGTTATTGTCTGGGGAGATGATGTCATGGCTGGAAAAAGGACCAGAAAGCTGGATCAGGGAAGAGAGTAGCTCCCAAATGTGGGAAAGGTGTGTAAATATTGTTGACTGTAAACCCCATCGATTTGATCTGATCAGGGGCCCATATTCATTCAGCTTAAGAGCCTATGTGACCTCTGCATCCCTGTAGATCTGAGCCCACATTCTGTGGTCATGAGTAGGAACGTTTCAAGCTGCCTCAATATCAGTACCCATCTTCCTCAGGTGTAGCATAGAGCATGTTGTCCAACCTTTTTTCAGAGGATGGAACAAACTCTACCATTGTTGATCCAAGATGAGGACAAGGTCCTATGGGGGTCCACAAAGGGGTCTGTTTTGTTGTTCCTGATAGAGATGACTGGTAACAATGGAGAAAGGGATTTATTCGAGGTCTTGGCCCATCATATCTGTTTGGGAATCTCAGGACTCCCGGAATAGGGCCCCAGCTGATGGGGTGGCCTGATAGTGACTAAAGAGTCATCATTAAAAGTATGCCAGTCTCTTATTCAGCTTTTGCAATCCTTGCTTTGATAAGGATAGCTTGGGAGTGAGTGAGGAAAGTATAATAGGAAATAAGTGAGGAGGGTGTCCAAGTCTAAGTAGACACTATTTCATTAGGAACTTTATACTGACTCACTGCAGACTATTGTGTACTTTTGCTTTCAGGTATATATTTGGCCCTAATTTATGGATACATGTGAACATATGCCCTATCTCATGGGACCTGGTTTATATCTAGGTTTTGGGACTTGGTTAGGAAGTGAAACACCTGGAATAGAATTAGAGAATCCTATGAAAGGAAAGGTCTCACCTAAGTAATGAGGCGGAAGGGTTGACATTCCATGCCTGATGTCTCTGGACACAGTCTGAAGTGAAGGATGCTGAGGTGATACTTGTTACGTTCATTAGGTTGGGATTGGCGGATGCACTATCATTTGGTATGAATTGAGAGAAACATGCAGGAAAGTGCACCCCACCCTAAGGTTCCAGGACTGGGGGAAATATAGGCTCTATAGAGGAAGTGGGGGGTTCCTGCTGTCTTAGGGCTTAAGAAGGCAATTATTATTATTATATTATTATTATTATTAAGAAGGCAATTATTGCTATAATATATTATTTGGCAATTGGTTTAACTTTGAAAAATCCTTTTGTTAGGATTTGCTGAATCATACACATCACCATAATTTTTCCTTTGACAATATTTGTATGTAGCTGTATACAGTTATATTTCTACTATGAATTTTTTTAGTTTCATCTTTGATCTTTCTTTTATCTTCTCAGAAATACTTAAATCAGTAAATTTGGTTTCTCAAACCAGCAAAAATGGTATATCGATTTTCAGTTTAATCTGAGAGACTCTCTTAAAAGTGCCTTTGTATACTGCTAAATGATGACAGTATCAGGAAAATTAGATCAGAGAGGTTCAATCTCAATGCACCAGTGAAATACTTTCAAAATAATTTCAAGGAGAAAGATAGTTTCATAGAAAAAAAAAGACAAAATATTGAGGTTCAAAATATACCTTAAGAAGATTTATTTTCTGAGGTTTGATATTTGGTTTTAAATTCATGGTTGATTTAAATCTGTGATGGACTGGGAGACAGAATAATGGTTATGCAAAAAGACTCACAGCTTGAGGCTCCAAGGTCTCAGGTTAAATCCCAAGCCCCACCAAAAGCCAGAACTAAACAGTGCTCAAGAGTCTCTCTCTTTTATTATATAAAACAAAATAAAATATTTTAAAAATAATTTAAATTTGTTAATATGCCAAACAGGATTAAAATTTTATTTGTGATTCAATAATGGTTTATAAGATTATCTGATTGAAGGGATATAGTTCCACAAATTATATTTGAACAGTAATCTTCTATTTAAAACTCAGAGACATGAAGACAACCAACTTTAATTTTATTACTCATAAAAAAAAAAAAAATCAAGGTTGATCTTTGTATAAGATCAGAAAATGCTAAGCTCCTAAAATCCTTTGGGACTGTGACTATTTAGCTTGAACTATTTAGCTTTCTAGTTGAACTATTTAGCTTTCTAGTCAGTACACTGGGTATATAGGTATGAACTATGCAACACACTATCCAAGGAAGTTATTTTACAGCTCGCTCTCTCTCTCTCTCTCTCTCTCTCTCTCTCCATATATCTGGGATGGAAATACATGGGACCATTCTATCTATCATCTAAATAATCTTGTCTCCAACATTCTGTATGTATATTTCATCAATCATTGTCATATAGTCATGTACTTTGGGTTGGGTGGGAAGTTGCTGTGAAAATAAAATTTCATTTTAAATAGCAAATCTGTAGGTAATTCTTACACTTAGTATATTGACTCCATATCACAAGATGAGAAACATTTAGTTCACTACCATATCCTTAAATTTCAGTACTACTGAAGTGAAAGCTTACTTTTATAGGCTGGAAAAGTTCAAAATGAAGGAAATTGTTTTCTAGCAGAATTACTTATTTGAATAGTGCACTGCTTTGCCATGAGAACAACCTAGGTTTGAGTCTAACCCCTGCTGCATTGAAGGAAGCTTCAGTGCTATAGTCTCTTTCACTCTCTTTGAGCCTCTTTATCCAAAAGAAAAAGAAAAAAGGGGGGGAGGTGTTTAACGGTGGTGCACCTGGCTAACCACACACACTACAGTGTGCAAGAACCCAGGTTCAAGCTCTTGGTCCCCACCTGCAGAAGGGAAACTTCACAAGTGCTGAAGCAGAGTTGCAGGTATCTCTCTGTCTCTCTATCCCCCTTACCTCTAAATTTCTCTCTGCCCTATCAAATAAAATAAAGTTTTGTTTAACAAAAAAGAGAGTAATATTTAATGTAGGAGAAAGTGTTTCTGTACCTATGCTCTAAAAATATGGTATAATATAGGGGGTCGGGCAGTAGCGGAGCAGGTTAAGCCACGTGGCGCAAAGCACAAGGACCTTGCAAGGATCCCGGTTCCAGTCTCTGGCTCCTCACCTGCAGAGAGGTCGCTTCACAGGTGGTGAAGCAGGTCTGCAGGTGTCTATCTTTCTTTCCCCTCTGTCTTCCCCTCCAGTCTCGATTTCGCTCTGTCCTATCCAACAACTAACAACAACAAGGGCAGCAAAAGGGACTGGGGAATGGGAATGGCCTCCAGGAGCAGTGGATTCATGGTGCAGGCACTGAGCCTCAGCAATAACCCTGGAGGGAAAAAAAAAAAAAAGAAAAAGAAAGAAATGGTATAATATAGTGTAACAAATCAAACCATATAATTATAACTCAAAATCAGACTGTTAGTTCTAAGGATATTGATCCACACGTAAGAAATTGTTATTCTAAATTATGATAGCATTAGTTATATAAGAAGCTTTTAATATGGTCAAAAGATATTGTTACTCAAGAGATCGTGTTAGAATTAAAGGTTAAACATGTTGAACGGATTAAACCAGAAGGGTGCAATATAAGTTGTGGTATATATACACAATGGAATACTACTCAGCTGTAAAGAATGTTGACTTCACTGTTTTCAGCTGATCTTGGATGGACCTTGAAAAATTCATGTTATGTGAAATAAGTCAGAAACAGAAGGATGAATATGGGATCATCTCACTCTCAGGCAGAAGTTGAAACACAAGATCAGAAACGAAAACACAAGTAGAACCTGAAATGTAATTGGCATATCACACCAAAGTAAAAGACTCTGGGGTGGGAGTGTGTGGGTGGGGAGAATACAGGTCCATGAAGGATGATAAATGACATAGTGGGGGTTGTATTGTTAAATGGGAAACTGGGGAATGTTATGCATGTACAAACTATTGTATTTACTGTTGAATGTAAAACATTAACTCCCCAATAAAGAAATGAAAAAAAGAAGGATGCAATATAATGGAGATGAACAAAAGTGAGCTTTATAAGCCTATACTATTGATTTTAATACACAAAAATACGTTAAAAAGTTATTTCTTTGGCACATTTACTGGAAATCAACTGTTTATACCTAACACAGTCCAAATGTTAACAATAACTTATAAAAAGTTTATCAAGTATAGCTAAAAGGTTTGAGTCACTTAACTATGTATGTTGATGGCTAAGTTTTCATCCTATTTGGTCATGTTGTATTGATCTGTAAAATGTTTAAAAATAAAGTTTAGGTAGTAATAGAATTAGAATAGGTACAGAGAAACATAACTTTTAAAAGACAAATCTTATTAACTAGAGGAAAATAAAAATTATAAGTCATCTGAAAGGGTGTACAGTGGTAATAGCATCAGGCTTAGAAGCATGTTTAACCCCTAGCATTGCATATGAAAGTTACATCTGGTTCTCTCTCCCCTTCCTCCTTTCTCAATATTTTAAAAGACCTTAAAAAATAATTAATGTATTTTTAACTTTATTTGATAGGACAGAGAGAAATATAGAGGGAAGAGGGAGATAGAGACAGAGACACCTACAGACCTGCTTCACTACTTGTGAAGCTTTTCCCCTCAAAATGGGGCTGGGGGCTATGAACCTAGCAAGTCTTTGCACATTATAGTGTGCCCTTAACCAGGTGCACCACCACCCAGCCTCTTGATTTATTTTTTTAAATATACAGATTTAAACAATAAAAGCTGTTCTATAGAAGGTTATAGAATGCTTTAAGGAAGCTGCCTGAAAACCATACCTATATTCTCTCATAACACAATGTCTTTCTTTAAAAGCAGTTCTTCCCAAAGTGTAACTCAAGTATTTCTATAGGCCCCAGTTATTTTTATTTATTTATTGGATAGAAACAATCAGAAATCAAGAGGGAAGGGAGTGATAGAAAGGGAGAGAGAGAGTCCTGCAGCCCTGCTTCACCACTTGTGAAGCTTCCCCCTATAGGTAGGAACTGGGGTCTTGAACCTAGGTCCTTCTGCATTATATATAACATGTGCACTCACCCAGGTGTGACATCACCCAGCTCACAGGTCCCTAATTCTTTACATAGGATCCATAGAGTCAGTTCCCAATGATATATCCATGTCAAGTCAGATTTTCTTCATATATGTCAAATAAAATGACAGTGCAATGAATGTAGAAGCAAATAAGAAAATCCAGCTGTTTTAAGTCAGACACTGGAGATTTGTAAAAATACAAACAGTGGAATCCAGGTGGTGGTACACCCAGTTGAGCACACACGTTACGGTGCACAAGGATCCAGGCTTAAGATCCCCAGCCCCTACCTGCAGGAGGAAGCTTTATGAGCTGTGAAACAGTGCTAAAGGTCTCTCTCCCCCCTTCCTTCTCGATTTCCCTCTATCTAGTAAATGAACAAATCAGTTAAAAGGAAAACATTCAACAATTTGTTATTTTTTTTAAATGAAGTGTTATCCTTCCTACTAAGTCAATTTGATTTGAAAGTTACTAGAGGAAAGCAATAGTATTAAACTTTTTTCTTTATTTATAAAAAGGAGAAACTGACAAAACCATAGGATAAGAGGGGTACAACTCCACACATTTCCCACCACCAGAACACCATATCCCATCCCCTCCCCTGACAGCTTTCCTATTCTTTCTCCCTCTGGGAGTATGGACTCAAAGCCATTGTGGGATGCAGAAGGTGGAAGGTCTGGCTTCTGTGATTGCTTCCCCACTGAACACGGACGCTGAGTGGTCAATCCATACTCCCAGCCTGCCTCTCTCTTTCCCTAGTAGGGTGGGACTCTGGGGAATCAGAGCTCCAGGACACATTGGTGGGGTCGTCTGTCCAGGGACGTCTGGTCAGTCAGCATTATGCTAGTATTAAACATTTTAAAAATTCCTTTTAGAGAACAATTTCCTGCAAAACATTGAGGGAAAACTATTCTCTTAAGTATTTTTAGAAAATAAACCTACATTCATACACATAAAAAAGTAAAGGTATTTGGAAATGCTGAGAATCATATTGTATTCACTGTTTACTTATTTTTTTTTAAAAAATTTATTGGGGGATTAATGGTTTACAGTCCACAGCAAGTACAATAGTTTGTATATGCATAACATTTCCCAGTTTTCCACATAATACAACCCCCACTATGTCCTCCACTGCTGTCATGTTTCAGGACCTGAACCCTCCCCAACCCCACCCCAGAGTCTTTTACTTTGGTGCAATACACCATTATTATTTTATACTGCCTACTCCCCCCCTCCATTGTTCTACATATGATGCAGTGGGCTAATGCTTTGAAGACACTTCTACCTATTGATCTCATTTTTCAACAAATATATATATGTATGTATGTATATATATATATATCCTTCTTGCTTTCTACAGAAATCAGAGTTCTTGGCACCTTTTTAAAATTAGTAAGCAGTTTTGTGATTTGCTTTGAGACAAATATTAGGGAGGGACACAGATCTATGGTAGTGGGAACAGTACTAATCAATACTTCTATCAAACTATAAATCACAATTTATTTACTATGTCAGGGGGAAATAGACCGAATGTCTAGAGTTCTTTAAATTGCATAAGATTTCAGTTCTGAGTATATATTACCTTAGTCTAAGCACTTGTTTCAAATTTGTAGACTGAATGAATTCTGACACTGGTATTAAATTGTTAAAGCACTTCTAACAACTTTTTTTAAAAATACTAAATCACCTATACACTTAGACTAGGTAGATCAAAAGCAACCAGTCTTGTCAATATCTAAGAAATAGTTATTTGTAAATAGAAATGACATACATCATGGTGAGGTCTTCTATGGTACAACAACTCCTAACTATGAGAGTTTTAAAGTAAAGCAAGCTCTTTAAAAACTTGGTTATGGGAGTCGGGCGGTAGTGCAGCGGGTTAAGCGCACGTGCACAAGGACTGGGGTGCACAAGGACTGGCGTAAGGATCCCGGTTCAAGCCCCCGGCTCCCCACCTGTAGGGGAGTCCCTTCACAGGCGGTGAAGCTGGTCTGCAGGTGTCTGTCTTTGTCTCCCCCTCTGTCTTCCCCTCCTCTCGATTTCTCTGTCCTATCCAACAACAACAACATCAATAACTACAACAATAAAACAACAAGGGCAACAAAAGGGAATAAATAAATATATTTTTTAAAAACTTGGTTATAATAGTAATCTATTGTCATCTTAAACTCGTAAGACAGCAAGGAACCATCCTCATTCTCTTTTTAAAAAAAAAAATCCATGTTTTTCCCAGTCCTAGAACCTCTGGGACTTTACTTGTAGTTCTTTATGCTTCTCTTGGTCTCCTTCCCTGTGATACTGCCTCTGCTGACCTCAACAAAATCAGTGTAACCAGTGCCTCTACACCGTTTTTACTTCGGACTGTGTCCACAGATGCCTAGCCTGAGATGTCAGCCCTCCCAACTCCAATAATCCAGTGAGACCTTACCTAACACATGGGACTCCTCCCTAGTTCCATTTCAAATGGCACATCCCCTAACAAAGTCACAAACTCTAGATATAGAACAGTGCCTAAGGGACAAGGTGGATGTGCACATGTATCCTTAAGTTAGGGGAAAACATACCACAAAGTAAAAGTGCTTAGTAAGACTCAATAAATTGAGCAATCAAGCAGAAAGACCTAAAGACACCATGAAGTGCCTAATCAAATATTTACTACTTAGGCCTAGACACCCTCCTCTACTGTTGTATGCTTTACATTGGGTTGTTCTAGCTCTCCCCCCGCCAAGAAAATTGGATCAGTCCTGCTAATTTCGCGGCCCGCTTGGCCCCGCCCCTAGGAACCCCGAGAGGGTTCCAGAGTTCCAGAGTTGGAGAGTTGGAGAGTGCTTGGCGCCATCGAGGGGGAAAGAGGCAGCAGAGTTCTGTTTGGTGATTAGTTTGGGTTAGTTTATGAATCGTTGTTCCTGAATAAAGAAATACAGCTTCCCTGCCCAGCCGTATGTGTCTGGTCGTCTCTGTTACCCGCCCGTGAAGCTAGCCTGGCCAGCTAGAGCATCCGAATTTTAACAACACTCTACCTACCTATTTCACTTCCCTCAATCACTTTAAGTCTAACCTTGCCAGAAAAAATAAGGACTACAAAAATCAGATAAGGGCAAGAGACTAGTACACTCTGATGATGGTCTTTTTGGTGAATTCCAAGCCAACCCATCATCTGGGGCCATAGTCAGGGAATCCTTGGATTCCCACATTGATTATGATTAGCCTAGACCTCTAATAGACCCCTCTCTCCACCATCACTGGTCACTTCCATTAGAAATGTCAGCTTAAGCCCTCCTGTGGGTCTCACTAGGACCTTGCTCTCACTGTACAGAAGCAATTGTAGGGACTGTTGCACTCTCCAAAAAGATTGGGTCAACCTACTCTGCCACTAGAAGACAACTGATCCTGAAATGAGTGAAATGGTTTCTAGCCATGACCATGGACTGTGAGCCTGGACTGACAGGAATACAGGTTCCTATGCTAAATATGAATAGACATGGGCCCTACATCCAATCAATGGGGCCAACAGTTAATGTTTATATGATCATCTCCTATTTGGAGTTACTTTTTGCCCTAACCCAGCTTTCTAGTCCTATTTTCGGCTCTGCCCCCATCTTTCCAGACAATACTTTCAGTCCACCTGCATGCTAGCTATCAGGCTCAGGCAAAAATCACTAGTCATGGGCCACATGAAACATAGCTAAAAAAGATTTTTCTAGCTTCTTTCTACATGAAGACCCATGATTTCATTTACTCTATTCCTATCTTTGGGGGTCTGTTTATTGAACAATTTGCTTTATATCACACAGCTTTTCATACAGCAAGTTGCAGATGCTACATCTTGAACTCCCTAGACAGACAACCTCACCAATGTGTTCCAAACCTCACCTCTCCAGAGCCCCACCTGACTAGAGAACGATAGAAATAGGCTGGGAGTATGGATCAACCTGCTAATGTCCAACAGCAGAGATGCAATTACAAAAGCCAAACTATCCACCTTTAGCACCCCATAAAGAATTTGTTCCATACTTCCAGAGAAGGATAAAGAATAGAGAAGCTTCCAATAGAGGGTATGGGATATGGAACTCTGATGTTGGGAACTGTGTGGAATTGTACCCATTATCTTACAATCTTGTTAATCATTATTAAATCACTAATAAAAATTATATTAAAAATAAACTATTATCACAGAAGAGACAAATATTAAGTACACATTGTCATTCATGACAATCAGCACATGGTAATTTGATCAGTTTCTTGTCTAATTTGCTATTTTTCTCATTTACTATGGGCTTAGCTATTTTATATCTCCCTATTTGTAAGACATCATTTTATCCAATGACAAAGAACTGGTGAGACGAGTTATAAATAATGGCCCTCCAAAGATGTTTACTGAAACCTATAAATATGTTTGATGACATGTCCACAGCAAAGGGGAATTAAGGCCACAAATGAGATTTAGGTTGTTAATGAGCGGACCTTAAAATAGGAAGATTATTTTGGATTATCTAGCCCAAATGTAATTATAAATGTGATTAAAAGTAGAAGAGGAATGTACACAAGTCAAGTAAAGTGGGTTGTCTCCAGAAATTTGGAATAAAACTAAGAAATTCTGGAAAGGAATGTACCCTTTGACATTTTGGCCTTAACCCACTGTGATCTACATTGAACTCCTAATCTATGAATACTTTTATATTTCTCTCCACTACCCCTCTCCCCACCCACCCACACACTGCTCAGCTCAGCTCTGGTTTAAGAGATGCAGGGGATTAAATTTGAAACTTTGGAGCTTCAGGCACAGAAGTCTTTATAGTTTAACCAAAGTGCTGTCTCAATCAGGGATGAAGAGATCTGATTCCAAACCGTAGCAGCCTTGTCACCTAAGGAGACAGTCATCAATAGGGCCTTTGATGGGATGCATCAGGATCAAATGAATTCTAAATAAAATTTTATTTCACAGACTACAGAATTTTAAAGTGTCACAGCAATATGATTAGCAACATATTGGTTAAAAAGTAAAGCTTTGGTTAATCCTTTCTTCACCTGAATCTTACAAAAAAAAAAAAAAAATCTGATCAAACCCTCCATCCAATTAAACCAGTAAAATCAGACTTAATGACTACACATTTTAAATTAAAAAGCTAGTTTGGGAGTAGAGCACTAGCGCAGCAGGTTAAGCACAGGTGGCACACAAAGCGCAAGAATCAGCATAAGGATCCCAGTTTGAGCCCCCGACTCCCCACCTGCACGGGAGTCGCTTCACAAGCGGTGAAGCAGGTCTGCAGATGTCTTTTTCTTCCCATCCTCTCTCCCTTTCTGTCCTATCCAACAACAACTACATCAATAACAATAAGAACTACGACGATAAAAAACAAGGGCAACAAAAAAGGGAATATATATTTTTTAAAGCTAGGTGGTTTTTTTTTGTTTGTTTTGTTCTGTTCTGAGTTTTCCTTATGAAGGGCAGGCTGGGATGGGGAGGCTGAGAAATGGATAATAAAGCACTGAAATCGCTACAAATGGTGTTTAGATTGTCTACAATGTTTTCTAACAGTTTAACTTCCAGAGGAAAAGATCACAATAGACTTTATTCAAACACAAGTACTCTGCCTCAAAACTTTTTAAAAGTATTTATTAATGAGAAAGAAGAAAGACATCACTCTGGTATATGTGCTGCCAGAGATTGAATTTGGGACCTCATGCTTGAGAGTCCAATACTTAATAATCCACTGCACCACTTCCTGGACCACTGCCTCAAAATTTTTATGACAACTTCCAAAAAAAAAAAATATATATATATATATATGGAGGTGAGGTAGTAAACTAGATAAATAGCTAGATTTAGAGCTTCATTTTTCTTCTCTCCAGTGAGAATAGTAAAGCAGGGCTGGGGAAATAGCACAATGATGATGCAAAAAGACTTTCAAGCCTGAAGCTCTTAAGTTCCAAAGTTGCTGGTTCAAGTACCACCTCTGCCATTGCTGAGCAATGCTCCGTTTACAACACAGATTCAGTTTCAAAACCCATTTTTAATTCAATCAACAGATTTTCTAATTTTATTTATATATATTTAGGATAGAAACAGAGAGTAATTGAGAAGGGGTAGGTGGAAAGAGAATAAAACATCTACAGTAGCTTCCCTCTTATAGGTGGGGACCAACGGATTGAACCCAGGTCCTTGTCCACTGTAATGTATGTGCTTTACCATGTGCTCTACCACCTAGCCCTATCACTACTTTTAAAGAAAACAAGCTTTATCCTAATTATGTGAAACTGCTTATACCTTCTGTTCATTATGGGTCAGTGAAGATAGTGATCTTGCTCTTTTTCATGGCCCATCAATATAGTGTGTAGTTTAGAATGCAAACGCATTTAGATGTAGATAAATAATAAACTGTTTTCTATTTAAGCAAAACTAGCAGAAGAACTCAGTTACCACCAAAACAAACTAAAAGTTAGTATCACTTAAAAAAATTCACAGGGACCAGGTGGTGGTGCACCTGGTTATGTGCTCACATTAGTGTGCAAGGACCAGGGTTCAAGCCCCTAGTCCCCACCTGCAAGGGGAAAGCTTCACGGAGTGGAAGCAGGGTTGCAGGTGTCTTTCTGTCCTTCCCTCCACTTTCCCTCTCAATTTGTCTCTTACCATTAACAAATAAATAAAAATATATGTATATTTTTAAAAATTCACATCACATTTCTCTTAAGAGTTCCTATGGTTGTACAATAACTAGTCAGTGTAACAAATTTTTGATATGTTTGTAGCTTTCAGAAACAAACATATAGTAGGACATAGCTGCACAGTTTTTCATTGGTCATTCCAAATTATAGCCTATTTAGAAATAGACATTTTGTCAATAGCCTACAATTCAATCTTTCTCCTCCTCATCAGACATAGCTACCCAAGTGTGTTTGACTAAGTGACAAAGAATGTCTGGAAGATAATTTAAACTCTTAAGAAGTATTTTACTACTGAATTTCAAATCACACACACACAGAGAATAGGTGAGAAATTTTTATCATATTTAGAATCAAAATATCCCTTAAAATATTTACATTTTACAGTAAAAAGGATAGCAAAACACAAGATCATGTACAAGCTTAAGTATTCAAGTTTCTGAAGAGCCAAAATAAAAGGAAAATGAGAGCCTAACACAATGCTATAGCATATGGTAATAAATGCTATCAGTGACTGCAGAATAAAGCAATAAATTTACTCTTTAAGTTTCTGATTCTTGGTAAAAAAAAATGCGCGATTAATGATTAATATAATCTGGTTATGACGTTGGTTGGCTTTTTGTTGCTCCTCTACAATCTCTTTAACAACAGTGCAATTTGAAACAAACTTACAGAGCACACTCAAATTACTCTCAAATTAGTCATATAAAAGACATTCACTAAAAGCAGTAAATATATTCCATAGTTAACCATATTTACCAATTAAAGAATAAAACTAAATTTTCTAAGCCTTTATTGCATATTAATAAAACAAATCTTTGAATATACAGCAATGTGAAACTTTTAAAAATATTAAATTCCTATTACTAAGGACAGTTGGTATGAAGAAGGGATGAACACTGGTACAGAAGACTCTGCACCGTACAGAATTTATTGTTCTGCAAACCACCAATATTAAAAATTTAAAAGATGGCACGATCCTAGCAGGCAATCAGTTTTTAAGATACAACATTTAAAAGTTACTTAAATGTAATCTTGAAGCCGCCTGCAATTTTTACCTTTTGCTTTTAGCTCTGTCAGTGTGGTCTCTATCTTTGTGGTACCTATCTCTGTCCTTTTCTCCTTCTCTATTATGTTTACTTTTCTCTCGTTCTTTGTCCTTTTCATGGTCTTCAGTTTTAGGCTTATCTTGTTTCTTGTCTACATTTCTACTATCTCTGCTTGCCTTTCCATCTGCCCCACGATCAGATAACCGTGCCCTCTCTTTATCTTTGTGACCTTCCTCTCTGCTTTTTCTGTCTCTGTCTTGGGGTCTGTCTCTGCGTCTATGCCTCTCAGATTCTTGATCCCATTCCTTGTCATGCCTCTCTCTTTTCAAGTGATGTGAGTCACTATAAAATCTCTGGCGGTCCCCTTTGACCCTATTAAATGGCCTGTCCAGTTGCTGTTGGTCTTGCCTACCCCAAGGATCACTGTGACGCCTTTCTGGTCTTCTAATGTCTTTAACCTGATAAAAATTTTGTGGCCCTATGTATCTCGATGCTTGTGAAAGGGGACCTATCATGCGCTGTGGTTGGCCTGTCACATGAACAACAGGTGGCCAGGGAACCATAGGATTTTGAGCAAATCCAAAGCCTGGAGGGGGAAGTAATGGGGGTGGCAAGTGTGGGGGAAATCCAAACATGCCTTGTGGGGGGATATTAGGAGGCCCTGGAAATGTAAACCCAGGGGGATTGGATTTGAGATGCTGAAGGCTGGGCTGTTGTGGCCTTATCAGTGAGAAGTTTGCACTTGCCCTGGGGCTGGTGCTTCTAGAGGTAAAGTTGACAGTTTTAGAAGGAAATTCTGATTGGCATGTGCTTCCACCTTCAAAATGAGATGTTGCTGTTGATCCTCTTCGAAACTGGTGTAAAGTTTCAATGTTTTGCATTAAAGTATCTTCTTTTAAGGGTTTTGTTTGTTCTGCTTGAGAAGTGTATATCTTTTCAACTGATGGTGAGTTCTGTGCCACTCCTGAATCATCACTCTGCTGAACACAAGAGGTTTTCTCTATAGAAGACAACTTTTCCTCTACACTGACCTGTTCTGCTAAGTGTTCCTTGTTTGATAGACTAGGCAGGGTGTTTTTTTCACCATTCTGGCAACTATCTCCATCTTTGCTTTCTGAAGACATTATCTGCTGACTTCGCCCTGCAGCTTGTCTAGGGTCTCTTTTCAGGTTGATAAATTGTGGGGATCTTGTATTAGCAACAATATTCTCACTACAACTCACATTGCCATCTGAGTTTCCTTTTCCCACATTAGACCTGCATGAAGAGCTGGTATTTGATGTCTGATTATCTTGTAAATTATTCTCTTGATCTGGCAGCAGTTGCTTTTTTAATGTTCTCTCTTTATTCTCCACAGTTTCCTCCTGCTTTGACTGAATTGATAAATTTGTTAAGAATGCTTCTGTAGAAACATCTGGTGGTTTACCTCTAAGACTAAGATTTGTCAAAGGTCCAGGAGAAATGGAAGATCTCATTACTGGTGTTTCTTCTACTACTACTGAATTACCTTCAGATTCTGAAAGATTGTCTGCTTTGACTTTTACCTCCTTGGCCTCACCATCAGTTACTTCCATTTTATCTATTTTCTCTGCATTTGGGCTGGCTTGCTCATTTATAAATGGAATTTCTTTAAGAGTGTTTTGTTCCATCACTGACTGATCTTGTTCATATACTTGATCAGTAGTTCCCAAAAGGCTTTGAAGAATATCATCCACAGGAAGAGGCTTATTTGCTAAATCCAGAGTAGAAGGTTGATTTTCCCAGCCAATCAATACCCCAGGAAGGAATCTTAATGGTTTTGATGGCTCCTGTTTGGTGACTTCTGTTAAAGGCTCAATTAGTAGTGGAATGTCTTCCTGAAGAGTTTGCTGAGGCTTATTTCTCTGCTTGTGTAATACAGTTGTAAAAGAATTAAAAAAGTCACTTTCTTCCTCTGGTGCTTCCTCTGTGGAAACTTCTATTTTACTTTTTTTATCAGGTGGCACTGCTATTTGCACATTTTCAGGAGCCTCCACTGTATGACTAGTACTAGCACTAGCACTAGCACTATGTTGCCGCTTCAGTTTCTGACGAATAATTAAGCCCAACAACAGATTAGGTCTATGCAGTTCAAGCCCTGTATAAAATAAAGAAACATCAGTTAATATTCACTTTCAGAAGTCATAGTAAAAAGTAATATTCTATCACAGCCGACTAAATGGGCATCTCTACACCTGCCACGCCAGTTCTTAAGTGCTGGATTCCAAGAAAGTAAATAAATTTCCCAAATCCCACTTTATTTTAATCATAATCTTTTATTAATGTGTACCTACAAAGCCAGGTAGTGGCACACATAGTTAAGCATACACATTACAGTGTGCACGGACCCAGGTTCAAGCCCCTGGTCCCCACCTGCAGTGTGGAAGCTACAGAAGAGGTGAAGCAGTGCTACAGGTGTCTCTCTCTCTCTCTCCTTCTCTCAATTTATCTCTATACAAAAATAAATAAATCAAAATAGTAAAAGAAATGTATACCTACCAGGTCCATCAAAAGGCACAAGAGGGTGTGGAATTTTATCTGTGGCACCCAAAGGAATAAGGTACATATCTTTAACCTGCTTCATGTTATTAGCAGCTACTCCATAGCGTTTTCTGCTGCTGAAGTATGCAAATAGCAAAGTATAAGAAATTTGATCCTCTTCTGTTACAGGTGTGAAGCGAACCACACAAATTTCCTATTTAAGAAAATAACAAACATTTGCTTTAAAATAACCTAAACAATAATTTGGTTTTAAATACTATTTCTCAATAATCTATTGATTCTAGAGATAATTTATGATGGTGATAGCTACCATTAACATGATTTTCTAACTCAGATAATAATAATGAAAGGAAAAAAAACCTCAGCAAGGGATCTTTGCTAAGCTACTGAAGTATACTGAATATACTTCACCTGAAGTTATGCCATAAGAATTCAAGTAACCCATGGGATACTAATCTGCAACCAAAAAGATAATTTATTGTGTCCTTTGGGGCAAAATGGATGGAATTGGAGGTGATTATGTTTTGTGAAATAAGTAAAGAGATGAAAAACAACTACCTAATGGCTTCCCTCATATGTAGAATCTAGAGAGCTGATACACATTACAAAACAGAAACAAGAAAGTTGTTTCTAAGACTTTGTGAGAACTATGGTGGTTATCTTTGGAAGGTGGGAAATTGAGAGACACAGAACTTTGGCGGTAGGGGTGGTATATAGAACTACACTCTTTAATCTTGTAACCCACTACTCAGCGCGAGCGTGCACGCACACACACACTCTCACATAAAAAAATAAATTGAGTAAAATTAATTTGTTAGCAGTGACACACTTGTCACTGGCAAAGATAACAATTAAACTCATCTTTTGATAACCATACTATATCCAGTGTCGTAATATCCATAGAAGGTTGCCTATATTCTCGGCATACAGCCAACAAATAGTATTTACCACCACAAACACAAGTTTACTGATAATCCAATTTACAAGGACTGAATTTAGGGATAATGGGTTTAGGTTTAGGTAAAAAGACCTGTCATAAATACAACTCAGCTATTAATCCTATAAAGCCATTTTGTTTATTTAGGAATTCATTTGCTTGCATCTGGGTCCCTGGCCTTGATCAAATAGAAAAGATAGTTCCAATTTGGTATTAATGTAGTAATACAGAAGAGGATTTTTTTTTTTTTTTCACAGAATAGGGTGGCAAAATAGCTCACTTGGATAGTGTGTGGCTTTGCCATATGCATAACCCAGGTTTGAACCTTGTCCCCACTGTACTGAAGAAAGATTCAGTGCTGTGGTCTTTTTTGCTCTCTTCTTCTGCCTCTAAAATAAATAAATAAATAAATTAATTAATTAATTAAAAGAAAATAATAATTGATAGGATTTTGACTACAGAGACTATATAGTCTGTGCTGATGCTGAATACCTATTTGTGGATACATAAATGTTTTATACTCTGCCCAAATATACTGAATGGTCACTTACCTATAACTGTGTTTATTATTTTATTAATTTTGAATAAAGTTTAGATGCTTAAAATTTAGCCAAAAATAACGTTCACTTAGTAAAGATTTTTTAATGTCTACCATGTAGTAGGTACTATTATTCCATAGAGAAAAACTATGTCAATAGTTATTTTTTCCTGTGTAGTTTCTATGAGTTAAGAAGTAAAAAAAAATAGTGAGGGGGGGAGAAGTATTGTGATACAGACTACTAGTTAGTTAACTTCTAATATCTATCTTTCTTTCCTATTAGAGTGAAGCCCTTAACTTTCAACTGGGCACATGGCCGTTCCAAAAGCGATTACATTCCTCAACCTCTTTATTAACTATATAAAGCTATATAAGTTTTTACCGGTGGAAATCAGAGGAAGCAAAACTCTTGTTTTTTATATATTTATTTTATTTATTTATTCCCTTTTGTTGTCCTTGTTTTTTTTTTTTATTGTTGTAGTTATTGTTGTTGTTGTCGTTGTTGGATAGGACAGAGAGAAATGGAGAGAGGAGGGGAAGACAGAGAGGAGGAGAGAAAGATAGACACCTGCAGACCTGCTTCACTGCCTGTGAAGCGACTCCCCTACAGGTGGGGAGCCGGGGTTCGAACCGGGATCCTTATGCCGGTCCTTGTGCTTTGCGCCACCTGCACTTAACCCGCTGCGCTACAGCCCGACTCCCAGCAAAACTCTTAAGTGCAATTCCTAAGTCTTGCTTTTACAGCAACTAGCAGCAAAATCATTCCTTATCTCATTCCCATTCTTCCTCCTCCCCCCATACTTATGAATCAGTGTTAAACAGGCCTGAAGGATAAGGGCAACAATATTGGAAACAACAACAACCAACAAAAAGACAGAAGGGGTCTGGTCTCTGCATGATTCTATAGCACCACAGCTGCTCAATCACCCTCAATGACTAACCTACTTAAGAAAATAATAACAACAACAACAACTCCAGTACTGAGGCACTGTATTTAGGGTCTCTTTATTGTAACAACTTAGCCTACATCCTAACTAAAACAAATGTCTATAATCAATGCAATGTGACATTCCAAAATAAATCCTAGTAGTTATTCTAAAGTTTTTCCTTTTTCTTTTTTAAAATTTTTATTACCTTTATTTATTTATTGGATTGAGACAGCCAAAAATTGAGAGGGAAGGGGTGACAGGAAGGGAGAAAGACAGAGAGACACCTGCAGCCCTGCTTCACTACTCGCAAAGCTTTCCCCTTGCAGGTGGGAACCAAGGGCTCGAACTGGGGTCTTTGTAGCATGTATGCTCAACCAGGTGCACGACCACCCAGCCCCAAGTTTTTTCTTTTTTAAAAAAACACCAAAAAAGCACACTAGAAAGGGGGCCTGCCTGACTCCCTACAGAAGTGTTTTTTTTTTTTTTTTTAAAGATTTTATTTATTCATTAGAAAAATAGGAAGAGAGAGGGAAAGAACCAGACATCACTCTGGTACATGTGCTGCCAGGGATTGAACTCAGGATCTCATGCTTGAGAGTCCAATGCTTTATCCACTGTGCCACCTCCCAGACCACTACAGAGGTGTTCTTATGTGTGACTTTTGCACCTCCGCATTCAG
Source organism: Erinaceus europaeus (assembly GCF_950295315.1). Classification (NCBI taxonomy): domain Eukaryota; kingdom Metazoa; phylum Chordata; class Mammalia; order Eulipotyphla; family Erinaceidae; genus Erinaceus; species Erinaceus europaeus. Next base: position 82,159,151 of record NC_080165.1, read on the forward strand.
TCTTAGGAAATGTCTTTAGTTTAATTAGGCAAGTTATACAGATCAGAATTTGTACTGGCAAAAATCACGCAGCATATGTACCAGAGTGATGTCTGGTTCTCTCTCTTCCTATCTTTCTAATGAATAAACAAAATCTTTAAAAAAAATAATAAAACACCTCTGTAGGGAGTCAGACAGTAGGTCAGCGGGTTAAGTGTAGGTGGCGCAAAGTTCAAGGACCGACTAAGGATCCCGGTTCAAGCCCCTGGCTCCCCACCTGCAGGGGAGTCGCTTCACAGGCGGTGAAGCAGGTCTGCAGATGTCTTTCTCTCCCCCTCTCTGTCTTCCCCTCCTCTCTCCATTTCTCTCTGTCCTATCCAACAACAACAACAATAACTACCAATAACTACAATAATAAAAAACAAGGGCAACAAAAGGGAAAAAATATATAGAACACCTTTGTAGTCTAGTTTTCAGATATTCTTTCATAGTGGTATGGTGGGGAGAAAGGAGGAAAAAAAAAAAAAACTTTCCTTACCTTGGTTCCTGATGCTTTAATTTTTTCCACATAATCCCAAACCGTCTGAGGTGATATCCTACCACCTACTTGAATACTATCTGGTAGATCCTGTGATAAAAATAAATATAATCAGAGGAATACCAAAGGAGACCACCTGGGACTGCAACAAGACAGGACTAGATTGACTTCAGAAACCCACCAAATCACCGGTGAGTGCAAACACATGTGGCTAGTGGACAGAGAGGCACCTAGGGAGAGATTAAGTGGCTGTTAGCAGCCCGGCAGTTTACCAGTTGAGACACCACTTCCAGTCTCTTTCACAAACAAAAATAATCAATCTACAAAGGATAACTTTATTATAATGCTAATCACTCACAATTTTACTTCTGAGGCTAATTTGAAACAATGACAAAGAAAGTAAATAAAGAGATCATTAAATAGTGAACAAAAATTATACTTATGCTTCCAAAGCCATGAGTTCCATAACTACAGATAAAAAATATGGACTATATAGTTAAGTCTAAAATAAATGCATACTAAACTTTCAAATTTATCTTATCCTTGAGTTAGATCCCTAAACAATATAGTATAACAACTATTTACATATTTCATTGTATTCAATATTGTAAATTATCTATTGTAAATTATGTATAGACTATGTGTATGTTACATGTGAATACTAGTCACTTTACATATGAAATTAGAATTTTCTTTTTTTATTGCCACCAGAGTTATCGCTGGGGTTTGGTGCCAGCACTATAAATCGTCAATCCCAGAGGCCATCCCCCCCTTTTTTGTTGCCCTCCCTCCTTCCTTCCTTCTTCCCTTCCTATTTTGTTTGATAGGATAGAGAGAAATTGAGAGAGCTGCACTCCCTTGTAGGTAGGGAGTGAGGACTCAAACCCAGGTCCTTGCACATGGTTATGTGTGCACTCAACTGGGTACACCACTGCCTGGCCCTGAAAACTTGATTTTTTTAAAAGTAAAGTTAATGTTTTTAAAATATAATATACCAAGTAAGCTATGCGTGAAAGTAGTAATTCAGTTAATAATCAGAAACGTAATTAAAACTAAATAAACTGATCAACACTAAACAGGAACCAAGATGGTGAGTTTACTAAGATCAGTCTATTCCAATGGAAAGTATATGTTAGCCTTTAAAAAACATAAATAGGTATGTGGCCCTGGAGGTGAAACAGTGAGTAATAAATAGGACTTGCATGTATGAAATCCTGTGTTCAATCCCTGATATCACAGGTGCTCCAGTTATACTCAGGTTACAGTTATAGCTCTTCCTTTCTCATAAATAAATAAACTTTTTTTAAAAAGTGGGCTTTTTGAAAAACTGAAAGGAATTTTTTAGCCTTTTGCCTTCGTGGTTAATGGACAGAGTGAATAAAAAAGCTAATTTCAATATGAACATAATAGCAAAATACAACCTCAAGAAAAATATAGTGTATGTGTGCTACATAGAGAAAAATATAAACTTTCTTCAAAATAGTCCAAGAAGTGCTGTACTCTCTGATTTATCATAATATTGAAAAACTACACCTAGCATTTTCAATAAATGCTTACCAGTTCCTCCCCTTAGGTATAAAAACAACCAAGGCATGATTAGTAAACAATTTGTTCAGCTTTATATGTTAATTCTTTTTTTAGCCACCAGGTTCCAGATGATGCCATAATGCAAACCAATTTCCCTGGAAAGACAACCCCACCAATGTGTCCTGGAGCCCTGCTTCTCCAGAGCCCTGCCCCAATAGGGAAAGAGAGAGACAGGCTGGGAGTATTTATCAACCTGTCAACACCCATGTTCAGTGGGGAAGCAATTACAGAAGCCAGACCTTCCACCTTCTACACTCCATGATGACTCTCGCCCTACTGGGGGTGGGGGTGGGGGGGGAGGCTGGGAGTATGGATAAGACCTGCCAACACCCATGTTCAGCAGGGAAGCAATGACAGAAGCCAGACCTTCCATCTTCTGCACCTCATGGCGACCCTGGGTCCATACTCCCACAGGATTAAAGAAAAGGAAAGCTATCAGGGGAGGGGATGGGATACGAAGTTCTGGTGGTGGGAATTGTGTGGAGTTGTAACCCTCTTATCCTACGGTTCTTGTCAGTGTTTCCTTTTTATAAATAAAAATTATAAAAATTGAAAGACAAAAAACAAAACAAACAAACACAAAAAAAAAAACAAACAAGGACAGAACTGCAGCAACTATGGCTATTGGTTTCATGGGTATACAAAGTTTCAAAGGCAATCTATATCATGTTCACAGAAAAAGGCAAATAACTGAGAGCAGTGGATTCATAGTGCTGGCACTGAGGCCTGGCAATAACTCTGCTGAGGGAAAGAGAAAAAAAGGAAAGGAAAAACTGTACTCATAAAATTGGGGTAACATAATTTTAAGATTTATTTATAACAAAAAATCTTCCTATGGTGAGCACTGAAGGTAAAAAGTATGTCAATATTTTATGTAAGTCTTTATTTAGAGAAAAACATCCATGTGGACACTCATTAATCTCTAAATTCTCGAACATATTGCAGTATATCATGAAAAGAGTACGTAAGACTCATAGGTTTAAACTTTCCAAATAATAGTTTTCTATAATTCAATAACATCCCTTTATGAACTTATAATCCCATTAGTTGAATAGTGTGATGGTTGTTGTTAATGAGTACTTTATTATTAATTAAAGTGAATTATTCACTCCTGTGAGAATGTCATACATCAGAAAAGGTAACAGCAGCAAATGCTGGAGAGGGTGTGGGGTCAAAGGAACCCTCCTACACTGCTGGTGGGAATGTCAATTGGTCCAACCTCTGTGGAGAACAGTCTGGAGAACTCTCAGAAGGCTAGAAATGGACCTACCCTATGATCCTGCAACTCCTCTCCTGGGAATATATGCTAAGGAACCCAACACACTCATCCAAAAAGATCTGTGTACACACATATGTTCTTGGCAGCACAAAGCTGCCAAAACCTGGAAGCAAGCCAGGTGTCCAACAACAGATGAATGGCTAAGCAAGTTGTGGTATATATATATATATATTCCTCAGCTATAAAAAATGGTGACTTAACCGTTTTCAGCTGATCTCAGATGGACCTTGAAAAACTCATGTTGGGGCCGGGTGGTGGCTCACCTGCTTGAGTGCACATGTTACAATGTGCAAGAATCCAGGTTCAAGTCCCCGGTCCCCACCTGCAGGGGACAGCTTCACGAGTGGTGAAGCAGTACTTCAGGTGTCTCTCTGTCTCTTTTGCTCTCTATCCCCTCTCCCTCTTGATTTCTGGCTGTCTCTATCAAATAAAGATAATAAAAAAATTAAAAAAAGAAAAATTCATGTTAAGTGAAATAAGTCAGAAACAGAAGGATGAATATGGGATGATCTCACTCTCAGGCAGAAGTTGAAAAACAAGATCAGAAAAGAAAACACAAGTAGAACCTGAACTGGAATTTGAATATTGCACCAAAGTAAATGACTCTGGGGTGGGTGAGTGGGGAGAATACAGATCCAAAAAGGATGACAGAGGACCTAGTGGGGGTTGTATTGTTATATGGAAAACTGGGAAATGTTATGCATGTACAAACTACTGTACTTACTGTTGAATATAAAACATTAATTCCTCAATAAAGAAATTTAAAAACATAAATAAAGCGATTTATTTATTTATTTATTTATTTTTACTGCCTACTGCTTTCAGAACCACATACGCTAAGAACAGCAAAATAATTCACAGTACCTCTGTCAAGTATTCAGGAGAACCAGACACCGGGTAAGCTTTGGTAACAAATTTTGCGACAGAAGGCATGTTGATAAAACCTTTCCAAATGAAGTTCAATCGAGCCAGGAAAGTTGACTCAACTTCGACAGTTCCAGGCATCTCTGGACTACAAAATAACATTAAGAAGCTTTTATTCTAAAGATATGCACATGAATAAAACCACTTCATATATCGTTATCAACTGTTTCTTTTTTAGCACATTAAAGAAGTCAAAATGTGTAAAGGCTATTGACTAAAGAATATGTATTTTTATTTCGTTGACTTATGCTATGGGAGCATACAGGCGGTTTAATAGTAGAGCACCTGCTTTACATGTACAGAGCCCTGATTTGACCCCCGGCACCACCCAACACCAACAAAGACAGAACAAATAAAAAATCCATAGGCAGTAAAGGAGCTGTGTTTTTTTTTTTTTCTTTCTCTGTCATAAACATAAAACGGGTCAGAGAGGTGACTCAACAGTAGGATGTATGTATGAAACTGAGTTCAATCTTTAGTACTGCATAAAATGATGTTCATATTAATATAGCCATGCTTTACAAAGCCATTTTTTCAGACTGACGGTGATGAATTAAGCCCCAGAGAAGTGCAGTTTTTCTTTAGTGACCAATCCCTTGCCTTTTGGGACCAACATAACTAAAGGGAATTTTAAAGTGATCAAGGCCAACTAAACAGCACACTTGGATATTGTGTTTTGTCACCTATACAACCCAAGTTCAAGCCTGGCCCTCACCACCATGAAGGAAGCTTTGGTGCTGAGAGGGAGAGGGAGGAGAGAGAGGGGAGAAGAGAGAGAGAGGAGTAGAGAGAGAGAGAGACAGACAGACAGACACGGAGAAAAGAGAAAGACTGACTGACTGACTGACTTCTGGAGGCATGGCTATGGAGTAACAACTTTCTCATATCACTTCCCTAAGCAACTAGAAAAAGGAACAAAAAAAATAACCTGAAAACTCAACAAAATACAACCAGGATTCTTTAGAAACTACTAAGCCACAGGTGAGTGCAAAAATGTGTAGATTCCCAGGACTCAAAAAGCCATACTCAGTGATGGCTGGCACCAAATTGGCACACTTGCCAGTGACAGGAATGTACCTCTGGGTGCTTAACCTGTGAATTCAGATTAAGAATACTGAACTGCCCACAAGTACCCATTAGTGTTTAAGGGAGGAAAAAAAAAATGTAAGAAAACAGGTCAAACATTCAAGTTTCTAAAATAATTTTCAGAGTCTTATTTATTTTTTTTTTATCTCAAATCAGTTTTGAATACAGGAAGGTAGAATTTCTTTCTTTCATTTATTTTTCTGCCACCAGGGCAGTCACTATTTTTTCTTCCTATTTCTTTCTTTTTGGTAGAGGGTAAAAAGACAAAGAATTACAGATGGTGAGAGACACAAAAAAGAAGAGGCACTTGCAGTAATACTCTACCAATTTCCAACTCTTCCTGGCCAAGCAGCTACACGGCCTGGACTTCCCACCTGCAGATGACTGGGGTCTTGAACCTGAGATCACATGATAACGTGTGCTCTATCAATGACTCATCACTGAGCCTTGTAGGGTTACTTTCTTGGAAAAAAAAGTCACATTTCTGCTTTTAAAGAACTCCAAGTATGATCTGACAATGATTTATAATTATTCTTTTTTTCCCTTAATTTTTAAAAATATTTATTTATTCCCTTTTATTGCCCTTGTTGTTCTTTTTATTGTTGTAGTTATTATGGTTACTGATGTCGTCGTTGTTGCATAGGACAGAGAGAAATAGAGAGAGGAGGGGAAGACAGAGAGGGGGAGAGAAAGATGGACACCTGCAGACCTGCTTCACCGCCTGTGAAGCGACTCCAGCATCCTTAGGCCGGTCCTTGCACTTTGCGCCACATGCGCTTAACCCACTGCACTACCACCCGACTCCCGATTTATAATTATTCTTAATAAAAGTCATAACTAACAGAAATTTACCGAGGAGCAGGAGAAAATGCTGACTTTGGAGACTCCTGCTTCTCCTCTTCAAAGAATTCAGAAGACAGAATATTTGAGGTTGAAGACAATGCATCAGCTAGACTGTCTGCTTCATTGTCTGAATGCTTACGAGATACTCCAATAACGACTTTCACTTTTTTGGGAGACAGATCATCTACTGGTGGTGCCATTCGACCTAAAACCAGAAGAAACCAAAATAAATCATTATTGTAAGCTGAAATTTCTGTAATATCATTAATGATAGTTATTCAGTTTTGCTGATTCAACTACTACACAACCACATATTCCTGAAGTGATTTTAAGCTATCAGCATTTCTAATAGTAAATATTATACACCTCATTTTTTATGTGAAAAGATTAACCTAGTAACTCAGGCTAAAATATAAGCATTATAATTACAGTATTTAACAGCCTTTTTGATTTCCAAATAATAATTTTTAAAATTAAAACTATATGCAAAAAAAAAAAAAAACCAACTACCTGTAACTCAAACAGCCTGGAGAATTTGAACTAAATTTATAAGGAAACATATCCTAGTTTGCGTTATATGTAGTAGCAGTTTAAGACTATATACATAGCGCAGTTACTTTGTCACTAACCATAAAAATTTCAGTGAAGTTTAGAAAATATTCATTTTTAAACCACAGCATCAAGAAAGATCACAAACTTTCTGAAAATATGTAGTCTTCAGCTAGTGTTTTTGCATTCTTTTTTTTTTTAATTTATTTCTGTAATTATTGATGTCATCGTTGTTGGATAGGACAGAAAGAAATGGAGAGGAGGGGAAGACAGAGAGGGGGAGAGAAAGACAGACACTTGCAGACCTGCTTCACCGCTTGTGAAGCAACTCCCCTGCAGGTGGGGAGCTAAGGGTTCGAACGGGGATCCTTACGCCGGTCCTTGCACTGAGCCACATGAGCTTAACCCACTGTGCTACTGCCCGACTCCCATGTTTTTGCATTCTATGTTAGTTTATTGAACTATTACTAGGAAAATTATTAAAATTAAATAGCTAAAAGTATCTTTATAATTTTTCCTATAAGACAATAGATGTACTTATGAATAGATTATGGATAACAATAACTGAAAAAAATTCTTTACTATTGCACAAATTATGAAATGTGCACAAAACTTTAAGAAGATATTTTTACTATAGAAAAACTACTGAATTCACATTTTTATCTATTCTCTAATATAATGACAACGGGTAACAGATCAACTAACCTGAAGAGTTGTTACTGAACAAGGCATACCATTCCTTTAGTATAGTACAGTGAAATCTGACAGTCATACCATTAGTCTTATCTCCTTCTTCAATAAACTGGATATAAGCTGAACTCTTCCTTAACATACCCCAGTATCTAACTTTAATCCCAGTACCTCTAGTTCTAATCCTACCACTATAGTTAAAACTATCTGATGGTATAAAAGCTCTCATATCTTATCACTGTTTTAATTATTTATTTTTTCCTGTTATATCAACCATATAATATTAAAAATTAATAAATTTACTTTTTAAAAAAAATCTACCTTTTATCTCCCACTTGGACTAGAGTAAAGGCTACCTACCTAGTTTCCCTCCTTTTCACATGGATTCTTTAATTGCAGTCTCTTCTCAAAGTCAGGTATACAAAAATTCTTAGTTATCAAGTCACTCCCTGGTCTAAAAACCCTTCGATATTATTTACTGATCTTAGATAAGATAAAATACCAATCTCTTTAATGTAGTCTACAAAAGTAGACTGTTTAACATTTATATATATTTTTATTGACAGGACAGAGAAATTTTAAGGGATGGGAGATACAGAGGGAGAAAGAAAGATACCTGTAGCACTGCTTCACTGCTCATGAAGCTTTCTGCTTGCAGGTGGGGACCTGGGGGCTTGAACCCAGTAGGTCCTTGCACATGGTAATGTCTCAATCAGGTGTGCAACCACCAGTCCCAAAAGTAATTTTTTAAAGTTATGATCTGACTGTAAAGTAATATTTTATAACAGTACCTATTATTTACCTATACATGTAAATTCATATATCTAAATATTTCATAGTGGGGTGAGATAGCATAATGGGTATGCAAAACACTTTCATGTTTGAGGCTCTAAAGTCCCAGGTTCAAGCCCACCTAAAACCATAAGCCAGAGCTTAACAGTGCTCTGGGAGAAGGGAAAAGGGGAGGGGAGGGGAGAGGAGAGGAGGAAAGGAAGGACGGGGAATGAAAGAAGGAAGGAAGGAAGGAAAGAAAAGAGAAAAGAGAAGAGAAAAGAAGAGAGAAGAGAAGGGAAGGGAAGGGAAGGGAAGGGAAGGGAAGGGAAGGGAAGGGAAGGGAAGGGAAGGGAAGGGAAGGGAAGGGAAGGGAAGGGAAGGGAAGGGAAGGGAAGGGAAGGGAAGGGAAGGGAAGGGAAGGGAAGGGAAGGGAAGGGAAGGGAAGGGAAGGGAAGGGAAGGGAAGGGAAGGGAAGGGAAGGGAAGGGAAGGGAAAAGAGAGGAGGGAGGGAGGGAAGGAGGGAGGGGGCGGGCCTATATACTCACAACCTTGTGTGTAATGCATGCATGTGAATCTGTGTTTTCTAGTCATGTATAGGTAACTGAAACTAAAGTTTGACAAAGTTCTACTTAAGTTTAGGAGTGTTATTCAAAGTAGTATTTTTTATTCTATTTTTGTCTGCTAGTCATTATTTATTTCACTACTCAATTACAATATGAAGTCTGAAAAGCTATAGCTATTAAAGTACTACAAAACCAGATTTCTAAATCTCTTTAAACAGTATGTCTCTATTTTTGTCTGCCTTTTTACATGAATTCCTAGTATCTATTAATAAAATAATAAGTGTTTCTTGGCAGACACACATCTCAACTCTCATATCTCAGCTTAACTATCAATTTCTTAGCTAATTTGCTCCTAGTACCCAGTTTAAGTTAGACTTCCTTGATAGTTAACTAAATTTGTCACTATTTTGCCACTACATTAGTTTCTCTTCTGGTATGGGTAATATCTTACTTTTTACCAGTACATTCCCTGTACAAATAAGAGCTTGTAAGAAATAATAGTTCAAAATACATTTATTTAATGAGTGGCCAGAGATAAGCACATTAGAGAGAAGGCAATTTCTGACATCTTTCATGTTGTATTATAATAAAATAGAAATACTAATTTACAACTCCACTCAGTAAATGACAGTACCATCAAAACTGTCTGCAATTTGTTTTATCTATTCTACTAGTTAAATTTTCATCAGCTGACACTGGTTAATACATTGTAATTTTACATAATATAATCAATTTAAGATAGTAAGCTACTCTATGATATTGAAATATACCAACGGCAAAAATCAGTCACAAAAGTCATACTACCCGTCAAAGGAAATGGGTAGGTAATTTACTACCAATACTAGGTTAACAAAAAGTTACTGATATCACAAGTAACAAGTACTGCCCCATCCTTTCTAAATGAAAGCAACATTTTATAAGGAAAAATGGCCAATTACCTATGCAAATTTTACAATTAAGATCAAAAAGATGTTGTCTGTGCTGACTAGTGGTATCTTTAGACATGGAGTCATTATCTTCTTTTTGTTTTTCAGATCCTTCTGTCTTTTCCGATGACTTATTCGCTGTAGATTCCTAACAAAAATTAGAGTAAAAAAGTTTTAGTAGACAAAATTTGACAATTAAAATTAACTTATAATTCAAATTAATACTTTTCCAAAACAAACTTGTTCCTTCACCTGTTGTTTTTTTGCTACTTCCTTAAAATAATAAGCATATCAATGACTTAAAATACAGCAAATCCTCAAATAGTTCTTACATATCAAAGCTTCCAAAAAGATTGCATATTACTTCCTAATATTTGGGGGGGTGGGGTGGAGAGTCAAGACTTCTAAAAAGATTGCATATTATTTCCTAATGTTTGGGGCGGGGGGAGTTCTCAACAGTCAGATGTGCCTACTTACTTCCCCTCCCCCACTAAGTCATAAAGACCCCTGGAAAATACATTTAAACAACTGTCCAACAGATGAATACTATATATGTTAATACAAATGATAAAATCTCAATAAAACCTATAAAATGGGTTACTTTTTAAAAAATTATTTATTGGGGACTAATGTCTTACAGTCAACAGTAAATACAATAGTTTGTACATGCATAATATTTCTGTGTTTTCCACATAACAATACAACCCCCACTAGGTCCTCTGTCATCCTTTTCCAGGACCTGTACTCTTCCTGCCCACCCATGCCAATCTTTTACTTTGGTGCAATTAAAATAGGCTACTTTAAAAGGTGGACTACTTTAAATTCTTCTACTTTACAACTAGGCAACTAAACCTTTTCTGAGTCTTCATGTTCTGGGCACTAGAAAATATGACATTTTAATTTTTATTTACCTGAATTTCCATTGCTGCTTCCTGCTCTTTCATTGGAGCATCACTTTCAATTTCTATTTCACCTTTATGAGTTATTTTTGTGATTGGTCGTCTTTCCACTTCTCTCTGTTCTTTCTCAATCATTTCTATGGTCTAGTAAGAAATTATTTTAAGGAAATGTTGTATAATTTAAAATATAGATTTCTAAATGTGCCATTTTAAATTGTTAAATGATAAAAGCATCATTACAGCTCACTTTTAGTCTTTGCCTGGTTTCACAAATAACATTCTGAGTATTTACATAAGCCAGGGAATTATTCCATACAGAAGCTGCATGGTGGTGCACTTAGTTAAGTATACGCATTAGACTCAGGCTTAAGCCCTTGGTTCTCAACTGCACAGGGAAACTTTACAAGTGGCGAAGCAGTGCTACAGGTGTCTCTTTCTCACCCTCTCTTCCTCCCCCTTCCATATCAGTTTCTTTCTGTCTTTATACAATAAATTAATTAGAGAGAGGGAGAGAACACAGAAGCAAGTGAGCTCTGGTTAAAGAATAAGGGTAAAAATGAATTATTAGCAAATACACACGGAACAGAAAGTCTGTGTTACTGTACATTCTTTTTTCTTTAATTTTTTTATCTTTATTTATTGGATAGAGACACTCAGAAATCAAGAGGGTAGTGGAGATAGAGAGGAGAGACACCTGCAGCACTGCTTCACCACTTGCAAAGCTTTGCCTCTGCAGGTGGGGACCGGGGGACCCAAACTCGGGTCCTTAAGCACTGTAACATGTGCGCTCAACCAGGTGCGCCACCACCCAGTCCCAATGTACATTCTGAATTATCTGTGTAATTCCTAATATCTGAAAAGCAGATTGAGATTCAGTCACAGACATATTTATAAATAATCTTACATGTCTATTTTCTCTTCGTCTCCAAGCAGCTAATTCTTTAGAAGCTAATTCCTCAGGACTCATTCTTATAAGATGATCAGGGGTTACTTCTCCTTTTAGTACTTTTTTAAATAGTATCTGAAAAATATTTAAAAATGGGAAAATAAATATTTTTGAAGCGGAGCTACTATACAGAAGCATAATAAAGATGCAATTTGAAACCTGAAGGAAATGTTTGTTTATTAATACATTATCTACAATACAGAATAAGAGAGTTGGGAACTGAATGTTTGACCCCTGGGCCATATATAAACTGTGAAGTCATCTGCTCCTGCCCTGTCAAGACAACTAGAACTTTTTTCATACCAACTCTAAGTATTAATTTTCAAGTTAATAATTTCATATGATTTGTGAATGACATTATAAATCTGTGTATAATATGAAAAAAATGCACCACGGTAAACCCTTTAATTAAATTACTTGGACACAAGTCAATCCAGGCAATAGTGATCAATAATTTGAAAAGTACTGATAAAGGGAACTCATAACATAATATATAAAATGGTTAAAAAAACAAGAAAAAATATTGGAGACTCGAACCAGGACAAGAGTGCAGCTAAAAGTCCTCCAGAGGGTGAAGCACAAAACAACGAGTTCAACATCCAAACATTAGCTAAGGAAATAACAAGAGTGAGTAAAGAATTTGAAAAAATTATAATCAGAAATGCAGGAACAACAAATGAGAATATGGAAGAAAATTCTAATTATCTCATGGTTATTAGAGAGCTGAAAGCTGAAATCGCTGAGCTAAGAAGGCAACTAGTTAAACAAGCTAAAACAGTATCAGAGCAGGGCAACAAAATAGATGAACTCCAGAAAGCAGTAGAGGGTAGAGAGAATAGAATCTATGAGGCTGAAGACAGAATTAGCAAGATTGAGGATGAATTAGAGACAACTAAAAAAGAAGTAAGAGATCTCAAAAAGAGATTAAGAGATGCTGAAAACAACAACAGAGTCCTATGGGATGACTTCAAAAGAAACAATATACGCATTATTGGCTTACCAGAGGAAGAAAGAGAAGGAGAGGAAGAAAGCATTCTCCAGGCCATAATAGCTGACAATTTCTCTAGTCTAGACAACACCAAAGACATAAAGATTCAAGAAGCCCAGAGGGTCCCAAAAGGAATTTACCAAGACCTAAAGAAACCAAGACATGTCATACTTAGAATGGAAAGGAATAAGGATAAAGAAAGGATCCTGAAGGCTGCAAGAGAAAAACAAAGAGTCACCTACAAAGGAAAACCCTTAAGATAAGCAGCAGACTTCTCCATACAAACACTACAGGCCAGAAGAGAAGGGCAAGATATCTATCGAGTGCTCAATGAGAAAGGCTTTCAGCCAAGAATACTATATCCTGCTAGACTGTCATGCAGACTAGATGGAAGCATCAAAACCTTCTCAGACAAGCAACAGTTGAAGGAAGCAACCATCACCAAGCCTGCCCTGAAAGAAGTTCTGAAAGGTCTCCTATAAACACCAGACCACCACAAATAGGACATATATCAAAACACTCTAAAACTCTTCAAGAATGGCGTTAAAATATTTTCAATCTTTGATATCAATAAATGTCAATGGCCTGAATTCACCTATTAAAAGACACAGAGTAGGAAGATGGATCAGAAAACACAACCCAACAATATGTTGTCTACAGGAAACCCACCTAACTCAACAAGACAAACACAGACTTAAAGTAAAAGGATGGAAAACTATCATACAAGCCAATGTCCCACAAAAAAAGGGCAAGAACAGCTATTCTCATATCTGACATGATAGACTTTAAAATAGATAAGATTAAAAAAGATAGGAATGGACACTACTTAATGCTCAGAGGATCAATCAATCAAGAGGACTCAACAATTATTAACATCTATGCACCCAATGAGAAGCCATCTAAATACATCAAACTTCTACTGAAAGAGCTACAGCAATATATTAACAGTAACACAATCATAGTAGGGAACTTCAACACCCCACTCTCTCAACTTCACAGATCATCCAGGAAGAAAATCAATAAAGACATAAGGGAGCTAAATGAAGAGATAGATAAACTAGAACTATTGGACATTTTCAGAGTCATTCATCCCAAGAAACTGGAATACACATTTTATTCAAATCCACATGGATCATTCTCAAGGATAGACCATATGTTAGGCCACAAAGACAGCATCAGCCAATTCAAGAGCATTGCAATCATCCCAAGCATCTTCTCAGACCACAGTGGAATTAAACTAACACTTAACAAGCAACAAAAGATTAGTAAGAGTCCCAAAATGTGGAAGCTCAACAGTACACTTCTTAACAACTTGTGGGTCAAAGAGGAAATCAAGGAAGAAATCAAAATGTTTCGAGAGTTCAATGAAAATGAAGACACAAACTATCAAAATATTTGGGACACAGCTAAAGCAGTCCTAAGAGGGAAGTTCATAGCTATACAAGCACACATTAGGAAACAAGAAAAGGCACAAATAAACAGCCTGATTGCACATCTTAAAGACCTAGAAGAAGAACAACAAAGGAATCCTAAAGCAACCAGAAGGACAGAAATCACTAAAGTTAGGGCAGAAATAAATAACATTAAGAATAGGAAAACCATACAAAAGATCAATGAAAGTAAATGTTGGTTCTTCGAAAGAGTGAACAAAATCGACAAACCTTTAGCCAGACTCACAAAACAAAAAAGGGAGAAGACCCAAATAAATCAGATAGTAAATGAAAGAGGAGATATCACAACAGACATTGCAGAAATTCAACATATCATGCGAGGCTTCTATGAACAACTATATGCCACCAAGCTAGAGAACCTGGAAGAAATGGATGATTTCCTAGATACCTACCAACTTCCAAAACTAAGTAAAGAGGAAGTGGATAACATGAACAGGCCCATCACAGCTAATGAAATTGAAACAGTTATCAAAAATCTTCCCAAAAATAAAAGTCCTGGACCAGATGGTTTTACAAAGGAATTCTACAAAACTTTCAAAGAAGAACTAATACCTCTACTTTTAAAAGTCTTCCAGAAGATTGAAGACACTGGAATACTCCCTGCCAGCTTCTATGAAGCCAACATCACCCTGATACCAAAAGCAAATAGGGACACAACCAAAAAAGAAAACTACAGACAATATCTCTGATGAACACAGATGCAAAAATATTGAACAAAATTCTAGCCAACCGGATACAGCAGTATATCAAAAAGATTGTTCATCATGACCAAGTGGGGTTTATCCCAGGCATGCAAGGTTGGTTTAATATACGTAAGTCAATCAATGTGATCCACCACATCAACAAAAGCAAGACCAAAAACCACATGGTCATATCAATAGATGCGGAGAAAGCCTTTGACAAAACACAACATCCCTTTATGATCAAAACACTACAAAAAATGGGAATAGATGGAAAATTCCTGAAGATAGTGGAGTCTATATATAGCAAACCTATAGCCAACATCATACTCAATGGTGAAAAACTGGAAGCATTTCCCCTCAGATCAGGTACTAGACAGGGTTGCCCACTATCACCATTACTATTCAACATAGTGTTGGAAGTTCTTGCCATAGCAATCAGGCAGGAGCAAGGAATTAAAGGCATACAGATTGGAAGAGAAGAAGTCAAACTCTCCTTATTTGCAGATGACATGATAGTATACATGGAAAAACCTAAGGAATCCAGCAAGAAGCTTTTGGAAATCATCAGGCAATACAGTAAGGTGTCAGGCTATAAAATTAACATTCAAAAGTCAGTGGCATTCCTCTATGCAAACACTAAGTTAGAAGAAATTGAAATCCAGAAATCAGTTCCTTTTTCTATAGCAACAAAAACAATAAAATATCTAGGAGTAAACCTAAGCAAAGAAGTGAAAGACTTGTATACTGAAAATTATGAGTCACTACTCAAAGAAATTGAAAAACACACAAAGAAGTGGAAAGATATTCCATGTTCATGGGTTGGTAGAATTAACATCATCAAAATGAATATATTACCCAGAGCCATCTACAAATTTAATGCTATCCCCATCAAGATCCCAAGCACATTTTTTAGGAGAATAGAAAAAATGCTACAAATGTTTATCTGGAACCAGAAAAGACCTAGAATTGCCAAAACAATCTTGAGAAAAAAGAACAGAACCGGAGGCATCACACTCCCAGATCTCAAACTGTATTATAGGGCCATTGTCATCAAAACTGCTTGGTACTGGAACATGAACAGACACACTGACCAGTGGAATAGAATTGAGAGCCCAGAAATGAGGACCCATACCTATGGACATCTAATCTTTGACAAAGGGGCCCAGACTATTACATGGGGAAAGCAGAGTCTCTTCAACAAATGGTGTTGGAATCAATGGGTTGAAACATGCAGAAGAATGAAACTGAATCACTGTATTTCACCAAATACAAAAGTAAATTCCAAGTGGATCAAGGACTTGGATGTTAGACCACAAACTATCAGATACTTAGAGGAAAATATTGGCAGAACTTTTTTCCACATAAATTTTAAAGACATTTTCAATGCAACGAATCCAATTACAAGGAAGACTAAGGCAAGTATAAACCTATGGGACTACATCCAATTAAAAAGCTTCTTCACAGCAAAAGAAACCACTACCCAAACCAAGAGACCCCTCACAGAATGGGAGAAGATCTTTATATGCCATACATCAGATAAGAGTTTAATAACCGACATATATAAAGAGCTTGCCAGACTCAACAACAAGACAACAAATAACCCCATCCAAAAATGGGGGGAGGACTTGGACAGAATATTCACCACAGAAGAGATCCAAAAGGCCGACACACACATGAAAAAATGCTCCAAATCTCTGATTGTCAGAGAAATGCAAATCAAGACAACAATGAGATATCACTTCACTCCTGTGAGAATGTCATACATCAGAAAAGGTAACAGCAGCAAATGCTGGAGAGGATGTGGGGTCAAAGGAACCCTCCTGCACTGCTAGTGGGAATGTCAATTGGTCCAACCTCTGTGGAGAACAGTCTGGAGAACTCTCAGAAGGCTAGAAATGGACCTACCCTATGACCCTGCAATTCCCCTCCTGGGGATATATCCTAAGGAACCCAACACATCCATCCAAAAAGATCTGTGTACACTTATGTTCTTGGCAGCACAATTTGTAATAGCCAAAACCTGGAAGCAACCCAGGTGTCCAACAATAGATGAGTGGCTGAGCAAGTTGTGGTATATATACACAATGGAATACTACTCAGCTGTAAAAAATGGTGACTTCACCGTTTTCAGCCGATCTTGGATGGACCTTGAAAAAATCATGTTGAGTGAAATCAGTCAGAAACAGAAGGATGAATATGGGATGATCTCACTCTCAGCCCGAAGTTGAAAAACAAGATTAGAAAAGAAAACACAAGTCGAACCTGAAATGAAATTGGAGTATTACACCAAAGTAAAAGACTCTGGGGTGGGTGGGTGGGTGGGGAGAATACAGGTCCATGAAAGATGATGAATGACATAGTGGGGGTTGTACTGTTTAATGGGAATCTGGGGAATGTTATGCATGTACAAACTATTGTATTTACTATTGAATGTAAAACATTAATTCCCCAATAAAGAAATAAATTATTAAAAAAAAAATATGACAGTGCAGGTTTGGGGAAACAACATAGTAGTAATGCAGGAGAAGAGTGGGTCTGGAAAATAAATAAATAAATATTTAATAAACTGAATTAAACAAGGGACATAATAGAAAGAAAACTCACATAAATTAGGCTGAGAAAAATTTATTTTTTTATTTTAAGAGATTTATTGTAAAAGCCTCGGAGTGGCACAGTATATAAAGTGCTAGACCCTCAAACACAAGACTTTTCTTGAGTCTCATCTCCAGCATTGTATATGCCAGGGTAATGCTTTGGTTCTCCATACCCCCCCCCTCCCAGTTATAAAAAGAGAAAGAAGACTTAATGTATAACATAGTCACCAATATACAAAATTCACAATTCAATTCAGTAGTAAAAGACTTTAAAATCACAGGATCCTATAAACATAAAGCATACTTACATTATTTTTAGGATCTTTCAGGTTGAACATCAAACTTCTGTATTTATTCTTGTATTTAGCATCAGTGTCCCGAAAAAAAGAGAAAAGTTCTTTTTCAATTTTTGTGGCAACTTTTGTTGCCTTTTCTTCTGGCACCTTCAAATTTGAGTCTGTAAGTCTTAAAATTAGAATTAATTAATATTTAAGTATATGAAGAATATGTTTTTAAATCTTCTATAATAATGTGTCTTACCTTTTCATAAGAATGTCTTTGAGAGAATGCCTGACACTTTGTCTGATCTGATCTGCAGAAGGCTTAGCAGTAGAAGCAGCAGAAGGATGTATACTAGGCACTCCTTTTTCACTTTTCTTCTTTTTCATCTCTTGTTTCTCATGAGCACCTAATTTAAATATTAAAACTGATTAATTTTTTAATAATTTAATGCATACATTTGTAAGAAAAATGAAATGACTAAAAGTTATTTATAAATATTAAGTCAGAACCCAAATCCCATTGTGATACTGAAACTCTAATTTGAATGAACTTTAATTAGACAGATTAAATGTAGTCCTAAAGCTATAAATAATCGTGATTAGAGCTAGATTCTTTTCACATACATAAATATTGACTTTTAAGAAACTATTTAGAAAAACAAAAGAAAAGAAACTACTTGGGAGGCCTAGAAGTAGCACAATGGATAAAGTTCAGGACCCAAGTTCTATCCCCAACATTACTTGGGCCATAACGATGCTCACATTCTAATCCCCTCTCTTCCACTCAAGCAAATAAATAAATAAGTAAATAAATAAATTAGAAAAAATATTTAGATGGTCTGAAAGGGAGTACAGTGGCTAGATCACTGGACTGACAAAACATAAGGTCTTAAGTTCAATTCCTATGATCAAATATGCCAAAGTAACAATCCCCTGTCCATTAAATTTTGAAAAAAGTCGAATTAGAAAATTTGATTGTGCTCCAGGTGGTGGTTCAGTGGGTAAAGCACTGGACTCTCAAGCTGGAGGTCCTGAGTTTGATACCCAGCAGCACATGTACCAGAGTGATGTCTGGTTCTTTCTCTCGTCTATCTTTAATAAATAAGATAAATAAATAAATCTTAAGAAAAAAAAGAAAAAGAAAGTTTGATTTAGGGAAGGGGTAGATAGCATAGTGATTATGCAAAGAGACACTCATGCCTGAGGCTTCAAAGTCCCAGGTTCAATTCCCCAAACCGCCATAAACCAGAGCTAATTAGTGCTCTGGTTTAAAAAAAAAAAAAAAAGCAACATATTTGATTTAAAAAAATCTGATGTAAAAATGGTAGATGGAACAGTCATTTGTTAATATCACATCTGATAAGTTTCTTCTAATTTTAATTGTAGTTGATATGTTAATTTGAATAAGCTTTTCAAATGATTTTTCAAATCTATCAACACTAATTCATAAAAACACCCCCAAAATCTCAATTTCAAACATCTCACTAATGTGACTAACATACTAGCTTATTGACTCATTCTGAGTTTAATTTTGTGCCTAGTAACTTCTGGTGGTCCTGCTTCATTCTTCTTCTGCAAGTGGTCAGTCAGTTTTTCCAACAACATGTATTATAGAGTAATTCTTTTCTTCACTTCATGTTCTGGATTCCTATGTTGTAGGTTAACTGTCCATAAATGTGATAGCTTAACTCTGGGCTGTCAATTCTATTGATCTGAGTGTCTATTTTAGTTCCAATAGCAAACATTTTTTATTACTATATCCATGTAATATTGTAAATCAGGGAGTGTGATACCTCTTTCATATTTCTCAGGACAGCTTCAGGAAATCTCAGGGCTTTTGTTTGGTGGTTCCAGATAAAATCCTGTAGCATTGGGTTCTATTCATTTTAAGAGGTTGATAGGGAGTTTGACAGGAATTGCATTCAACCTATGCATTGCTTTTGGTAAAATGGTCATTGTAGATGTTTATTTCTCCAATCCATGAGCATGGGAATCTTCTCATTTCATTGTGTATTACTTATTAATTTATTTTATTGGTTAGAGACAGAAAGATATCAAGAGGGAAGGCGGAGGTAGGGAGAGAAGAAGAGAGATACCTGCAACACAGCTTTGCCACTCTCGAAGCTTACTTCCTGGATGTGCAGACAAGGAGCTTAAACCTGGATCCCTAAACACAGTAGCATGTATCCTCAACTGGGTGTTGAGCCCCCTTTCTTGTTGTCTTACCCTGTTTTATAGTTATCCATAGTTTTCAACGCACAAGTCTTTTGTCTCCTTTGTTAAATTTATTCCTAGAGATCTAATTCTTTCTGATGCTATTGTAAATGGGATTGATTTCTTCCTAGTCAAGTTTATTGTATGCATAGAAATGTATCTATGACTTCTGAGTATTAACTTTGTAGCTTGCTATTTTACTAAATTGCCTAATGTTCCTAATGTTTCCAAAGAATTTTCTACTGTATTCTTTAGGGTTTTCTAAATTGTAATCTTTCCTCTTTCATTTACAATCCAATTTGTCTTCTCTTTCTTCTTCTTATGTCTGGCTAGGAGCTTGTCAATTCTGTTTAGACTTTCAAAGAACCAGCTCTTAGTTTCACTGATCTTCTTGAACTTTTTGTTTGTTTTCAGTGCTAATGATCTGTCTCAATTTTTATTATTTCCCTCCTTCTACTTACTTTGGACTTCTGTTATTCTTTTTCTGAATCTTTCAAGTGTAGCATCGCTTAGTTGAGCTTTTCCTTGGCTTCTGATATGGGTTTATATTGCTGTGAATTTCTCTCCTAATACTGCTTTTCTGTGTTCTATATTATATTCTGATAGTTCATGTCCTCTTTTACATTTGTTCCAGTAAAGTTCTTTTAAAAATTTTTTTTAGTATCTTTATTTATTTATTGGATACAGACAGCCAGAAATGGGGGAAGGGAGGATAGAAAGAGAAAGAGAGAGATCTGCAGCCCTGCTTCACCACTTGTGAAGCTTTCCCCCTGCAGATGGGGAGCTGAGGCTTGAATCTGGTACCTTGCGCACTATAATGTGTGCACTTAATCAGGTGTGCCATCACTTGGCCCCATTCCAGGAAAGTTTTAATGTCTTCCTTGATTTCTCCCTTGCTGAAAAGTTGTTTAGAAGCATTTTGTTAAGCCTACATACTTTTGAGCTTTCTCTCTTTTTTTGTCACTTGTTAACTAGGTTTAACTACACTGTGGTCTGAGAAGATGCTTGGAATGATTTTAATGCTCTTAAATTTACTGGCACTGTCTTTGTGGCCCTGTATATGATCTACTATTTTTGAAAATGTTTTATGTGGGCGCAGTTAATATATGCATTGTTTTCTTGAGATGGAAATTTAAATAGATACACATTAGGCCAAACTTATCTATCTCACTTAGAAAACTTATTTCCTCATTCATTTTCTGTCTCATTGACCAATTTGGGATAGTAGGGTATTAAGGTCCCTTACTTTTACTGTGTTCTATTGGTGTTTATCTTCAGTTCTGTTAATAGTTGCTTTATATATTGTGATTCTTCCTCATTTGATACGGATTTACATCATCTTGGTTAATCCATGATCACTATGTAATATCCACACGTCTTTTATTAATTGAACTATCACTGTCCATGATTTCTTTTCTGGCCCACTATCTTGAATTACTGTGTTTTAGCCTTTAACTCTGAGCCTGTGCTTTTCTTGTCCTCCTAAATTAAATGGGTTTCCTGTAAGCAGCATATGGTTGAGGTGTATCTCCTGACCCACTCTACTGTCTTGCGTCATTTAAAAGAATTCAGTCCATTGGTATTAATGAAACTGGATTTAAGAGTACATATTGCCATTGTTTGGGTGTTATGTTAGTGCTTTTATATAAAACTCTTTAGAACTTTTTGGAGGGCAGGTTTAGTGGTGACAGATGCTTTCAGCTTTTCCTTGTGAAACTTTTTTTTTGAATTTTTTTATTATCTTTATTTATTGGATAGAGACAGCCAGAAATCAAGAGGGAAACAGGAGACAGCAAGGGAGAGACAGACACCTGCAGCCCCACTTCACCACTCATGAAGCTTTTCCCCTGCAGGTGGAGACTGGGGTTTGAACCCGGGTCCTTGCACACTGTAACATGTGTGCTCAATCAGTGCGCCACTGCCCAGCCCTGCTTGTGAAGCTCTTTATTTTCCATTCATTATAAACGAAAAGTCTAACAGAGTAAAGTACCCAAGGCTAGAAGAGTAAAGTAAAATCTGTTGGCAATCTTATGGGGTTTCCCCCTACAGGTAATTGTTTTTCTCTTGCTGCCCTAGGAATCTTTTCCTTAGCCTTAGTTTTTGTCATTTTATGTGTATTTGGGCTTATTGTGGGTGGCACACTGCATTTCCTGGATTTGTAAATTTTTCCCTTTACTCAGAGTAAATTCTCAGCTATTATCTCTTCCAAATATGTTCTTCCCCTTTCCTTCTTCGAGGACACCTATGATGTCTATATAGCTCCTTTTAATATTGTGCCATAAATCTTTTTTTCATTTTATTTTATTTTATTTATTTATTTAGCTTTTCTGTTGTTCTCTGTCTCATCTTTAAGCTCTCCTGTTTAATTTTCAGCCTGTTATTCTATCATTTTGTTTCTCACTTTTATTTACTAACTTAGCTACTGTTGTCATTAGTTTGGTGGGAACTGAACCTGGGAATTCAGTCTCAGGGATGACAGTCCCATATGCTCTTATGTCTCCAGCTTTCTCTCTTACATCAAATATGCTCTCATTCTACTGGGCTATTAAGTCTTTACAAACATGCTATAATATTTCCTTTATTTTCCCCCCCTTGATTCCATATCTAATTCTAGCTACCACATATTTCCACTCTCTTTAATAACAAAATCCTTGCATTATATACATTATCTCTAGTTCCTTTTCATTCTCCATTAGCCACTACAATTAGCTTACTCCCTAACATTTCACCAAAATTATTTAAGATCCCTAATGAGCTTAATTTCGTGTGTGTGTGTGTGTGTGTGTGTGTGTGTATTCACTTAATTATATGTTTATATAGTATCTGGCACAATGATTTTTCCTTTTTTTTAGCCAGAGCACTGATCAGTTTACAGTGGTGTGGGAGACTGAACCTGGGACTTCGGAGCTTCAGACATGATAGTCTCTTTGCATTATGAAAACCATTATGCTATCTATGCCCACTCTGACGTTTCCCTTTTTGAGACTTCACCTGGATTTTAAGCCACCATCACTTTTAATTCTCTTACATATGCCATCTATCAAGTTCCTCTGCCGAATTCTCTTCTTTACAAATTCTAAATGCTGATACTCTCCAAGAGTTCTGTTATTCCTTACTCATTGCTGAGCTGTTACTACTAGCTGTATATATATATATATATATATATATATATATATATATATATATGCTCATGATTTCATTTTTTTCAGATGTTCCCTTTTTTTTTTGAGGTATCACGATTTGCAAATTTAGTGTCTTGAATAAGAATACCATAGCCTTTCAAAAGTTACACTGCCATACCATACTCACCACTAAACTATCAATATTTTTCCACCAAAGTCTACTGAACTCCTGTCATCCTTAACATCCACTCCCCCAACTTACTCTGGTAACCCCAGTTTTGCTCAGCTCTGGCTTATGGTAATTAACAGAGGGTTGTTTTTTTTTTATTTTTTTGCATAGTATATTATGCTTCCACCCCTGAATCTAAAGGTTTCTTTACATTTGACTTTACCTCATTACCTTTACTTTAATCTCTATATACTTTATATGAATGAGATCATTCAGTATCTTCCTGTTATAAAATCACACTTAGTATTTCTTGTAAGGTCAGCTTAGTGGTAATGATTCCATTAACTGTAGTTGTCTGAGATGCTCCTTTTGGGGATCACGATCTTACCCCCCCCTTCCCCCCTTCTGTCACCTCCAGTGCTTTAACACTGGGTTTACCTTGAGATAGAGAGACAAAGATGCAGAGAAAGAAGGAAGGAAACCACAGCTTCCTTCAGTATGGTGGAATAGGGCCTGGGAATGAGCCTGAGTCACTCATATCACAGCAGCACACTATCCAAGTGAGCTATTATGCCTGCCCTGGACTATGATTTTAAATAGTAACTTAAGTACTGGTAAATTCCATTCTATTTTTCTCTCATAAAGCACAAGCTGTGGGAAATTACTGATTTTAAAAAATATTTTACTTATATACCCATTTATTTTGTAATATAAACAGAGAGAAGTTGCAAGGGGAGGCAGAGGGAGTGGGGGAAGAGAGATACCAACAACACTGTTTAACCTCTCATGAAACATCCCCCAATAAGTGAGGACCAGGAGCTTGAACATGAGTCCTTTCACACTGTAATGCATGCTCAACTAGGTGTGCCACCACCCAGCCCCTGTATTATTATTATTTAATTGTCACCAGGGTTCTTGTTGGGGTACCTGCATGACAAATCTACTATACCCCATAGCCAGCTTTTCCTTTTTTTTTTTTTTAAGCTGTCTGTCTCTTAGTTCCTGAGTTCTGTAATGTCAGGACATTAACTTAACTATTATTTTTCTGAAATTTAATATAATAATTTTAAATTAGTCAATGACCTAAACTATGTTTACTGTCATTAAAATGTTACATTTAAATTTTTTCTGATGCTGACTGATAGCATACAAAATATATAATTATTTTAGAGCATGTTAATTTTACTACCTTGTTTTGAAGCTTTTTCTCCTGTGCAAGTGGTTACAGATTCTTTTGGTATTTTTTCACTTTTTTCTTCTGAAGATCGCCTAGGTAAGATTGGTTGTCCCATTTTTCGAAGTGGAGCTAGTTGCCATTTTTTAATTTCACTATCTCTGCTGTCTGATGAGGTTTTGCCTTCACCAGATTCCTGAAAAGAAAAAGGAAAAAAATGGCACTGACTCATTAGAATGAAAACTTAGTAAATTATTAAATTTAAAATATAAAACCAGTCTCAATAGTATGAATGTGAAATTAAATCCAATTAGTATTATAACCTATTAAGATCAAGCACATTTCATTATAGCCCAAAAACCATTTTTAAAAAACTAAGATGTAAAGAAATAACTCTCGGGGGTCAGGCGGTAGTGCAGGGGGTTAAGCGCAGGTGGTGCAAAGTGCAAGGACCCATGGTAAGGATCATGGTTTGAGCCCCAGCTCCCCACCTGCAGGGGAGTCGCTTCATAAGCAGTGAAACAGGTCTGCAGGTGTCTCTCTTTCTCTCCCTGTCTTCCCCTCCTCTCTCCATTTCTTTCTGTCCTATCCAACAACATTGACATCAACAACAACAACTATAACTACAAGAACAACAAAATAACAAGGGCAACAGAAGGGAAAATAAATAATAAAAATTAAAATAAATAAATAGCTCTCAATTAGAAGGGGGAAAAAATGACATTACTCTTTTCATTGAAAACCTGGGTTGGGGGGCCAAGTGATGGCACACCCAGTAGAGATCACATTAAAAAGCACAAGGACCAAGCACTGCAGGTGTCTCCTTTTCTCTCTTTCCCTCTCTATATCCCCTTTCCTTCTCGAATTCTGTCTCTACCCAATAAATAAATAAAATACATAAATAAATAAATAAAATAAAACCCACGCTAAGCAACTATACTCTGTAGAACATATCATAGCCCAGAAAGGAGAAACAAAAAAGATCATGTTCATAATAATATTAGGGGAAAACTTGGTATAAAATAAAGGTCTCAACTGTAGATTATGAAATTATGAAAGGAGAAAGAAATTTGTGGATATACTTGGCATCTATATTTACCACTATTTTTCTAGTAATTGTATTAGAAAGCGAGTTAAGTAGAATCTTCTTGGCTGCAGATATGAAAAAAAGGAGGGAGAAACTGTGGTTAAACAGGCATCATAGTGTCCACTATTTTTCTAAAATAAATGTTATGGGCTTTTGGAAAAGTCATGTTGCAATTTTGAACAGAAAAACAAAAAAATACATCATGACTTTTCCAACAACCCAATAATTCAACTGTATGTATTACAATGTACCTACTGACATTTTTAACTCACAGTAAGTCATCAAGATACATATCACTATCATCAAGATACATATCACTATCATCCTAATCATTATAATGCCCCCCCCAAAAAAAATACTTGTGGTGGTTCAGGAGGTGGCGCAGTGTAGAGGCACTGGACTCTCAGGCATGAGGTCCTGAAT
Source organism: Erinaceus europaeus (assembly GCF_950295315.1). Lineage (NCBI taxonomy): Eukaryota > Metazoa > Chordata > Mammalia > Eulipotyphla > Erinaceidae > Erinaceus > Erinaceus europaeus. The sequence goes on from NC_080165.1 coordinate 82,184,920, forward strand.
TCGATCCCCAGCAGCACATGTGCTATCTTTCTCATTAGTAAATAAATAGGGGAGTCGAGGGGTAGCACAGTGGGTTGCACAGGTGGCACAAAGCACAAGGATCTGCGTAAGGATCCCGGTTGGAGTCCCTGGCTCCCCACCTGCAGGGGAGTCGCTTCACAAGCGGTGAAGCAGGTCTGCAGGTGTCTATCTTTCTCTCCCTCTCTGTCTTCCCATCCTCTCTCCATTTCTCTGTCCTATCCAACAACAATGACATCAATAACTACAACAATAAAACAACAAGGGCAACAAAAAGGGAATAAATATTTAAAATAATTTTTTAAAAAAATATTTGTGAACTGGAATTCTAAGACCTTTGTGAGTACTTCATCACATCAAATTTAGTACTTATTTTTTGCTTCTTTTTTAGATAAGCGTCAGAGGGAAGGAGGGAAAGAGGAAGGGAGGGACAGACGGATGGACACAGAGAGACAGAGAGAGAGAGACACAAGACACAGACACCAACTAAGACCAAAGCAAGGGGCAGGGGAGGACACGACTTAAACTTGGATCATTCACATGGCAAAGCAGCACACTAAGTGAGTTATTTTGCTGGCCTAGTAAATTAGTACTTGAAAGACAGGGAAGAAAACTTTATCAATAGACTTAAAAATGTTTCATAGAGACAACGACATTTTTTTAAAAAAACTATTTCACAGGACTAGGAATCTCCTGATTTTTAAAATTTGCTTATTAACTTCCAACCTCACCAATTAGACTTGAGAGCATAAGTGTATTTCAATTGGTGCTATTTACACTAGTCTGGTGCCATAACTGTTATGTATTCAGAATTCAATAAATGGTTTAATATAAAAAGGAATAAGAAGTGAAACTTAAGAAAGCTAAGCTGGGAAAATAGCTCAGATAACAGAGTGCAGATATGCATTTTTAAGGCTTCAGGTTCAATTCCTATTGCTTCATGTACTAGTGCTGTTTCAACTTTTCTTTCTCATGTGAAATTCTTTCCCAGAAACATCTTTAAAAAAATCCGTAAGATGATTATTATTTTCAGTTTTAAATAAAAAGCAAACACCACAGGCTAAAATCAAACAAGACTAATAGAATTTAACAGTCCATTACTAAAAAATAATGACAAAGGAGTAATTTTTTAAAGGACACATTTACAAAATCACATTAACCTATATTCACCTTCTGACAGAGACTAAATGAAGGGATTTTAACAAAGCATTTCCAACATTCATGTTCATATCTTTTTAGGTAAAATGGAAACAACTCAGTTATATAACAGAATGAACTATATTTCTAAATTGCCAAGATATTCTACATGAGAAGTGATGATTGTGATAAAAATTTCCCCAAAGATATATGATAAACTATTCTCAATGGAATACTCAGACATACATTGTACAGTATCAATTATTTTAAAATTAATCAAGTCAACAAAGCAATATATCAAAAGAACAGAATCTGACCCTCAAAAGTCTTGGCAGACAGAAAATGCTTGACATAACCAGTATTTGGCAAACCAAAATGTTCTATACATTTTTCAGAAACGTTCTACCTAAAACAAGTTTATAAACAATAGTCAGGAGTTGAAACAGAACATGCTTATGCTCTTCAATCTGAATAATTGGAACAAAGAGATTTCTAAGTTTCATTCCAACTTTATAATTCATGTTTTCTGTCTTTTGGTTTCTTTTATTTGGCTACCCATATAAATTTGCTAGCGCTAAGTTTCCTCCCTCACATTAGCTAAAACATGAACAAATCAAGGATTAGAAAAATTAGACAATAAAAAAACAATGAAAATAAATTGTTCAGACAGTTGTATGTATGCAGCTGTGTTTGCTGAGTACTAACACAGTTTTATTAAGAGCACGAGTGGAACAACACAGTACATATAAGAGCACATGATGTTACACAATAATTATATAGTAAAATATGTAATACAAATTCAATGCATATACAAGAATACAGAGGTAAAACACTGGTGTATACACACAGTATTTCTGAATTTTTTATAAAATGCATTGTGCAATTCTAATTCAAATACTAACCAATCAATAAAGTTTATTTCTAATTATGTAAAAATTATATACTCAAATGTGTATAATATCTTTGTAGTAAAAGCCAATATAATTAAAATGCAAAACAGAAACCAATTTATGATGAACCACCTTCTTTTAAGCCAAACATAGGAAGACACAAATGGTAACATTATTACATGGTAAAAACTGGGGTGGTGACAGTAGTGCACTTGGGTTGAGCTCACATATTACCATGTACAAGGACGTGGGTTCAAACCCTTGGTCCTAACCTGTAATTCATGAGTAATAAAACAATGCTGCAGGTGTTTCTCTTCCTCTCTCCTTATCTCCTCTACCCTATGAATTTCTCTCTGACCTATCAAATAAAAAAAGTGTTTGTGGAGTGGGGGGAGAAGATGGTCACACAGAGTAAGGGATTTGTTGTGAAGGCACAAAGTCCCAGCAATAAACCTGGTGGGGAAAAATAATTAATTTGGTGTTTTTTTTTTAAAGCATCTGTTTACTCAGCTATTGTAATTTCATACTACTCTGACTTGTAATATTGGCTTCTGATAACAAAATATTTCCCATATGACTTGCACACTTTCTAATTGCCACCACTATTACTGCTGGAGCTCAAGTGCCTATATGATGAATCTACCACTCCTGTCAGTTATTTTCCCCTTTCTTCTTCTTTTTTTTAAGATTTTATTTATTAATGAGAAAGGAGGAGAGAAAGAAAGAACCAGACATCACTCTGGTACAAGCTGCCGGGGACTGAACTCAGGACCCCATACTTGAGAGTCCCATGCCCTATCCACTGCACCACCTCCCGGACCACACTCTTTCTCCTCCCTTTCCTTCCTCCCTTCCTTCCTTCCTTCCTTCCTCCCTCCCTCCCTCCCTCCCTCCCTCCCTCCCTCCCTCCCTTCCTTCCTTCCTTCCTTCCTTCCAATATATATAGAGAATTTGAGAGGAAAGAGTTGGGCACGATGTGGTGAAAGACATTTACAGTACTGCTTGTGAAGCTCTGCCCATGTAAGTGGGGACCAGGTCCTTGTGCATAGCACCAAGTGTTCTGTACTGGGCGAGCCACCACTCAGCCCTTACTTTGCACCTTGAATGCTGTGTTCTTTCTATTTTTCTTCTCTAATTGATAGGATATGTTACATTTTAGTTAGAAACTATGATTAAACAGTAACTTAAAATGAGAAAATGTGTGGTACTGGGACAAAAATAAGCATGCATTATCAGTAGAAACCCAGAAATAAGCCCTTATATAACTGTTTGTGTGTGTGTGTGTGTGTGTGTGTGTGTGTGTGTGTGTGTGTGTGTGTGTGTGTATGTAATTAAATCAGGGGGACTGGGTGGTGGTGCACCTGATTGAGTGCACGTTACAATGTGCAAGGACCTGGGTTTGAGCTCCAAGTCCACACCTGCAGAGGGCAAGCTTTATAAGTGGTGAAGCAGGGCTGCAGTTGTCTTTCTTTCTCTCTCCCTCTGTATCTTCCCTACTCTCTAGATTTCTGTCTCTATTTAATAAATAAAGATAATTAAAAAAATTAAATCAATGTACTACTGAAACAAAAATGGACACCGGGTCAATGGAACTAAATAAAGAGCACAGAACTAAACTCACACAAAGGGACCAAAACTGTCCAATGGGGAAAAGAAGGTCTCTTCAACAAATGGTACAGAGAACTAGACTGTCACATACAGAAAAATGAAACTAGTGGTCCGGGAGGTAGTGCAGTGGATAAAGCACTGAACTCTCAAGCATTAGATCCTGAGTTCAATCCCTAGCAACACATGTACCAGAGTGATGTCTGGTTCTTTCTCTCTTTCCTCCTATCTTTCTCATGAATAAAAACATAAATTCTTCAAAAAAAAAAAAAAAAACAAGAAAAATGAAACTAGACAACCAAGTAACACCCTGCACCAAAATTAGTTCAAAAGGGGTCAAAGATTTAGATATTAGCTCTGAAACTATAAAATACACTAATTACCATATCAATGAGACATTAATGACCATTATCAATGAAACACATTGGTACCTTAACATCAAAGATGTATCTGGAGACTCAACCCAATGAGCAAGACAATCTACAACAAAATTAGATATTTGGGACTATATCAAATTTAAAAAACTTCTACACATCAAAAGAAATCTCTACAAGGATAAATAGGCAGCCTATTTGCATACCACACATCTGACAAGTGGTTTATAATGAATATTTACAAAGAACTCATACAACTCAACAAGAAAAAGAACCTAATTAAAAAAAAAAAAAGTGGATATGAACACACAGTTCTCTAATTTAAGAAGAAATACACACACGGCCCACAGACATATGTGGGAATACTTCACACATGATTAAAAAATGCAATTTAAAACCACACTGAGAGAACCTCACACCTGTGAGAATGGCGTTCATCTACAAAACAGGAAAAGACTGTGGGAGAACTATGGTGGTTATCACTGGGAGACTGATGCATAGATCTATGGTGGTAGAAGTGATGTGGTACTATACCTAAATTACCTTATAATTTTGTAAATCACTAATAAAAAATAACAAAAAAAGAAAAGGAGCCATCACCAAAACTGAATGGGAGATGTTTACACATCATACATCAAACATAAGATTCAACAGCAAAAGCAGCAAAAACCATGAAACAGACCTGTTCAGACACTTCAGACCAAAGATAGCCAAAAGGCAGATGAAAAAACTGATCCATCCCAGTAATCAGAGAAATGCACATCAGGCAACGAGATACTACCCCACTCTTGCAATCCATTAAAAAAAGAGAAATAAGTGCCCGTAAGGGCATGGTGGAAAAGGGTCCTTTACACTGTTTGTTTATGTAAATGTAATTTTGGTCCAGTTCTTTGGAACAGTCTGGAGACTCCTCAAAAATATTAAAAATGGATTTATTGAACATTCAGTTCTTCAAAAAAAAATTAAAGAATAATTAATAAACTTACTCGTTTTAAAATTTTGACTTTGTGCTTCACTGTGTCATCAACATATTTAGTTTTGTCATTTGTTGGTGGATGTTTTACTAATCCAAACTTTTCATATTCCATTGTTTTATCTTCACTATGGATATCAACTTTAGCTTGGTTTTCTAAAATATCTGGATCTACTGTTTCAGTCTTTTTATCTTCTTCAGCACAACATTTCATGCACACATATTCTTTGTCTTCTTCTCCCATTTGCTGTGCTTGAGAAAGACTTAATCCAACACAGTCACCATGAAACCAGTCATCACATCTCCCACAGCCAACCATAAACCTGGGAGAAGGGAACAAAACAAACAAAAAAATCAATATATTAATATCAAAAATGAGTCTTAAGTTTCATTATCTTACTGCCTGTGATCTTACATGTTCTATCTACTCATCCTAACGGTTCTATGTAGAACAAATTTTTAAAATATATATCCTATAAAAATGAATTCATTAAGTCAAATATTTCCCTCTGGCATGAGAAAATACTGAAAGAAAAAAGACCAGAAGAATGGAAAAAAAAAAGGGACAACTAACATTTGTCATTATACAGAGTAACAAGTTAATGTAGAAAAACATTCCACCAATAAGGATAGCTAATAATCATAGACAATCCTAGTTATCACAAGGATCCAAAATCAAATATAAAAGTGGAGAATTATCTAACAAATCATGAAAAAAATTGTATGTCAACAAAAAAGGAACTCAAACACACAGTGAAGCCTCACACATTGTTTATTACACAAGAGTATAACTATTCTCTGTGTTGAAAAACTCTGATGATATCACACTGATTTCGCTGAAAAATTCTTTAGTTTTGAGTTTGGAATTCCTTCTTACTGATCAAGTGCTTTAGATAATGAACATGTTGACCCAAACTAGGGTCCACATGCTACCAAAGCTGAAATATGCATGGGAGTCCAATGCCTTACCAACTCTGCCACCTCTCAGATTGTTCAAAGACCATATTTTAATGTCAGAATTATAGCCCAAGTTTCAACCCTTAGAGAGTATCTTGAAAATGGTCATTTCAAATTTCAACAGTAGTACTCCCCTCTTCCTTATGTACCCTTCCAATGTGGACTAAAATGCTGTTGGATTTCTTCATGTCTAAATCACCATTCTTCTCATTCTCATTCCCCACCCCCACCTCTCCCAACCTCCAAGAGCACTGCTCAGCTCTGGCTTATGGTGGTGCGGGAGACTGAATCTAGGACCTCAGAGACTCAGGCATGAAACTTTTTTTTCCTTTTTTAAATATTTCCTTTTGTTCCCCTCGTTTTATTGTTGTAGTTATAATTGTTGTTGTTATTGATGTCACTATTGCTGGATAAGACAGAGAGAAATGGGGGGGGGGGAGAGAAAGACACCTGCATATCTGCGGCACTGCTTGTGAAGCGACTCCCCTGCAGGTGGGAAGCCAGGGGCTCGAACCGGTCCTTGCGCTTTGTGCCACCTACACTTAACCCTCTATGCTACCACCCGACTCCCACAGAAGTCTTTTTAATAACCATTATGCTATCTCCTTCATCCTAGAAATCACCATTCTTTACCCTGCTGGATAATGCTAACATACCAGCTTACTTAGGTAAATCATCATTTCCTCCAAAATTCAAGTGGATTGGAAAACGAAACAAACAAAAAACAGCTTTATGCCTAGAAAGAAACGGACAGGGAGGGGCTGGTTTGACATTCAGAAGAAAAATTCTAAAACTATGATATTTATTTTAAGGATGGTTTCTGGCACACAAGCATTCTACCACTAAACCACCAATGCTGATGGATGGTTTTTGTCTTTAATTGAATCTGTTTTTTCATACGAGATCGGGAGTGTTCAGGGCGGTATGGCCATAGATTGAATCTTGATGATGCAAATGTATATATAAAAAAAATACAGGTGTTCCAATTTTTTCTGTTTTAGGTTGCAAAGTCACAAAATTACTTCTTGAAAGTGACTAATGTCTTTGATAACCTGAATAAAAGTTATTAGTGATTTAGATCTATTTCTGCTATCAGAGCTATATTACAATTTTTTTCAAAGCATGATTTTTTCCCTGAAATAGCTTTAATAAAACAACTTAATAGGGAGTCGGGCGGTAGTGCAGTGGGTTAAGCGCACATGGCGCAAAGCACAAGAACCGGCATAGGATCCCGGTTCAAGCCCCCGGCTCCCCACCTGCCGGGGAGTCGCTTCACAGGCAGTGAGGCAGATCTGTAGGTGTCTTTCTCTCCCCCCCTCTGTTTTCCCCTCCTCTCTCCATTTCTCTCTGTTCTGTCTAACAATGACTACATCAATAACAATAACAATTACAACAACAATAAAAAAAAAAGGGCAACAAAAGGGAAAAATCAATAAATATAAAAAAAATTTTTAAAAACAACTTAATAACTGACAATTGACTGTAGATTAAACTTTCAAAAAAATACATATCTAAGTATCAAATTATAAACACACATTTAAGGAATTTCCCACCTGTAATTAATTTAGTAATAATAGCTTTATAGACATAAAATCAAGTAACTATCTTACCAGGCCACATTACAAAATTATTTTGGCAGTTATCTACTCAAACCTAAGGTTCTACAAAATCCTTAGTGCTACCTATGAGCATACTGCTTAAACTTACGTGAGCAACAATTCAGTTAGAGATTCTGGGAAATTTTTTAAAAATGAGAGGATCTAGAGAAATAGCATAATGGTTCTGCAAAACAGTTTCATGCCTGAAGCTCTGAGATCCCATGCTCAATCCCCAGCTCTACCATAAGCCAGACCTGAGGAGTGCTCTGTTCTTTCTGTGTCTTCCTCTCTCTCTCCCCCTCTCTTTATAATTACACAATGAAAGAAACTTCACTACTGTCATGTCTGTCTGTCTGTCTCTTCCTTTTCTGTCACTGCCTAAAACAAGTAACTGAATAAATAGGAGGCTTGTCACAAAAAGTTTTTTCCCTTTTCACATTATTTCTCACATTACAAAAACATGAAGAGAAGCATAGATAACATAGATAACAGACTTACTCTGCCATTTCTACTCTGATCAATCATTACAAGTCAAGATTACAGAATAAACATCGACAAATTCTTTACAGAATTCTACAACAATTCCACATGTAATATAAACCTGGAAATGATATCTTTCAGTAAAGTAACTAGAGCTGCACAGAATTTAGCTCAGGATCAAATAACCAGACACAATGAGCTTGGATGAGATAAAAAAAAAAATTCAAAAATACTTATGTTCTGTCCTCCTGTCTTCATTCACAAAATAAACTAGATCAGATCTACCATGAGAGCATTAAAAACTAATTTAAAAATCTAATCTCAGTCAAGGCATGAGCCAAAATATACTTACAAAAATTTCAAGTTTCTTCAAAGTAAATCAGAGGCAATACTGAGAATATCTATTCTTAGCAAATTTATGTCACATTTTCAGTTACAATGAAACTGCCTCAAGAAGAGCCTCTAGTTCTGTTGAACGATACTATAAATATATATGTACTCACTCTTTTCTGAGAAAAGGATTACATTCCAATTACATTCAATCACTACTTTGACACTAATAATCTAATCTGGGAGCCCAGTGGTGGTACACCTAATCTGCTGAGAAACTTGTCTATAAAATGTTTAAAATCCTAAGGAAAGCTAGAAACATTATATAAATATCTTTCTATTTAAAAGATGTATTTCAGTAAAAACCATGAGTTCATTATGCTAAAGGACTTCTTTTTGTTTCAAAATTTCTTCCAATCAGGCTGTCAAGATGGCTGCACTTGGAACAGTGTGCTTGCTTTGCCATATGCACACCTACCACCACAACCAAACTGAAGAAAGATTCCATACTGTGGTCTCCTTTCCACTGCTGTTTCTCTGTCTAAAATAGTTGGCCTGAGACAATGAAGCCCAACTGACAATAACAACAACAAAAACAAAAAATTTTCCAGTACAGGACCTTTTTACAACTGGGTAACAACAAGTGTAATACAAACTAAAAATAAAAAGATCCTCTGGATAGGTAGGAAAATACAGTAACTACAAAGTAGGTAATATGTGATCACAAGGGCTCCTTCCACTAGATGTTTAAAAGAGGCTCAAGGAACATACACATACACACACACATACACATGCCCGGTTTTAAAAAAGAATATACTTGGGAGTCAGGCAATAGCACAGTGGGTTAAGTGCAGGTGGCATAAAGCGCAACAAGGACCGGCCTAAGGATCCCGGTTCCCCACCTGCAGGGTAGTCGCTTCACAAGCGGTGAAGCAGGTCTGCAAGTGTCTATCATTCTCTCCGTTTTCCCTTCCTCTCTCCATTTTTCTCTGTCCTATACAACGACGACATCAACAACAACTAAAACAATAAAAAGAAAAAAGAATATACTTTGTTATAAGGCTGAATCTGGAAACTAAAAAGCAAAAAAGCTACAAGATAGGTTAAGCATCTAGGAGAGTCAATAGCTACTGTCTTTAGATACAGAAATGGCTTATGTTCAAATACTACATTTGGCATACCATGAATAAACTTACATTAAAAAACAATTTTCTATTGAAAGCATAAATAAGAAGCTAAGCTCTCAACTGCAGTATGTATAAAATGCTGACAAATTCTTTACAGAAAAAAAGCTGTCACGAGAGGTAGATCATGTAATTTTACCAAATAGTTTTCATTTTAGATGTATGGGATTGAAGAGCTAGATGAAATTATTTCCTCTATAACAAGTCCACATGTAAGAAAAGTCTGCAGGGCCAGGTGGTAATGCACCTGGTTGAGCGTACATGACCTGCGTTCAAGCCTCCAATCCCCACCTGCAGTGGGAAAGCTTTACAAGTGGTGAAGCAAGGCTGCAGGTGTCTATTTCCCCCTTCTTTCTTGACTTTTGACGGTCTTTATCCAAAAAATAAATATAATTAAAAAAATGATTTCCAAGTGTGACTTTCCTGATAATATCATATTCACAAATATGAATAAAAAAAGAATAAATAGAATTTTTTTTTCAGTAACCACACGGTATACAAGCTAACATGCAAAGGGGAAAAAAACAAAACAACCAACTATGTAGCTTCTATATACACAAGTTGAGGTAATATGAAATGGTGGTTCTAAAAATGACTATCTCCAATGTTACTATACAGTGTACAAATTGACTGCATAGGGCAAACTCAAATTCTTATTTTTTTCCCCCTGACATATACAGAGGAAAAGAGAGTGAGAGACAAAAGCACTAAAACTTCCTTCAATGTAGTGGAGGCCAGGCTCAAACCTGACACACTATTCAAGTGAGCTCTTTCACTTGGACCTAAACTCAGAACTCTTATTGCAACAAATATTCTAAGTTATTTTGCAGACTGGGGAAAAGAAACTCTCGGTTATATAGAGTAGGTACAAAACCTGTATTAGGTTTAAAATTGCAGAGGCGAGGGGGCAGAGAAGGACATTTTAATACCTAATCTTAATTTTAGAAAAATGACTGCTAATGTAAGTGAAATGTCAAATTATTATTTAAAAGCTCAGAGGCAAACTCCTAAGGACTAAGCCATTAGAAACAAAGTTCATCTATTAAAAAGCTATTAAACCACATAGGCTATGATTCCATCACTTCATTCACTTTTTAATACTTCTTTTTTATTACTATGATCATGTGTCAGTGTGATGACTTTAGAAGATTCAGACAAGTAGAGCTGACTTATAGGACTGTCTAGTCCTTAATTATTTTTGACCTGAAAATTTAGCAGATCAAAAATCATAGGGGCACATAAAGTGAAAATGAAAGTAAGTTTATCTGTGACCTTGGGAGAACTACTGCAGTTTCCAATGGAGGGCATGCAGACATAAAACTCTAGTGGTGGAAGCCCTATAGAATTATCTTACAGATCTATAAATCAATATTAAATGACTAATAAATTAAAAAGCATTATAATGAGTTTTAATTATTTAAAAGCTGAAATATATTGTAAAGTTGAATGCCATTGCCAGTGTTAGAAAGTTAACACTAACACTGAAAATGGGCCACAGGTTTAGTCACAAATGAAGACTCCATTTAACACAAAACTCAGTTATTTCTTTACAGAACAGCTACAAGACCTCCCACCTAACATTCTCCAATCACCTCCCACATACACACCAAAATACTGTACTATGACACATTTTGCTAAATTGTTCCTCCCTAAAAATTTCCTTTTTGTTTTTCCTTTTTTTTGTCATCAAGGTTATCGATGGGGCTTGGTGCATATACAACGCCATCACTGCCAGTGGCCATTTTTTTCTTTTTCTAGCAGAGATCAAGAGAAATAGGAAAAGAGAGGGAGAGGAAGAGAGTAGAAGAGAGGGAGAGAAAGAGACGCCTGCAGTACTGCTTTACCACTCATGAGAAGCTTCCTTCCTGCTATGGGGAACAGGGCTTAAACCAAGAACTTACTCATGGCAATATGATGCTTTATCTGTGTGCCACCACTGGCCCAAAAAGTTTGATTTTGATGTAATTGTATGGTGCTGGGAAAAGTCATTCTAATATTTACTGTCATGAGTAAGAGTAATACTACAGTGTATAAGTTATAGTGTTATTTTCAAGAGTTGACAGAAGTTCAAACAGCAATCTCAACACTTGAACAATTAATCTTTTAGCTACAAATTCCATTTCATCTTGCGTTTTCAAAATAAAAAGCAAATTAAAAAATGCACTTGAGGTTGGGGGATAGGCAGTGCCTGCCATAAATCTACAAAACAATGAATCCAAATAATGTGTAAAGGTTATGTTACGATAACTTAAAAGAGGGAGTCAGGCGGTAGTGCAGCGGGTTAAGCACACGTGGCACAAAGCCAAGGACTGGAGTAAGGATCTGGGTTCCAGCTCCAGCTCCCCACCTGCAGGGGCATCGCTTCACAAGTGGTGAAGCAGGTCTGCAGGTGTCTCTTTCTCTGCCTCTCTCTGTCTTCCTCTCCTCTTTCCATTTCTCTCTGTCCTATCCAACAACGACGACTACAACAATAAAACAAGGGCAACAAAAGGAAATAAATAAATATTTTTAAAAAGATGAATTTAAAAGACTGGCATTCACAAGAAATCCTTTAAATTACTAAGCCATTCAAAAAAAAAAAGGCATTTTCTTTTCATCCCATATTATGTACAAAATTCATTTGGATAATTTAACAATTTTTTTAGTTATCAATTTTCATTCCAAGGTCTGGTGTGATAGGTATAAAGTCAAGAAAATATGACTCATTTTTACCTCTCCTCCCAAATCTTCAAAAGAAAAATAAAAATTTTATTACAACTTTCATGTCTTACTGCTAGTTCTCAAGTCAAAGAAAATAATTTACAAGATCCAATAAGGTGTAACCATTTTCCAATTAGCAGAAAAGTTTCTTTTTTTTCCAGATGCAATGACTAAATTATATGCTCTAAATTGTTACAATTACAAAAACATCCATATATACCCATCATTGGTGAAGTTGTTTTTTAATGTCCTAAGATGACATATTTGTTAATTCAGTGACTCTATCTTCCTATCATTTATCCAGAACTGATGAGAAGCCTTTTGTTTCTGCAAAAATCACACAAAACGTTCTTATACTAACCTACCACCTTTAAAAATAAAAGGCAATTTCTCTTCATTGTACGCATCTTACACACACACACACACACACACACACACACACACACACACCTGTTGCCATGTGGTTTTTTGCAAAACCAACACTGCTTGCTGGGAGTCCACATATATTTGGCTTCAAATGATGAGATTTGATCTGAGCCTTCTCTTTTTATAGTAGCTATGTTGTCTGGAATGAACAATGGTGGTTCATCCAAGGAAAAACTTTTACTGCTTCTTCTTTGGCGGAGTTGTAGATTCTTCTCAGATTTTTTCATCTTCAGTTTATCCTCCTCCTTAAAATGATCTACACCTGCATGTTCAAGCTCTTCCTTTACATGACTATTGGTCTTTGTGGAGGCAGCCAGCTGCTGTGGCTTATGACACTGTTTCTGGTTAGAATGCAATGCATGTCCAGTTTGAGCAGGATGTTGAAGATCTTTAGAACCACCAGGGTGGCTACTGGGCTTATCACACAAAGAGTGAGTTAAGGGTTTAGGAACCTGCAATAAATTTTGATCCTGTGATGTTTTCTTCAATATAGAATGAGACTGATTTTTCCCAGATGTGACACCAGAATTGCAAGCGAGAATCTTTAAATCTTTATCAGATTTTTTTCTCACTTTGGCTGATTTATGAAAATTTTGCTGAGATTTTAATTCATCAGCATTTCGTTTTACACTTTTGACATTAACTTTAGTTTTACTGTGTACCAATCCATGCTTTGCTGTAACTTTCTTCATAGAATCTGTGGTCATGTTTTGTTTAAAATGAATTAAAGGCTTTGTATGTTTGGACTTTATGCTTTTTAACTCTAAGCAAGAAACACTACTTAACTGGTTGTTTTTTTCATCCTGAAAGTTCACTGTTTCATGAGATTCCATTTTAATATTTTCAACAATTTTCAACTGTTTTGTATTTTGGTCAAGACTATCACCAGTTGCATTTTCTAAATGACTAGGTTCTTGTTCAAAGGTACTAGTACCAATCACATCTATTTTTGATTCATTAAATTCAGTGCTCTCCAACTGTGTATCATTAGATTTTTTATCTTCACAATAACCCACAGGTTCTAGTTCATGTTTTTGAAGAGAGTTTTCAACTTTATCAACAACGTCCAAAGTATTCTCCAATTCTAACTTACATTCATCTACTTCATCCACAGAAAAAGACACATCCACATGACTTTTTTCTGTTTTATTTGGATTTGTACAGGCAGCATCACCAAAGACAGGTAGAGAAGATGTAGTTTCCTCAGTAATTTGGTCATCTTCATGGGGTAATATTACAGTGTCCTTTGATTCTTGTTTCATATATTCCTTTGCTCTCACTTCTTCAGTATCAGTTTCATTCATTTTATCTGAAATAGTATCATTCTGTTCATGTTCTTCTTTATCTGAAAACTTTAAAAATGGGCTACTAACAGTCTTACTATTACATTCCATCAGAGTTTCACTTTTCCTGTCTTCAGTACTAACACAAGTCTCTGAAAGGAGAGGACAATTTAATTCATGAGATACATTTGTTTCTCCCTGATTGTTACACATATCCTTTGAATCTAGGCCAGGCTCATCTTTCATTTCAAAATAAGTTGATACTGCAGAATGACTTGAGGACACTGGTACTTCTGAAGCCAATTCTATTTGCCCAATATGCCGGCTACTCCTCCTGTTCTCTTTATAGTACTCAGTTTTCAATGATGTACAAACTTCTTCTTTAATTTGACACCTTTCTGATTGTTTCGCCCCTGCTTTAGGGGCAGATACAGTCTTCCCCGATGCTTTTTTGGTGCTATTTACAGGTGCCACATTTGAACGCTTGGCAAGAGTGCTTTGACGTAAACTTCTTACTTGTTCTATCATAAGAAAAAATAAAAATAAAAATAACTTAGCTATATTGCCACGTCTTTTCATTTCAATGCATTTTAGAATATATCACTCCTTTATTTTATGACCTACAAGATTATTTTGCTCATTTCAATGAAAATGTACTGAACAGTCATTCATGATTGTGATCTTCTATTGTTATATACAGATTTATATAGTGTGTGTGTGTGTGTGTGTGTGTGTGTGTGTGTGTGTGTGTGTGTGTGTGTGTGTGTGTGTATAATGTATGGATGAATGTACAAGTGTTAGATTTTATAATATTCAAAGTTCTACAAATTCTGGCAAGACGTAGCTACCTAAGAGGGGCTAGACTAACATGAGTAAGGTCCTGGGTTCAATATCAGCAGTGCATATGCAAAGATGATGCCCAGTTTCTTCTCATCCTCTAACCCCTCTTTTTAATAAATAAATAAATAAACAAATAGGGCCAGTGAAAAAGCTCACTTGGATAGTGCGTTGCTTTATCATGTGTGCAACCCAGATTCAAGATTAGCCCCCTGAAGGAAGCTTCAGTGCTATGATCTATTTTGTTTTCTATCTCTCTGCTTCTTTTTCTCCAAATAAAAAAATTATAATAAATGAATAAATTTCAAAAAGGAATGATAACTATAGTGAAGGGGGAAATATATAATTCATATTAAAACTTACTCCTATAATAAGATGTCTTTAACAAGTTTCTTTTGTCTAAGAATTAACCCGAGAGTTATGCAAGTAAAATAAACTTCCTTTATACTGATATCCATCTTATAACAAGATCATGTGGTTTCTACATATATTTAAAATATATATAAAGCCAAACAAATTAAGGTACCATCAAAGTCTGAACTAAATCACTTTTCAGAAAACAGTATGTGAGTTTCAAGCACAGTCTCAAAAGAACTCTAATTCTTTTATGTATTTCATTTAAAATGGCCATTTTAGCATCTATGCTAATACTAAAAAAGCGATATATACACTAGAGAGATAGATATATTTTCAAAAGAGAAATTACAATTAAAAAGAATTAAGTCAAGAATATATACCGGAAGGGGAAATTAGGAAAGTATGAAGAGAAAAAAGCTTTCACCTTTAACACTCTTAACAAAGAATCTGTTAAATTAGTTTTTTCCTCCTTTTCCTATCCTGATGTTACCTCCAGGAGGAGAAACCAGAGTGAAAAGAAACTGGAAAGAAAAAAGAACAAATAAACCACTATAAAGAAAAACAACCCAACAGCTAAAATACAAAGTAAGAAGCTATTTATCTTATAAGCATATACAGATTCAGTACCTGTAAAATCAACTCTACATAAAAACTGAACAAACCAACTTTACAAGAAAATTCCCTTCCTTTCAATGCAAAGCCCCACTATATACCAACATATAGGATATTTCCCTAATTTTCATATATCTCTCAACTATAAGGTTATTAAAGGCTTCACTTGTTTATAAGTGATATTATATAACATATTATAAATAGTAAGTAATATCTATGTGTGTACATATAAATTCATATACTGAAATATATCCTGGTATAATTACTAATAGCATACTCTCATTCTCAGTATTGCCCCAGTTTAAACAAACAAAAAAAATTACATGGTCATCCTTATCTTCCCCTAGGACTAAAATAATATCTGGTCATTAAATAAATACTGGCCACTTTCAACCCTTGTAATCCGGCTTTCTCAAATAAAGCCACTTGCTGCGTTCAAAAAAAAAAAAAAAAAAAAATACTGGCCACTTTCAAAAATCACTTAGTGAGGCAACAAAGGAGGTGGGATAGCAGTATAGCACAGAACTTGCAAACAGAGGTCCCAAGATCATTCTCTGGCACCACCTATCTCATAGTGATGTTCTGGCATGCATGCTCTCGTAAACTATTTTTAAAATTACTTGATGGCAGAGGGGTAGCTCAATGTGTACAGCATGAGCCCTACCAGGTTCAAACCCCAACACTGCATAGTTAACACCATAGCACCTGAGGAAGAGCTATGGCTAATGTAGCAGAG
This sequence comes from Erinaceus europaeus, assembly GCF_950295315.1. NCBI lineage: Eukaryota > Metazoa > Chordata > Mammalia > Eulipotyphla > Erinaceidae > Erinaceus > Erinaceus europaeus. The sequence continues at coordinate 82,201,417 of NC_080165.1, forward strand.
CTGTGGTATGTCTACCTTTTTCCCTCTCCCTACCCCACTCCCACTGTCTCACTCACTCTCCCTACTTGAAATAAAAAAAAATTAAAAAGTTAAAAGCAAAACAAAACACAAAAACCACATCTTGGAAGCAGTGGAATCATTTGCGCACAAGGTTCACAGAGATTTTTTAAAAAATTGTTTTTTAGAGAATTATAAATTGTTGACATGTTCTGAAATTTTAATTACTTCTGAGTGGTATTTAAATGCTCCTAAAGTTCTAGAGACAGCTTATAATTATTCTTAACTCCTTTGTTTTATACACCTGCTCTGAAATAAATGAAGAAGGAGAAGGAGAAGGAGGAGAAGGAGAAGGAGAAGGAGAAGGAGAAGGAGAAGGAGAAGGAAAAGGAGAAGAAGAAGAGGAGGAGGAGGAGGAGGAAGAAGAGGAAAGAAGAAACAGAAGAAAAGAAAAAGAATGAAAAAAATGGGGAAATGGTAACAAAGGGAAAGAAAGAAAAAAAACACCGAGGCATCCAAATCACCTCTAGTGTGCTGTGGGCTGGGCTTGGGCCTGTGTCACACTCATAACAAAATAACTTCCCAGGTGAGCTATCTTACCAGTCCTAAATGATTAACTTTTATGCCCATTACCTAAATGTCTGCGGAAAACAACACATGAACAATAGCACATTCAAGAGTGAATGAACTACAATTAAAAGTTGGGGTTTTTTGGGCAATACTGACTGATTTATAAAGTCACTTTTTATGTAGCCCAGGAAGTGGTGCAATGGATAAAGCACTGGGCTCACAAGCATGAAATTCTGAATACCTAGCAACACATGTACCAGAGTGATGTTCAGGTTCCCCCCACTCTACTTGATGCTAAATAAATATAAAAATGATTCACTGCAACAACAACAAAAATTTGCTTTTTATTTCTAAAAATAACTGCTGCCTTAGTTTAAATTTGGTTATAGAGAACAAAAATTACCTGTCAAAAATATTTATTCTGTTATTTCTCAAAACCACAATTACAAAAAAAAAAAAAATTAGAAACTGACTAAAAATATAAACAGAAGGCAAAGGAGACAACTCAGAAGCAGGCTGGGAATATGGATCGACCTGCCAATATCATGTGATGCCCTGCGGAGAAACAATTACAGAAGCCAGAACTTCCACCTTTTGCACCCCATAATGATCCCAGTCCACACTCCAAGAGGGATAAAGAATAGGGAAGCACAGGGCAGGGTGGTAGTACAGCGGGTTAAACTCACATGGTGCAAACCATAAGGACCAGCACAAGAAGCCACCAGCCAGCATCTATAGGGTAAAACTCTGTTTTACACTCTTCAAAGACTCTTCTTTAGTTTTATATTAGAATTAGGAAAGAGTTTTTCTTTTTTTATTTAATTGATTATGATCAACAAGTCCGTTCGGTAAGAGGGGTATAATTCCACACAATTCCCACCACCAGAGTTCCTCATTCCATCCTCTCCATTGGAAGCTTCTCTATTCTTTATCCTTCTGGGAGCATAGACCCAAGATCATTATGGGGTACAGAAGGTGGAAGGTCTGGCTTCTGTAAGTGCTTCTCTGTTGAACATGGACATTGGCAGGTTGACCCATATTCCCAGCCTCTTTCTAAGGAAAGACTTTCCCTTCCCCTTCCCCTCTTCCTTCCTTTCCCCTTCCCTCCCTCCTCTCCCCTTCCCTCCCTCCTCTCCCCTTCCCTCCCTCCCTCCCGCCCTCCTTCTTTCTTTCTCTTTCTTTCTTTCTTTCTTTCCTCCTTTTCCTTTTCCCCTTCCTTCCTTCTTTCTTTTCTTTTCCTCCCTCCCTCCCCCCTCTTTCTTTCTGTCTTTCTTTCTTTCCTTTTCCTTTTCCCCTTCCTTCTTCTTTCTTTTCTTTTCTTTCCTCCCTCCCCCCTTTCTTCTCCTTCTTTCTTTCTTTCTTTCTTTCTTTCTTTCTTTCTTTCTTTCTTTCTTTCTTTCTTTCTTTCTTTCTTTCTTTCTTCTTTCCTCAGTGATCCACAAGACCATAGGACAAGAAGGGTAGAACTAGAGTTCTGCATCACTTCCCTATTCTTTTTTTTTTTTTTTTTTTTTTTTTTGCCTCTAGGGTTATCACTGGGGCTTGGTGCTTGAACCCACTGTTCCTGGAGACTGATTTTTTTCCCCTTTGTTGTCCTTGTTGTTTGTCATTGTTGTTGTTAATGCTGTCATTGTTGGATAGGACAGAGAGAAATCAAGAGGACAGAAAGAGAAAGACAGACACCTGAAGACCTGCTTCACCACTTGTGAAGCAACTCCCCTACATGTGGGGAGCCGGGGGCTCGAACCGGGATCCCTACGCCGCTCCTTGCACTTTGTGCCACATGCGCTTAACCCACTGTGCCACCGCCCGACCCCCAATATGGAATTTAAAAAAAAAAGATATGGTCTATCAAACACTTTAATAGTAGCAGTTCCAGAAATTAAGATCTTAAAACTATGGATAATAATGAGGGGAGAATGGCATCCCTGAAGGTCCAGTGAAATCCTCAGAACTGTGTACCTTAAGGGTGTCTTAGCTTTCCTCACTCTTATAAAATTCTTTCTATATGGCATAGGACATAAATAAATATTTTGGGGTAGAGGAGACAGCATAATGGTTATAACAAAAGACTCATGACTGAAGCTCTGGGGTCCCAGGTTCAACCCCCTTACCACCATAAGCTAGAACTGAGCAGTGCTCTGGTAAAATAAATAAATAATAAATAAGTAAAATATATTCTTGAATTCTGAAGGAAAATTACTTCCAACACTGAATCCTCTATTCAACTAAGCTAGATTCCACTGTCAAAGGAGATCATGTTTAAGCCTACAAGGCTTTAAAATACTTTTTTACAAAAAAATATATATATATTTATTTTCTCAGAGAACTACAAAAAGATATGTGTCACCAAAATGAAGGGGTTAAACCAAAACAAAAAACAAAACAAAACAAAAAAAGGGAATAGGAACTATAACACAGCACAGATTTCTCAGGGAAAAAAAACTGTAAAGGGAGAACTGGATAACAGCTATGCAGCAGGCTCACAGGGTTAACACCAGTTCCCCACTGGAGCAAATAGACTTCTTAAATAAAATGATAAGGGAGCTGATATGCACAAATATCTTTAGCAAAGATTTAGAAGAGTGGCAGAATATAACTACAGATATACATGTAGATATAGATATACATACAGGGTGGGAGAGAGTATAATGGTTATGCAAAGGAGTTTTATGCCTGCAGGTTTGAAAGCCCAGGTTCAATCCCCCATACTATAAACCAGAGCTGTGTAGTACACTGGTGGGAGGCAGGCAGACAGGTGCACAGGCCAGGTGAGCTTATTTTCAAATGTGCAAGTTATAAGCAAACATAGAAATTATTAAATTAGAAAGATTAAAAAAAATTTTTTTTATAGAACAGAGTCATGAAAGCAAAATTACTAGTGTGCTGTAACAAAATAATATATTAAAAGAAAGAGTATGTAATGGAGCTAAAGAATGTTAAATTTAGGGGTAGGTAGCATAATGGTTATGCAAAGAAACTCTCATGTGTGAGGTTCCAAAGTCCCAGGGTCAAGCCCTCACACCACAATAAGCTAGAGCTAAGCAGTGTTCTATTTTTTTTTTTAAGAATGCTAAATTTACATCATCTATAGTGGTAAGTCAATAAATACCTACATCACATTAATCAAAAAGTAGCAAGACACATATATTACTTTCAGACCTGGAAGTAATAACCAAAAAATTAAATGAAACCAACAGAAGAGTTGAACAGTTTCCTCTAGGAAAAGTAAATAGTATTGTGACAAGTAATGAAACTTTACAGAACCAACCAACTTTAAATTGCATGAATGCAGAATTTCAGTAAAAAATTATAATTCTGCTACCAGGCTGACAGATTCTCAACTAACAAAGCACACAGTAGCAAAAAGCAACTCATCATATCTTTTTCTACACCTTTGATATTCTAGCTAGATTTCTTTGAAAGGATTACCTTGTGCCATTAAACGAGGTGATTTTCTGGGTGATCTCACTGAATTTTCTTCTACTTTATCCCTCAAATTCCTGTTAGGTAAAATTAGTTCTTCATCAATAGCATCACTGCCACTTTGTTTAACAACTCCTTCGTCCATAATATCGTCAAGACCAACGACTAGGAAAAAGCAAAAACAATAAAAAAAAAGTTTTTAAAAACAAAGAATGCTAATTTTAAGTACTTAAAAGAAGCATGGGGGAAAGTGTGAGAAAATGTAATGCACTGCAGTGTAGGCCTAAATACTAAGACTACTCCAAATATGCAATTTTGCCACTATCACGTTTCAAAGTTCTATCTTATGAGGTAACTACAGATTACCTGCAATCTTTCTTGATTGGGTCTCAACTATTAATCTCATTCAGCATTCACTGCACTATTATGATGACAAGCAGCTATACTAGAATACCTCAATTATCACAGTATCAGTAAAGTAGTACCAGATTAAAAAAAAATAGTGACTATAGGTTCATGCTAACATCTGAAGGAATCTAACTGGAATTCTATTATCTTAAAAGTTTATACTATATATGAAAGGCATACTTTTGAGTAGTAGCAAGCACACACACAGAAAAAAATGAAAAGAATAATTAACTTTTCCATCCCTACTCAAATGCTGGGAAACATACCTGTTTAATATATCTATACAATGAAATTACCTTCTCCTAGTCAAGAGAGAAATTTGTTTAATGAGATTGAGGAGAAAATGTGGAAAAAAACTGAAGGATAGATACTATTATCATTGAATTTATTTCTACATATAAAAAATGTCACATATCTAAATGACATCAACATTTCTAAATTTGCAATTATATAAAGTCTTATTTTAAAAAACATTATTTTAAAAAAATAATAATGTATTTAGATTGTGAGACCTGAATTCAGACTCCTGATAAAATACTTAAGTAAAACTTGACCAAGTCATTTAACTTCTCTACCAGTTTATCTCAAAAAATGAGAATAGCAGTGTCTGTCCTACCTACCTCACAGGGTTGTTGTAAGGATCAAGTGAGATGATGTAATGGAAACTCACTTTGTAAATTTAAAGCACTATACAAATATTAATTATTATCTTCATCCTAGGGGTTAGAAGGAACCTCAAGAAGTTATCTAGTCCTCATCTCTGTATCCAAGTAGAACTTCATTTAAAAGAGCTCAACAAGATAGTGGTCTATCCTAAAATTTAAAGAGAACAAAATTCTTCATAAATATACTTTTAATGATACAATCTTTTTGGAAAAAAAAAGCTGACAATAAATAAAATCACAAAGCTGCTTATACACTTTGACCAGGAAGTAATAAAAAATATGAGAGATTATTTAACTCCTATTATATCCTAAGGAGCCAAGCACACCCATCCAAAAAGGTTTGTGTATTCCTATGTTCATAGCAGCACAATTTTGTAATAGCCAAAACCTGGAAGCAACCTAGGGGTCCAACAACAGATGAGTGGCTAAGTAATTTACAGTATATATATACAATGGAATACTACCCACTATTACAAATGGTGAATTCACCTTCTTTACGCCATCTTGGATGGAACTTGAGGAAATCATGTTAAGTGAGATAAGTCAGCAGCAAAAGGATGAGTATGGGATGATCTCACTCATAGACAGAAGTTTAAAAGGAAGCAGAATGGAAAACACTACGCAGAACTTGGACTGGAGTTGGTGTACAGCACCAAAGTAAAAAAAGAATGTGGTGGGGGGGGAGGGTTCGTCAGAGGAGGACCTGATGAGGGGTGTACTGGCATGTGAAAATATTATGCATGTACAAACTACTGTATTTCACTGTTGAATGTAAACCATTAATCCCCCAATAAGGAAAGAAAAAAGCTGGCTAGAAAACCGATCTTTGATAGTAACAGCCAAATCTCTATGTACATTTAAACAAAAAGAACAGCAAGAAAATAAATGGAATTGTTATCACTACTATATAAGAAAATACTTTTTACTTTTTCCCCCTTTCTAATTTTTATTAGATAGGACAAAGAGAAATTGAAAGAGGACAGAGAGATAGAGAGAGGGAGAGAAAGACAGACACACCTACAAACCTGCTTCACAGCTTGTGAAGTGGACCCATCGCAGGTCGGGAATGCGGGTGTTGAACCTGGGGCCTTGTGCTTGGAAATAAGTGCACTTAACTGGGGGCACCGCTGCCCAGCCCCCATAATTTGACATCTTTACAGACTTGTCTAGCAGATACCTTAAGTTCAACATTGGAAACAGCATTAACTCCACCCAGTCTTTCTCCCCTCAATAAAACTGCTCCTTCTTGGACATATCCAGTAACAGTAAACTCTAGAACTACTCTTAGCTCCTCTCTCCTCATAGCTCACATCCAAACAATTTTATTAACTTTATTTTAAAAATCCATCACTGTCTGACCATTTATAACCTTTCCCTACTAACATTCTACTCAAAATCACCAGCATCTCTCACGAAGACTACTAGCCTAAGAAACAAGAACATAAATAGAAAACACAAATTAAATTTTAGACTGGGTGTGCTGTATTATATCAAAGCAAAGAAAGGCAGGGAGGGAGGGGCTCGGGGAAGATGACTAGAGGGCTCTGAACCCCAATTCCATCAGGACCCTGAGAGAGAAGAGGTTAAAAAAAAAAAAAAAAAGGAAGGACCAGAAGTAATTAAGAAGTGTATGACTTAGAAAGGGAGAGAAGGCAAGGAACACAAAGAAAAAAATGGTAGAAAACATATATAGACAGATAAAGACAGTTGTAGAAATAATAGTCAACTATATCTGGGAGAACCACTACAGTTTCCAATGAAGGGAATAGGAGAACTCTGTTGGTGGCAACGATGTGGAATTGTACCCATTGTAATTCTGTAAATCACCAATTAAAAAAAAGAGAAAGAGGAAGGAAGGAAGGAAGGAAGGAAGGAAGGAAGGAAGGAAGGAAGGAAGGAAGGAAGGGAGGGAGGGAGGACGAAACCTTTCATAGCAGTCTTTCACAGTAGTTCCAAAGAATCAGAGGAATCAGAGTGAGGAAGATGCCAGTGCAGAGGGGGTAAAGAGTGGATCTCACCTATTTTTGAGATCCAGTGCTCTATAAAAGAGGAAGACGACAGTCGGCATGGAGGTGACACCTATCTTGGGGAGATGTAGAACTGTACTCTTGTGATATGTAAATCAACATTTCCTTAATAAAGTAATAATAAAAAGTTTCCAATGTCTAAAGATGCTGTATTGTTACCCTCTACACACACATGCATGTGTACACGCATGTTCAGTTTATTCTCCACTCAATCATCACTATGGTCCTTCTAAAATATTAACTGATTTCACATTACTAACTCTGTGTTCAAAACTCTCCAAACCCTTAGATATCTGTCCAAAATTATAACCAGAGTAACATATTTTCTTCATCTCAAAAACATCTATCTTTGACAAGCTCTACATTGTCTCCAGTGTTTTCAGGCCTTTTATTGGTTGGACAAGGCTACCAACAACTAAAGCAACTATTTTAGCCCCAAATTCTTATATAAAAATACAAGTACTACTAATGGTCAGAGAATGCTGTGGTAATTAAATTAATATTGTAAAGTGCTTAAATAAATCTGGCACTCAAAAATGCTCTACACTGTTAACTACTTTGTTCCACAGACTTCCCCCTTCACCCCACCATCAAAAATTTTATTTCCGACTTCCGGAGGCGGAGCTACGAGCAGCAGATCGCTTTCTCTCCTCTCCTCTCCTCTCCCGGATCAACTAGGAATACCAAAGGAGACCACCCAGACTGAAACAAGACAGGACTAGAATGACCACAGAAACCCAGTAAATCACCCGTGAGTACAAACACGCGTGGCTGGTGACAGAGAGGAGAGAGGGGCCTAAGGAGAGATTAATTGACTGCTAACAGTTCGACAGTTTGTCAGTGGAGACACCACCTCCAGTCTGCTCCACCAACAAGGGGACAGCTGAAGGGAGGAAAGGACTCCCCAGAGACTCACCAAGTACAACTCTGAGTCTCCATTGCTACTACCCTCAGAATCTGGAGCAGCAACAGGGAGGGACACCAGGGCACAGAGATCTAACCGGCAAACTCAGGAGAAGACCTATACCTCGGTGGCATAGCTGAAGGGCTGTGAAAGTCTCTTTGCATAACCACTGGATTATCTCTGCCACACCCTGCTTTATCTCTTGGTCAGGAGTCATTGATTAAGCCAAGAAGCCTATTGATAGTTTAAAAGCCCTCAGGCTACCATAGCCTACAGGGGAAAAAAAAAAAGGCTTTTACACCACTGAACTCCAACTCAGGGATTGAAAAAACTGTTAACTTATATAAAATGGTTAAAACAACAAGAAAAAATAATGGAGACTCGAACCAGGACAAGAGTCCAGCTAAAAGTCCTCCAGAGGGCAAAGCACAAAACAACGAGTTCAACATCCAAACATTAGCTAAGGAAATAATAACAGGAGTGAGTAAAGAATTTGAAAAAATTGTAATCAGAACTGCAGGAACAACAAATGAGAATATGGAAGAAAATTCTAATTATCTCATGGTTATTAGAGAGCTGAAAGCTGAAATTGCTGAGCTAAGAAGGCAACTAGCTGAACAAGCTAAAACAGTATCAGAGCAGGGCAACAAAATAGATGAACTCCAGAAAGCAGTAGAGGGCAGAGAGAATAGAATCAATGAGGCTGAAGACAGAATTAGCAAGATTGAGGATGAATTAGAGACAACTAAAAAAGAAGTAAGAGATCTCAAAAAGAGATTAAGAGATGCTGAAAACAACAACAGAGTCCTATGGGATGACTTCAAAAGAAACAATATACGCATTATTGGCTTACCAGAGGAAGAAAGAGAAGGAGAGGAAGAAAGCATTCTCCAGGCCATAATAGCTGACAATTTCTCTAGTCTAGACAACACCAAAGACATAAAGATTCAAGAAGCCCAGAGGGTCCCAAACAGAATTAACCCAGGCTTAAAGACACCAAGACATGTCATACTTAGATTGGAAAGGAATAAGGATAAAGAAAGGATCCTCAAGGCTGCAAGAGAAAAACAAAGAGTCACTTACAAAGGAAAACCCATAAGATTAGCAGCAGACTTCTCCATACAAACACTACAGGCCAGAAGAGAATGGCAAGATATCTATCGAGTGCTCAATGAGAAAGGCTTTCAGCCAAGAATACTATATCCTGCTAGACTGTCATCCAGACTAGATGGAAGCATCAAAACCTTCTCAGACAAGCAACAGTTGAAGGAAGCAACCATCACCAAGCCTGCCTTGAAAGAAGTTCTGAAAGGTTTCCTATAAACAACCAGACCACCACAAATAGAACATATATCAAAACACTCTAAAACTCTACAAGAATGGCGTTAAAATATCTTCAATCTTTGATATCAATAAATGTCAATGGCCTGAATTCACCTATTAAAAGACACAGGGTAGGAAGATGGATCAGAAAACACAACCCAACAATATGTTGTCTACAGGAAACTCACCTAACGCAACAAGACAAACACAGACTTAAAGTGAAAGGATGGAAAACTATCATTCAAGCCAATGGCCCACAAAAAAGGGCAGGAACAGCTATTCTCATATCTGACATGATAGACTTTAAAATACATAAAATTAAAAAAGATAGGAATGGACACTACTTAATGCTCAGAGGATCAGTCAATCAAGAGGACTTAACAATTATTAATATCTATGCACCCAATGAGAAGCCATCTAAATACATCAAACTTCTACTGAAAGAGCTACAGCAATATATTAACAGTAACACAATCATAGTAGGGGACTTCAACACCCCACTATCTCAACTTGGCAGATCATCCAGGAAGAAAATCAGTAAAGACATAAGGGAGCTAAATGAAGAGATAGATAACCTAGAACTATTGGACATTTTCAGAGTCATTCAGAGCAAGTTGTGGTATATATACACAATGGAATACTACTCAGCTGTAAAAAATGGTGACTTCACCGTTTTCAGCCGATCTTGGATGGACCTTGAAAAAATCATGTTGAGTGAAATAAGTCAGAAACAGAAGGATGAATATGGGATGATCTCACTCTCAGGCCGAAGTTGAAAAACAAGATTAGAAAAGAAAACACAAGTCGAACCTGAAATGGAATTGGAGTATTACACCAAAGTAAAAGACTCTGGGGTGGGTGGGTGGGTGGGGAGAATACAGGTCCATGAAAAATGATGAATGAAATAGTGGGGGTTTTATTGCTAAATGGGAATCTGGGGAATGTTATGCATGTAAAAAAAAAAAAAAAAGAAGTAGAAACGCAAAGCAGAAATTGACTGAGTTTGGAGTATGGCACCAAAGTAAGAAAGCAGAAGTATACTAGAGTTTGCAGTGAGTACCTCCCTAATACTTCCTCTCCACTTTTCCAAGCTTTGGGTCCATGATTGCTCAACAGTTTGTTTGGCTTTGTATGTTAACTCTCTTTTCAGTCACCAGGTTCCAGGTATCATCAGGATGCCGGCCAGACTTCCCTGGATTGAAGACACCACCAATGTGTCCTGGAGCTCAGCTTCCCCAGAGACCCATCCTACTAGGGAAAGAGAGAGGCAGACTGGGAGTATGGACCGACCAGTCAACGCCCATGTTCAGCGAGGAAGCAATTACAGAAGCCAGACCTTCTACCTTCTGCAACCCTCAATGACCCTGGGTCCATGCTCCCAGAGGGATAGAGAATGGGAAAGCTATTGGGGGAGGGGGTGGGATATGGAGATTGGGCGGTGGGAATTGTGTGGAGTTGTACCCCTCCTACCCTATGGTTTTGTTAATTAATCCTTTCTTAAATAGAATAAAAAAAATGGAAAAAAAAATTTTATTTCCTTTCCCCTTCATCAACCACCCTTCCTTGCCAAAAAAAAAAAGGGAGGGGGGAAACAAATAAACCATTTTCATCTGCTCTGTTCTTACCATTGGGTTCCTGTTTATTAAACAAATTTTACCACCTTTCAACCACTAAGTTGCAGATGTGACCATGACACCATTCTAACTTCCCTGGACAGATGACTTCACCAATGTGTCCCAGAACCTCACCTCTCTAGAGCCCTACCCAACTAGGGAAAGACAGAAACAGGCTGGAGGTATGGATCAATCTGCCAATGTCCATGTTCAACAGAGAAGCAATACAAAAGCCAGACCATCCATCTTCTGCACCCCATAAAGAATTTTGGTAAAGAATTTTGGTCCGGGAGTCGGGCAGTAGCGCAGTGGGTTAAGCACACGTGGGGCAAAGCTCAAGGAATGGCATAAGGATCCCGGTTCGAGCCCACAGCTCCCCACCTGCAGGGGAGTCGCTTCACAGGAGGTGAAGCAGATCTGTAGGTGTCTGTCTTTCTTCCCCCCCCCCCCCCGTCTTCCCCTCCTCTCTCCATTTCTCTCTGTCCTATCCAACAATAACATCAACAACTATAACAATAAAACAACAAGGGCAACAAAAGAGAATAAGTACATAAATAAATAAAAACTAAAAAAAAAAAATTAAAAAAAAAAAAAAGAATTTTGGTCTATACTCCCAGAGAGGGATAAAAAATAAGAAACCTTTCAACAGAGGGATGGGACACAGAACTCTGATGGAAGGAACTGTGTGGAATTGTACCCCTGTTATAATCATTGTTATATTATTAATAAACTATTTATACATAAATCATAAAAAAAATATTTGCATTCTACCATATAATTAAGCTTAAATTTAAATACCATAAGTAATTATTTAAACTAATTTAAATAAACATTCATTTTTATCATGAATTTGAATTCTTGGATGTTATTTTAAATGCTTAAACTCTTATCTATAAAATATAAAATATGTGTTTAAATACTTCTAAAGATGATTTGTCAACTTGAGACTGACTGATATTTTAATGCATTGCATTTATTGCAATATGTCTATAAAGACTGAATATTCAGTTAAAGTGCATTAGAAATCCTGCTGAGTATAAATTTATCAAATATCCAATTGTATGTGACAACTGGTATGCAGCACTAGAAATATGTATAATTTCCAAGTAACACGTCAATCTAGTACATTCACCTTGTTTCACTAAGAGTTGGAGCCTTTCTTGTGCAAGCATGCCGTATACTGTTTCTGTATTATTTCTCAATAATAATTATTTTTTTAAAAGTAGCCAGTCCTATTCAAAACATCTACAATAAAGGAAACTCAATGCACTCAACTATCTAAAGGTAAATAAATGTACTAACATACCAGAGAGGGTGTGTGTGTGGGGGGGTGTAATTTTTCCTCTTTCACAATGTAGAACCAGATAGTGTTCTGAATTTAAATCACATTAAATGGCTTCCCATCCCTTCCAATAATCCTGATTAAACCTACTAAATTCTGATGTCAGTCAAGTATCTAAATGAAGTCCTAATAGTAATCCAACTTTAAAATACTTAACTCCAATCTATCTTTTGGGAAGAGGAAACAAGTAAGATTTGTTTTAAGGAATAAAACCAATTTGTTAAGTTTTTTTTTATTTTGATAGGATAGAGAGGTACAGAAGGTGCAATAGTGAATAGGGTGCCCAATTTACAGGCATAAGGCCCCTAGTTGACATACAAAAGATGTTCTCCGTCTGTATATGAGTGTATCTGCCTAGCCCTCTCCTCTTAATAATAAATAAGTAAACATGTAAACCATTTTTAAAGTTGGTACTTAGGATCACACTTCAGAAACTAAAAATCATTATTTGTGATGTCAAATAGCAATGGTTAGGGGGCCAGGTGGTGACACACCTGGTTAGGTGCATGCATTACAATACACAAAGTTCAAGTCCCAGGTCCTACCTGCAGGGAGGAAGAGAGCAGTCAAATAATGCTACCAGTGTCTCTCTCCCTCTCTACTTCCCCCTTCCCTCTCAATTTCTCTCTGTCTGCAAAATAAATTTTAAAAAATTAAGAAAAACGAAGATTAGAGTTTTTTATAGGGCTTATGTTCTGATGTAGAAGAATAAGGATACATCCATCCTCTAGGGTATATGGAGTTTTCTAATAATGCACAAGAGAGCATCAAATCTCTACTTTGCCACCCTTCGGTGTAAGCTCTTTCCAGCATGGATAGTCAAACATTCATTCCAAAATGAGATTGTGGAGTAAGAAACACCATCAATTCTATGTTCCATATAGTAGACCATTTCAGTATAAATTTATTGCTTTGGATACTACCGTGTTCTTAATTTGAAAAATGTATATAATCCTACTATATACAAATTATCTTTTAATTCTTTTTTATACAATACACTTAAAATATTTATTCAAGAGTCAAAAGAAGACAAGTACTTCTCATTACTATGTATCTATCTCACTGTATGGTTTTCCAAAAGGACTATAAATAATAGAGCAAGGAATTTTTATTAAATGTCAGTAGGACCTCACTCAACTTGAGTCTAGGTTTTTTTTTTTAAAAAACATGGTTACTAAAATGAATGACAAATACTTTAGATATGTTTAGTTCTTTTTTGTATTTTCCTTTCTTAAATTTATTTCTTTTTATTACTATCAGGGTATCACTAGGGCTCAATGCCTGCATGACAAATCCACCACTGCTGACCACCTTTTTTTTTTAATCTGATAGTACAAAAAAAAAAGTGAGAGGAAGGGGAGAAATAGACAAGAAAAACATTTGCAGCGTTCAATTCACCACTTCACTGCTTGTGAAGCTACTCCCCCCCCCTCCCACCTCCCACAAGTGTGTGTAGAGGGGTGCGTAGAGCTTGAAACCAGGTAATATGGATGCCACCATCCCTGGCCCCGTTTTTGGATTTCTTAAAATGTTGCCTACTTTCTTGCTCAGGTTCAGGTTTGGGGTTCTGTGGAGCCAGGGTGTAGTGCATGCTTACATACTACACCTTAGCACTTTTTCACTCAGAAATGAGAGCAGGAAAGAAACCACAGCACCAAAGTTCCCTCCAGTGCCAGAGCACCTCTCATTTAGTGCCAAGGCTCAAACAGGTGCTATGTGCATGGCAATGAAGGTCAAGTATACAGGACACAGGTTTTAATATGTTTTTCCTTAAATAATCTATAGTAAACTGCTTATACAGTATCTGTATTCCTTATTTGATGTATTTTCCTTGTTTATCACGTTTTAGTATTATGTTATGTAAGTTTAAGTTATTTTCTTTGCAATACTATCTTCAATTATCCCAATACTAGTAAACTAATCATTCTTTCTGCTGTAAGTTACATTTACTTTAACAAATTCTAATGTCTTATTATTTCAACTTTTGTTAAACTCTACTTCACACTTCAGGGAAATGGATTTTTTTTAATCAAACAATTAAAAAAGAAAAAAAATTTTAAAACTGGGTTAAATGAAGCTAAACAGTTCCCTTCACTGCCCATCTTCAATGTGCTAAAGAGTACTATATAAGGGAAAGAATTACATATAGTATGACTGCTTTCTAAGATTTGTATTTCTATAACCACTTATGCAAAAAGACACAATCAAACTGTTAACAATGGGTTATTCTAGAGATGGTTCCCTTATTTCCTATTCATACTTTCTAATCCACCTGACTTTTTTTGTTGTTGTTGTTAAGTGCATTTTTCCAAAAAGTGTGACTCCAGAAGAGGAAGTAGAGGGGAAAAGGAAGGAAGGAATAGGAGCTGAAGAAGGGGAGGCAGCAGCAGCAAGGTAAACACTAAAAAAGATTTTCTATGCAGAGGGATATGATGTTACTGGTGCCATATCTGGTTTTAGCATTTTCATTTTTATCAAAGTTGTAAGTGCTAAGCTACATGGCTAAATGAGCTGTCTCATCTCTAGTTTCACATGTTAAGAAACTCAAAGCCAACTAACAATTTCTTTGCTTTCCTCTTACTGATCTTCCATACTTCACTGTGAAAATGGAAGTATTAGTGAAACCTGGGAGATGCTATGGTAAAATAAGGTGTTAGACTCTCAAGTGCAAACTACAACATTACATGTCAGAGTGATGCTCTGGTTTTCTTGTTTTGCAGACACCTATCATGGGGAGACAAGAAATCGCAACCACGTACAAACAACTGTACTGTAACCCATCAATCTACCCAAATAAAATTACATAAAATAAATAAATCTTTTGAAGAAATGTAGCCATTACTACTATCCTTCACTGAAAAGTTGGGATGAAAATTAAATGAAGGGGCCAGGTGGTAGTGCACCTGGTTGAGCTTACATGTTACAGTGTACAAGGACCCAGGTTTGAGTCCCCCGTCCCCACCTGCAGGGAGAAAGCTTTACAAGTGGTGAAGCAGTGCTGCAGGTGTCTCTCTGTCTCTCTCCCTGTCTATCACCCCTCTCAATTTCCGGCTGTGTCTATCCAATAAATAAATAAAGATTAAAATGAAATTTTTTAAAGAAAATTAAATGAACTAATGGAACTTCTAGCAAACACAATGCTTCACATACAAAGAGTTAGACTACAGTTAAATAAAAGCTAACTTTGGAAAACTAACAATGACCAGGTAGACACTGTTCATAACCACTTGCACGTTTGGGACCGGGTGGTAGCACAACTGGTTGAGCTCACACAGCACAGTGTGTAAGCAGCTAGGTTCAAGCACATGGCCCCCACCAGCAGGGGGGAAGCTTCACAAGTTGTGAAGCAGTGTTCTAAGTGTCTCTCATCTTTTTTCCCCTTTCTCCTTTTTCCCTTTGAATTCCTGTCTCTACCCAAAAAATAAATACATAAAAAAAGAAAGAACTTATATGTTTGGGTTTATGGCAACTATAGCAGTATAACTAGGAGTACTCAGTTGCTTAAGGTTGCTTCTTGGCTGTTAAATTTGTTTCTATTTAATTTTTCTTTTCTAGTGTATGACAAATGGATTGAAAATCACTGTCTCACAGTTCATTTATACAGTCCAGCAATTATACTCACTAAAGCAAAAATAATAATAATAGTAATTATAAATATAGTCTCGAAGCACAACCCAAGGGGTCACTAAGCTATTTATTAATAGTGACTAGCTTTAATCTAGCATTCTGTATTTATAACAGAAATCACCATTTAAATAACTACATATTCTTCATTTCCTATTTCTCTACTTGGAAAGTACCTTACTCAAGATCTTCAAATGGCTGGCCATTATTCCAAAAGAATGCAGCTACTCTTAATGACACCTACATAGAGTTGTCTGCCCTGACCAACTTGACTCACAAAAAGGTCCATGTCATCATAAGCAAACATTTCCTATGTCCTATAACTTGCAAGCAAGTCAAATACTTTCTTACAAACACCACTATATCTTCCAGCACAAAAACAGCCAAGTATATGACTGGTACACATATACAGATCTGTTATATGAACAAAACAGTACTGACCTATTTTGAAGTAAATTATTACATTTCACAGTTGTTGAAACCAGGCTATAAAATTGCTGGTGCCTAGAATACAATTTAGCAAAAATATTATTTTAACACAGGAATCAGTTAAGAAAAAAAAAAAATGCAACTAAATCCTCATAACAGGGACCTTGCCATTATGAGGGATTTTGTTTGTTTGTTTTTAATGTTTTGAGTTTCATATCTGAATTACATCATGACTACTGGGTTGTCAGAAAATGACTCATTTTAGCATAGAAAAAATGTATCATAACTTTTTCAGCAACCCATAGGTAGGCACTTGGTTCACTTTTACTCCACCATACAAGAAAAATCAAACACAAACAAGTCCAAGCAGGAGTTAGGAGATATTCTCACCCAGTAGGGAACAAACCAGCCATGCAAAGGGCCCAGGTTGAAACTCTGGCACCGAACTGAAGTGCTGAGGCACCAGAAAAGTACTGGCATTACAATATTTCTCTCTCCTTCCCCACTGCCTCTCTCTTTCTTTGTGGAAAAGAAAAGGGAAGAAAAGAAAAGACAATGAAAAAGCCAACCAAGTAGTAGTGGAACCACATATATGTGAGACCCTAGCACCACAAAAATAATAAATAACAACAAACTTTAAAAAAAAAATTACAGTAATGTCATCAATGACATTAAAACATTATATATTTTTCAACAGGTATGACTTAAACAATTCAGATTTCTTCTGTCACAGTCCAGCAAACTTTTAATAACATCATATATAACATTATTAAATAGAACACAAACTCTATGAGAACAGGAATTCCTCATTTTTCTCACTAAGTCCTAGAGTAGCAGCTGGCAAATAAAATTCAGTCTTAAACACAGCTAAAGTGGAAAAAGGTATGAACACATGGGAAAATTTCATGGTTCCCAAGTTTCTATCTCAAGAAATTAGATCCTCCACATTCACTAGATTCCAATCAGAAAGTAGCAGTTAGTAAGCAAAAGAAAAAGAATAAAGGACATTTACTTTATTACAGTAATTTTTATTGGCCCCTTATAGAACTCAAGAGTGAGAGCACTAATTAGGGGCCAGGAAATATCAATAGCTTATCAGGTAGTAAGCAAGGCTTATAGTACATTTGGGTTCAACTTGTCACTATAATGGAGCATAGTACCATCAAAACTCTGTGGATGGTGGTGAAGTAGTATACTGCATGTGTCAATGTGGTCAGCTCTTTCTCCTGTCTCTCCCACCCTCTCTCTCAAAGGATACAAAATAAAAGCTTAGCTGAAGATACCACTCAGCAATACAACACATGTGTAAGGCCAAGAAAAGAAATCAACCCAAAGTGGCCAGACAGTGGCACACCTGGATAAGAACGTGCCTAACAGTGCACAAGGATCTGGGTTCAAGCTCCCAGACCCCTATCTGAAGGAGGAAGCTTCACGAGCAGTGAAACAGTGTGAAACAGTGCTGCAGATGTTTCTCTGTCTCTCTCACTCTTCCTCTCCCTTCCCCCTCAATTTCTGTCTCTATCCAAAAAGAAACAAAATAGAATCAATACATGAAACAACCAAAATTCCACTCAGAAAAACATTTTTTTAAAGAAACTGAGATCTATTTTACTCAAAGACTTGTTTACTTTTTAAGAAAGTGAGTGGGGGAAAGTTCAGAGTATCATTCCTACATATGCAGTACCAGGTATTAAAGCTGGTACTTAATACCAGTACCAGGTAATAAAGTCAGTTCTGCACCTATTGAGATGATACCCCAGCTGGGGGAGAGAAAAAAAAAAACTCTTTAGTTACTCAGCAAACTGACGAAATCTCTAACTGAAAGAAACCTTGATCACGCATATTAAAGAGATTAAAAACACTGACTTTAATTTAAAATAGTGTCCCAAACTACCAGATGATTTCTTTTTTCCTTTTTTTAACCAGAGCACTACTCAGCTCTGGCTTATGGATTGAACCTGGGACTTCAGAGGCTCAGGCATAAGCAAGAGTCTCTTTGTGGGGAGTCAGGTGATAGCGCAGCAGGTTAAGTGCACATGGCGCAAAGCGCAAGGACCATTTGAGTATCCCGGTTTGAGCTCCTGGCTCCCCACCTGCAGGGGTGTCGCTTCACAGGCTGTGAAGCAGGTCTGCAGGTGTCTATCTTTCTCTCCCCCTCTGTGCTTCCCCTCCTCTCTCCATTTCTCTCTGTCTTATCCAAAGACGACGACATCAATAACAACAACAATAACTACAACAATTAAAAAAAAAAAAGAGCTGATCAATGTGGTCTTTCTGTATCTCTGTCTCTTTATCATTAAAATAAAATATTTTTTTAAAAGAGTCTCTTTGCATAACCATTATACTATCTATTCCTGGCCTCCAGATGATTTCACTCATATGTACAATCTAGAAAACACACATTTGGGGGAGGAGGAGGAAGAAGAGGAGGAGGAGCAGAGGATATAACAAAAACAACAACAGAAGCAAGAAAATTGTCTCAAAGGCTTTGAAAACTACAAGGGTTGGAGATGGAAGGATGGGGACACAGAACTAATGCTGGGTATGGAGTGATGTGGTGTGGAACTATATACACTGTAATCTTATAATCTTGTAACCTACCATTAGTCACATATAAAAATATATAAAATTAAAAAATATGGAAAATAAGTGTCCCTAAAATACCTAAAATTAAATTTAAACATAATTAAATAAATTAAAGACACAATAAATATAAAACTATTCCATATTCATGGTCTGGAGAAATACTGCTAAAATCTCTTTTCTATCCAAAGAAATGTACAGACTCATCACAATCTCTTATCAAAATTCTAGTGGCATTCTTCAACAAAAACAGAGCCCTAAAACTTGTATGGTATCGCAAGACTTCAGTGAAAGTAATCTTTAGAAAATAAAGCAAGCTGGTATCCCATGTAAAACTGGCTTCACACTATATCTCAAAGTTGTAGTAGTCTGTATAGCATGGTGATGGCATAAAAAACAAATCAATGAAACAAGAGTTTAGAAATTAGGTCATATAGGTACAGTCAGTTAACCATGCAGATATACTCAACTAAGTAAGAACAGTGCAGTAAAGACTGTGTATAGAGAGGAAAGGATAGTCCCTGCAATAATTTGTTTTGGGAAAAGTGCAAAAAACATGCAAAAAGAAAGAAACTAATCAGACTATAGTGCAAACATTTGAGCACACATGTTAACATGTGAAACTGCCTGGATTCAAGCTTCCAGTCCCCACCTACGGGGGAGGGGGGCTCACAAGCACTAAAGCAGTGTTTCAGGTGTCTCTTTCTCTTTCCTTGTCTATCTCCCTCTCAATTTATGTCTTATCAAATTAAAGGAAAAAAATTAACCCTAGTAAAAAAAAAAAAAGAAACAAACCCCTACACATAAAGATCAATTCAAAATAAATTAAAGACTTTAAGACACCACTAGAAGATAGGTAGTAAGTTCTTCTGACACAATTCTTGGAGATTTTTATTTGATGACAAAAACAAAAGAAAAAAATAAACAAATGAGATATAGCAAACTGAAAAGCTTCTGTACAGCAAAGGAAACCATAAACAAAAGAAAATACAACCTGCCAAGTGAGGCAAAACCAGTAATTAATACTCAAAATATAGAAACACAGTAATAATCATCATCATCATCATCACCCCCAATTAAAATGAAATGAGGGGCACACCTGGTTAGGTGCATACATTACAATATGCAAGGACCTGGGCTCAAGTACCCAGTTCCCACCTGCAAGGGGGAAGTTTCACAAACAGTGAAGCAATGCTGCACATGTCTCTCTTTTTCTCTCCTATATCTCCTCTTTCACTCTCAAAAATAAGTAAACGTAATAAAAAAATATTTTTAACAAATGAGTATCAAGGACAAGTATAAATTTAAGACAGTGACAAGTAAATGTATACATATTATACCAATCTTTCTACTTCAGTATGTTTTGAATTTTCAAGATACAAACTTAAAACTGCAGGACAATATAAAGATAAATTACCCTTAAAAAAAAAAAAAAGGTAAATTACCCTTTACCAAGTATCTAAAGAGGATACAGGAATCAGGCAGTGGCACAACCAGTTAAGCACACACATTACAAAGACAGGGTTCAAGCTTCCACTCCCTACCTGCAAAGCTGTGTAAACACAGCTGCCTATCTTTCTCCCTCTCTATCAACCTCTCCCCCTCTCAACCTATCAAATAAAATAGAAATGGAAGAAAAGTAAGAAGATACATTTGCTTTATAGTCTATTTTGCTCTAAAACAGAATTAAAATGACTTTTAGGAATACACTGTGGGCCCGTGTAGTGACACACCAGTATAGTGTACAAATTACCATGAGCAATGAATGACCTGGGTTCAAGCTACTGGTGACCACTTGCAAGGGGGAAGCTTCATGAGCAGTGCTACAGATGTCTCCTCTAGATCAAAACAAAAAGAAAAAAAAAAAAAGACTACTGAACTGATGGAATTCCCTTTGCCCTCAGTCTGTAAAGTCTCTTTGTTTCTTCACTGCAGGTAGCCTCTATCTCTGGCATGAGGAGGTTACTGCTTCCCAGTTTTTTTGTTTGTTTTTGCTTTGTTTTTAATTCCTATGAGATCACCCCAAAGTATTCAAAGTAGCTGCACGTTTTGTTATGTATGTGCCTAGCTTTGAACCCTGTCACTACAGGAGAATGCTATAGTGCCTCTCCCTTTATCTGAATGAAAAGGCAACCCAGGAGCAGTGAAAATGATCATGCACTGAGGTCCCATCTACACACAGACAAAAGGAGACAGAGAAAATCCAACGTTTATTATATTCTAGCAAAACTCTGTGGGAGTAAGAAAAATATACATTGCATCCTGTCTCTAAAAAAAAAAATACATCAGTATTGCTTTTTAAAAAAATTCTTTATTTTGGATAGAGACAGAGAGAAACTGAGAGGGAGAGAGGAGATAAAAAAAGAAAAAGAGGGAGTCCGGCGGTAGTGCAGTGGGTTAAGCGCACGTGATGCAAAGGTAAGGATTGGCATAAGGATCCCGGTTCGAGCCCCTGGCTCCCCACCTGCAAGGGAGTCACTTCACAGGTGGTGAAGCAGGTCTGCAGGTGTCTATTTTTCTCTCCCCTCTGTCTTCCCCTCCTCTCTCCATTTCTCTCTGTTCTATCCAACAACAACGACATCAATAACAACAATAATAAAAAAGGGAAATAAATATTAAAAAAAGAAAAAGAGACACCCGTAGAACTGCTTCACTGATCGTAAATTTCTTTTTTTTTAATATTTATTTATTCCCTTTTGTTGCCCTTGTTGTTTTATTGTTGTAGTTATTATTGATGCTGTCTTCTTCTTCTAGCGTTTGCCATTGATGCTGTTGTTGGATAGGACAGAGAGAAATGGAGAGAGGAGGGGAAGACAGAGAGGGGGAGAGAAAGACAGACACCTACAGACCTGCTTCACCACCTGTGAAGTGACTCCCCTGCAGGTGGGGAGCCGGAAGCTCAAACCGGGACCCTTAAGCCTGTCCTTGCGCTTTGCACCATGGGCACTTAACCTGATGCGCTACCGCCCGACTCCCACTGATCGTAAATTTCACCCCCCCCCGCAAGAGAGGACCAGGGACTTGAACCTGAGTCTTTGTGTATGTACACTCTACCAAGGGTGCCACCACATGGCACTTCACCATTTCAACATATACTAGTATAAGAATTTTTATTAGGTGGTCCAGGAGGTGGCACAGTGGCTAAGGCACTAGACTCTCAAGCATGAGGTCCTGAGTTCGGTCCCCAGCAGAACATGTACCAGATTAATGTCTGGTTCTTTATCTCCCTTCTCCCATCTTTCAAATAAATAAATAAGAAGTTTTATTAGGAGTTAATTATACTAAGTAGATGCTAACCTAAACTGTGGAAGATACATACTGGAAATGATGTACCTACAATAACTTTGTGGAGGAGGGAGACAAACAACAACAAAACTACAAATTTCTCTGAGCATATTATGACTGAATTTATTAAATTATGTTTGAATTTTTCATTTGTCATTTTGGTACATTATTTTACACATTATCATTGAGATTATTTTGATATTTGGTTTTAATAGCCATCAAAGTGGAAAAGATAGCTCAATAAAGTAACGTGTATTCAAACAGAAGGCCACTGCATGCAAGCCACAAGAATTGTCCAGCTCTGGCTTATGGTGGTGCTGGGACCTTTGGTACCTCAAGCATAAAAGACTTTTTGCATAATCACTATGCTGTTTCCCCCAGTCCCCTAACTAGTTTCTGTCAAGAATTCAAAGGTTTTTATAGCAAGATAGGGTATTTCTGCCATCTTCAATGTCTCTGTTGTTCTTTTAAGGCATTCAGAAGTTATTACATTTTTTAAAAATGTTATCATTTAAGGGCCATCAAGATAGCTCATGGTTGCTTTGTCATGGGCACAACCAAGGTTCAAGGCCAGTCCCCCACTTCCCAGTTTTGTTTCCTCAATCTCCTGCTTGAACTCCAGAGTGCTTTTTGTATCCCGGCACTGTATTTATCCTAGTATGTTGCTACCAGGTCACTTACTGGGTCATCTTAAATTTTTAGCCAAGTATGAGGCCCTAGTCACTACCACATATGAGAATAACACATGAAGAGGAACTTTCACAAGCAGCAGGGTCAAATTGTGCTATCTTTCCCTCCTCTCTCTCTCTCTCCTTCCTTCCCTCCCTTCCCCTGTATCTAAGAAGAGAGAAAACACACAGACACACAAAAAAAGTAAGTGTATAAAGAAACCAATGTTGCATGTTTTTCAAAGTGGGGGCCTCAAAGGAATAATCTCACTACTCCCAAGGCTGCTTTTTCATTCAAAGAAACAGAGACAGAGAGACACAACACCAGTTTCATATGGTGTCAGTCTTCCAACCTAGGCCACACACTTGACAATACACACACATCTTATCTGTTGAGCTATGTATCCGGCATGAAAGTAAATTTGTTTTGTCATGTAATGGCTCAGAAATTATTGAGAACTGGTATAGAACTCCGCCACAATATCAGGGAGCTAAGTTCTTCATACCATGTATTATTACATTATGCATGATTGCTATTTCTAACTTTACCTCACAGAGAGAAATGGTCCCTGCACAGAGCAAACTGGATACTAACTAGTCAGAGGAATAAATAAATTAATTAATTAATTAAGTGAAGATGTTGTGTTCCTTCCATTATAATCATATCCTTAGACTATGAGTTGCACATGCCATTTCTCCCACATCCCATATACCACAGCTTATAAAGTGGTCACATCTAACAATAAAGTAAGAGTGAAAAGTATTGTCTCGGGTGGGGATAGATAGCATAATGGTTACGCAAAGAGACTGTCATGCCCAAGACTCCATGGTCCCAGGTTCAGTCCCCCGCACCACCATAAGCCAGAGCTGAGCAGTACTCTGGTTTAAAAAAAAAAAAAGTATCAATTCTATTTTGGGTGACTTTGTATCCAACTGAAAAACAGGGATAATAAAAAAAGGGGAAATAAGGAAATAAGAAAAGATGGCTGGATAAATATTATGCAACAACTACCCCTCTCAACAATTTTGTAGTTTCCTCTGTGGAGAGGCTAGTATCAGTACTTTTTAAAAAATATTTTATTTATTTGTTCATTTATTTATTTATTTTCCTTTCTGTTGCCCTTGTTTTTATCATTGTTGTGGTTATTGTTGTTGTTATTGATATCATTGTTGCAGGGTAAGAAAGAGAGAAATGGAGACAGGAAGGAAAGACAGAGGGGGAGAGAAAAATAAGAAGCCTGCAGACCTGCTTCACTGCTTGTAAAGTGACCCCCCTGCAGGTGTGGAGCCAGGGGCTCGAACCAGGATCCTTATGGGATCTTTATACCGGTCCTCGAGTTTCGAGCCACCTGCGCTTGACACACCGTGCTACAGCCCGACCCCCTCAGTACTTCATTGGGAAACTGACCCTAGCTCACAGGTCATCCTCAGAGATTTGAATATGATGCTTTTTCAGAGCTTATCCTATTTCTTTTTTTTTTCTGAGCTACTTATCTATTCTTTAACCTTTAACTAATGGTACCTGGGTTTCAGTTCTTAAAACTGCTACTCCATATACAAACTTGTTTGAATGTGCTTATCAGCAAGATAGTTCTCTTTTCTTGGAATTAAGATTACATCCCCAACATGTGGGAGTTCAGAAATCTAGTTTTAATCTGTAGTTTTTCAAACAAATAATCTTACAAGAGAAGTATCAGAGGTGTCAGTTCTATTTAAGAAAACCATTAATAACTAAAACAATCAAATGGTTTCAAACATCACTTTAAATAAAAATATCTAAGTGTTATTTACTGTTAAGTTCCTTAGACTCTCTCTAGCTGCTTACCCACTCAACTTAAAGGGACACCATACACACTGTATTTTCTGTTATCCACTGGAAATAAATAACAGTTGTATAACCCAACTAGTAAAATACTCTTGTCCTAATCTTATAAGCTATTAAAGAAAAATAACTTTACCAGGAAAACAGCAAGTAGGTTAATTACATGCTTAGACCAGTTTCCTTAGACTAAGGACATTTCTCTGCTTTAATTATCCCATAGCAAGTTACCAGGTTTGTTTTTTTTTAATGTACATTTGGTAAATTCACCCTTTACAATATACTTGGACACATAAAGTATATGATAAAAGTCTAAAGAGACCCAAAGAAATCTAAACAGTGACAGTGGTGAAAATAGTAATAAAAAATTCTGCAATCCTGCCATGACTGGAAGAAAACAGCAAGAATAAATAACTGGAACTAAAAGGGGTAGAATCTGTAAAGTTTATTCAACAAGTGACCACATTAAAAATAGCATAGGGAGTCGGGCTGTAGCGCAGCGGGTTAAACGCAGGTGTTGCAAAGCATAAGGACCCACATGAGGATCCCAGTTCGAACCCCGGCTCCCTGCCTGCAGGGGAGTCGCTTCACAGGCGGTGAAGCAGGTCTGCAGGTGTCTATCTTTCTCTCCTCCTCTGTCTTCCCCTCCTCTCTCCATTTCTCTCTGTCCTATCCAACAACGACAACAACAATAATAACTACAACAATAAAACAACAAGGGCAACAAAAGGGAATAAATAAAATAAATATTTAAAAAAATAAAAATATAAAAATAGCATAGTGTATAAAACAAAAAATTATACTCAAATGGACTTATGTTTGAAATTATGAGGTTTCTCTAATATACTGTGAATTATAGAAAATTATAAAGTTAATGGATTACTACTATGTAATTAAAAAGACAGTGTCCTTCACAAGAAAAAATGGATAGAACTGGAACTGATTATGCTTAGTGAAATTCTGGCTTCACTTGTGGAATATAGAGAACTGAACACAAGACAGACAGAAAGAGGGAGGGAGCCAGGGAAAGGAGAGAGGTAGATAGGCCAGGCAAACTATCTCTAAGTCTTTGTGAGATCTACATGGAATTAGATGCCTGTAATTGCACTGTTTTGTAAAATATTAGAAAATCACTATTTTTCTTTTCTTGATGACTTCTCATATTCAGCAAGAAAGTTCAGGGATGTATAAAGTTCAAGGCAGACTATGTCTTCCAGTAAGTGTACTTTAAACAAGTAAGTAACCTTGGGGCTGGGCAGTGGCACACCTAGTAGAGCACACAGCTTACAATGCTCAAGAATCTGGGTTCAAGCCCCCAGTCTGTACCTGCAGGGGGAATCTTCACTATCACTGAAGCAGTGCTACAGAGGTGGGGGTGGAGGTGGGGTGGAGCAGAGAGAAAGAAACAGACACACACACACACATCCATCCCCTATTTCCTTCTCTGTATGTGTGTCCGACCCTATCTCCTTCTGCCCTCTCAATTTCTGTCTATCCAATAAATAAATATTAAAAATGTTTTTTAAAAAGCAAATACATAGCCTTGTTGAGCATTAGAAGAACATCAATTACATATGAAACTTTAAGTACAGTAAAAACTAAGATCATGCTTTGCTTTAGACAACATTGTCTATCCACTGGGACAGAACACTCACTATGTGATTATGGCCTGAAACTACTCACTAGCAACAAATTTCTCCAAGTTAATGTTTATCTTTTTAAGTCTCAATTTTTTTCAACTGTAAAAAATGAAGGAGGCTGAGGAGAACAGACAGCATAGTGGTTATGCAATGGATTCACATGCCTGAGGTTCTGAGGTATCAGATTCAATCCCCAGCACCTCCATTAGCTAGTTTAGCAGTGTTCTAGCTTCTATTGCTCTTAGTCTTTCATTAATAAATCAATATATGAAAAGGATTAAATTTCACTACTTTTTATCTAGCCTAGCACCATACTTAATGCTTTACTTGTTAACAGTTGTACATGACTTGTCTATTTATACTAGTTAGCTCTTAGTAAAAGCACATCCTTCAAGAACCTTTCTAGCACTAATGACTAACTAAACCAATGGCCAATGACAATCTCTAAAGTCCTAGATCTTATATAGCTAAAAGTCACTGATTTTATTTCAGGTATCCATCTCTCTCCTATATACACTTTCTTTGAAAGAAAAAACAACTATCTTCTTGGTTTTTTGTTTGTTTTTTTACCAGAGCATTGCTCAGCTCTGATTCATGGCTGTGCAGGGATTGAATCTGGGACACCTGAGCATGAGTCTCTTTACATAACCATTATGCTATCTAGCCCTCCCCCACTTGTTCTTAGAGCGAAATTGGGAGATAGGGGAACCTCTGAAGCCTGATTTTGTTGACTGAAAAGCCAATTTTAAAGGTACTTATGGACACATTAAAAAAAACTTGAACAAGGAGGCATTCTATAAAACAACCAGCCATTCAACCTTCTGCACCCCACAATGATCTTGAATCCATACTCCCAGACAGATAAAAAGCACAAAGTTCAGCCTGAAGATCCCAGTTCGAGCCCCCGGCTCCCTACCTGTGTGTGTGTGTGGGGGGGTGTCTCTTCACAAGCAGTGAAACGAGTCTGCAGATGTCTATCTTTCTCTCCTGTCTCTGTCTATCTCCTTCCTCTCTCAATTTCTGTCTTATCCAACAACAATGACAGCAATGACAACAATAACAATCACAACAACAATAAAACAACAAGGGCAACAAAAAAGAAAAAATATCCTCCAGGAGCAGTGGATTCATAGTGCAGGCAATGAGCCCCAGCAATAACCCTAGAGGCAAAATAATAATAATAAAAATATCTAAGCTCATAAAGATTTTGTGAAGTTAATAAGATAATGCTAGTAAAGTACTTTTTAGTATTTTATATATTAATATCTAAACATATTATCTATTTTATCATCTTCCTTCACATGTGATCCCTTAAATTACAAACTTAACTGACTCTGCCAGCAAATGACACATGAACTACTTCCTCAAAAATCATGCCATTCAATTTAGTTTTGTGACAGTATACATGAACTAGTAGTAGTAGTTATAAAAATAAATTACCAGGTTCTGAGAATGTGACACCTTTCTGATGGTTACAATTACGTGTCAACTTGGTTATGGCTATATTTGCTAATATAACAATCTAACTATGTATCCAAGAATACAGTATAATGATTACGCAAAAGACATTTATGCCTGAGGTTCCAAGGTCCAAGGCTCAATCAACAGCAACACCCTAACCCAGAACTAAGCAGTGCTCTGGTTAAAATTAAAAGTCACTCTGAAAATGGCCTTCAGATGAAGTGAACATTTAATAAGATAACAGCACAGGAATGAAGGCCATAAGTCTCTTTGCTTAACCACTGGATTATCTCTGCCACACCCTGCTTTATCTCTTGGTCAGGAGTCAGTGATTAAGCTAAGAAGCCTATTGATAGTTTAAAAGCCCACAGGCTCCCATAGCACATACGGAAGAAAAAAAAAAAGAGGCTTTTAAACCACTGAGCTCCACTCAGGGATTGAAAAAACTGTTAACTTCCACCAATGTAAACCCTTTAATTAACTTACTTAGACACAAGTCAATCCAGGCAATAGTGACCAATAATTTAAAAAGTACTGATAAAGGGAACTCATAACACTATCAGAGCAGGACAACAAAACAGATGAACTCCAGAAAGCAGTAGAGGGCAGAGAGAATAGAATCTATGAGGCTGAAGACAGAATTAGCAAGATTGAGGATGAATTAGACACAACTAAAAAAGAAGTAAGAGATCTCAAAAAGAGATTAAGAGATGCTGAAAACAACAACAGAGTCCTATGGGATGACTTCAAAAGAAACAATATACACATTATTGGCATACCAGAGGAAGAAAGAGAAGGAGAGGAAGAAAGCATTCTCCAGGCCATAATAGCTGAAAATTTCTCTAGTCTAGACAACATCAAAGACATAAAGATTCAAGAAGGCCAGAAGGTCCCAAACAGAATTAACCCAGACCTAAAGACACCAAGACATGTCATACTTAGAATGGAAAGGAATAAGGATAAAGAAAGGATCCTGAAGGCTGCAAGAGAAAAACAAAGAGTCACTTACAAAGGAAAACCCATAAGATTAGCAGCAGACTTCTCCATACAAACACTACAGGCCAGAAGAGAAGGGCAAGATATCTATCGAGTGCTCAATGAGAAGGCTTTCTGCCACGAATACTATATCCTGCTAGACTGTCATGCAGACTAGATGGAGGCATCAAAACCTTCTCAGACAAGCAACAGTTGAAGGAATCAGCCATCACGAAGCCTGCCCTGAAAGAAGTTCTGAAAGGTCTCCTATAAACAATTAGACCACCACAAATGGGAGATATATCAAAACACTCTAAAACTCTACAAGAATGGCCTTAAAATACCTTCAATCTTTGATATCAATAAATGTCAATGGCCTGAATTCACCTATTAAAAGACACAGAGTAGGAAGATGGATCAGAAAACACAACCCAACAATATGTTGTCTACAGGAAACCCACCTAACTCAACAAGACAAACACAGACTTAAAGTGAAAGGATGGAAAACTATCATACAAGCCAATGGCCCACAAAAAAGGGCAGGAATTGCTATTCTCATATCTGACATGATAGACTTTAAAATAGATAAGATTAAAAAGATAGGAATGGACACTACTTAATGCTCAGAGGATCAGTCAATCAAGAGGACTTAACAATTATTAACATCTATGCACCCAATGAGAAGTCATCTAAATACATCAAACTTCTACTGAAAGAGCTACAGCAATATATTAACAGTAACACAATCATAGTAGGGGACATCAACACCCCACTCCCTCAACTTGACAAATCATCCAGGAAGAAAATCAATAAAGACATAAAGGAGCTAAATGAAGAGATAAACTAGAACTATTGGACATTTTCAGAGTCATTCATCCCAAGAAACTGGAATACACATATTACTCAAGTCCACACGGGTCATTCTCAAGGATAGACCATATGTTAGGCCACAAAGACAGCATCAGCCAATTCAAGAGCATTGCAATCATCCCAAGCATCTTCTCAGACCACAGTGGAATTAAACTAACACTTAACAAGCAACAAAAGATTAGTAACAGTCCCAAAATGTGGAAGCTCAACAGTACACTTCTTAACAACTTCTGGGTCAAAGAGGAAATCAAGGAAGAAATCAAAATGTTTCGAGAGTTCAATGAAAATGAAGACACAAGCTATCAAAATATTTGGGACACAGCTAAAGCAGTCCTAAGAGGAAAGTTCATAGCTATACAAGCACACATTAGGAAACGAGAAAAAGCACAAATAAACAGCCTGATTGCACATATTAAAGACCTAGAAGAAGAAAAATAAAGGAACCCTAAAGCAACAAGAAGGACAGAAATCACTAAAGTTAGGGCAGAAATAAATAACATTGAGAATAGAAAAACCATACAAAAGATCAATGAAAGTAAATGTTGGTTCTTTGAAAGAGTAAACAAAATCAACAAACCTTTAGCCAGACTCACAAAACAAAAAAGGGAGAAGACCCAAATAAATCAGATAGTAAATGAAAGAGGAGATATCACAACAGACACCGCAGAAATTCAACATATCATGCGAGGCTTCCATGAACAACTATATGCCACCAAGCTAGAGAACCTGGAAGAAATGGACGATTTCCTAGATACCTACAAACTTCCAAAATTAACTAAAGAGGAAGTGGATAACATGAACAGGCCCATCACAGCTAATGAAATTGAAACAGTTATCAAAAATCTTCCCAAAAATGGACCAGATGGTTTTACAAACGAATTCTACAAAACCTTCAAAGAAGAACTAATAGCTCTACTTCTAAAAGTCTTCCAGAAGATTGAAGACACTGGAATACTCCCTGCCAGCTTCTATGAAGCCAACATCACCATGATACCAAAAACAGACAGGGACACAACCAAAACAGAAAACTACAGAGCACTATCTCTGATGAACATAGATGCAAAAATATTAAACAAAATTCTAGCCAACCAGATACTGCAGTATATCAAAAAGATTGTTCATCATGACCAAGTGAGGTTTATCCCAGGCATGCAAGGTTGGTTTAATATACGTAAATCAATCAATGTGATCTACCACATCAACAAAAGCAAGACCAAAAACCACATGGTCATATCAATAGATGCAGAGAAAGCCTTTGACAAAATACAACATCCCTTTATGATCAAAACACTACAAAAAATGGGAATAGATGGAAAATTCCTGAAGATAGTGGAGTCTATATATAGCAAACCTTCAGCCAACATCATACTCAATGCTGAAAAACTAGAAGCATTTCCACTCAGACAGAGCTGCCCACTATCACCATTACTATTCAACATAGTGTTGGAAGTTCTTGCCATAGCAATCAGGCAGGTGCAAGGAATTAAAGGCATACAGATTGGAAGAGAAGAAGTCAAACTCTCCTTATTTGCAGATGACATGATAGTATACATGGAAAAACCTAAGGAATCCAGCAAGAAGCTTTTGGAAATCATCAGGCAATACAGTAAGGTGTCAGGCTATAAAATTAACATTCAAAAGTCAGTGGCATTCCTCTATGCAAACACTAAGTTAGAAGAAATTGAAATCCAGAAATCAGTTCCTTTTTCTATAGCAACAAAAACAATAAAATATCTAGGAGTAAACCTAACCAAAGAAGTGAAAGACTTGTATACTGAAAATTATGAGTCACTACTCAAGGAAATTGAAAAAGACACAAAGAAGTGGAAAGATATTCCATGTTCATGGGTTGGAAGAATTAACATCATCAAAATGAAAATATTACCCAGAGCCATCTACAAATTTAATGCTATCCCCATCAAGATCCCAAGCACATTTTTTAGGAGAATAGAAAAAATGCTACAAATGTTTATCTGGAACCAGAAAAGACCTAGAATTGCCAAAACAATCTTGAGAAAAAAGAACAGAACCGGAGGCATCACACTCCCAGATCTCAAACTGTATTATAGGGCCATTGTCATCAAAACTGCTTGGTACTAGAACATGAACAGATACACTGACCAGTGGAATAGAATTGAGAGCCCAGAAATGAGGCCCCACACCTATGGACATCTAATCTTTGACAAAGGGGCCCAGACTATTACATGGGGAAAGCAGAGTCTCTTCAACAAATGGTGTTGGAAACAATGGGTTGAAACATGCAGAAGAATGAAACTGAATCACTGTATTTCATCAAATACAAAAGTAAATTCCAAGTGGATCAAGGACTTGGATGTTAGACCAGAAACTATCAGATACTTAGAGGAAAATATTGGCAGAACTTTTTTTCGCATAAATTTTAAAGACATTTTCAATGAAACGAATCCAATTACAAGGAAGACTAAGGCAAGTATAAACCTATGGGACTACATCCAATTAAAAAGCTTCTTCACAGCAAAAGAAACCACTACCCAAACCAAGAGACCCCTCACAGAATGGGAGAAGATCTTTATATGCCATACATCAGATAAGAGTTTAATAACCAACATATATAAAGAGCTTGCCAGACTCAACAACAAGACAACAAATAACCCCATCCAAAAATGGGGGGAGGACTTGGACAGAATATTCACCACAGAAGAGATCCAAAAGGCCGACACACACATGAAAAAATGCTCCAAGTCTCTGATTGTCAGAGAAATGCAAATCAAGACAACAATGAGATATCACTTCACTCCTGTGAGAATGTCATACATCACAAAAGGTAACAGCAGCAAATGCTGGAGAGGATGTGGGGTCAAAGGAACCCTCCTGCACTGCTGGTGGGAATGTCAATTGGTCCAACCTCTGTGGAGAACAGTCTGGAGAACTCTCAGAAGGCTAGAAATGGACCTACCCTATGACCCTGCAATTCCCCTCCTGGGGATATATCCTAAGGAACCCAACACATCCATCCAAAAAGATCTGTGTATACATATGTTCTTGGCAGCACAATTTGTAATAGCCAAAACCTGGAAGCAACCCAGGTGTCCAACAACAGATGAGTGGCTGAGCAAGTTGTGGTATATATACACAATGGAATACTACTCAGCTGTAAAAAATGGTGACTTCACCGTTTTCAGCTGATCTTGGATGGACCTTGAAAAAATCATGTTGAGTGAAATAAGTCAGAAACAGAAGGATGAATATGGGATGATCTCACTCTCAGCCCGAAGTTGAAAAACAAGATTAGAAAACACAAGTCGAACCTGAAATGGAATTGGAGTATTACACCAAAGTAAAAGACTCTGGGGTGGGTGGGTGGGTGGGGAGAATACAGGTCCATGAAAGATGATGAATGACATAGTGGGGGGTTGTATTGTTAAATGGGAATCTGGGGAATGTTATGCATGTACAAACTATTGTATTTACTGTTGAATGTAAAGCATTAATTCCCCAATAAAGAAATAAATTATTTAAAAAAAAAAAAGAAAAGAAAAAAAAGAAATTGGTACAATTCATAAAGACACTTTTTTCCCAGAGCACCGTTCAACTCCTAGTTTATGGTGGGACAGTGGATTGAATATGAGACTTCAAAAAGTCAAACATGAAAGTCTTTCTGCATAACCATTATGCTTTTTTTCCTCACCTAAAGCTATGCTTTTTTTTTACAATGCTGATCAATTACTTTTCTCTGAAATTCAATGGAGTACACACTTTCAAGCATGAGGTCCTGAGTTTGATCCCTGGCATTATGTATGCCAAGATACTGCCTTTGTCTCTGTCTGTCTTGAGAAATAAATCTTTAAATAAAAAAAGGAGGTTAACAAAATAGCTCACTTGAATAATACACTATTTTGCCACATGCACAATCCAGGTTAAAACATGACCTCCACTGTAAAACTGAAAGAAGTTTAAGTGTTGTGGACTCTTGTCTGTCAGGTAAGTGAGTGCACTCTCTATCTGTTTTAAAAAAACAAAGTGTAAACTTGGAATGAACTTATATGGACATTGGGATCCACACTATGTAAACGGCAGTTTGATACCTCTCCCCCAATAACAAGCAAACAGGAAGAAGAATAACTATTTGGAAATGTATAAGACACCATAATGGTGGAAAAAAAGACTTTCTTGACTGAAGCTCCAAAATCACAGGTTCAATCCTCTCTGCACTACCATAACTAGGTGAGCAGTGCTCTGGTCCTCTTTCTCTCTCTCTCTCTCTATCTCTCTCTCTCTCTATATATATATATATATCACTCATTAAAATAAAAAATAATAATAATACACGTATTTTTTAAAACTTAAATCATATTAGATAAGAGGCCTACCATGGTTAGCTCAACATATTGATTAACATGTTGCCCCAAATCAACACTGCCAGATACTGGAACCAAAACAGACAAACAGGGCCAGGCAGTGGCACATACACTACAATTCACAAGGACCTGGGTTCAAGTCTCTGGTCCCCACCTGCAGGGGGGAAGTTTTGCAAGTAGTACAGTTGCAGGCGTCTGCCTGTCTTTCTGCTATCTCCCACTCCCCTCTCAATTTCTCTGTCTCTAATAATAAGTAAAATTTAAATTTAAAAAAGAGAGAGAAAATACAGACCAGAAGAACATATCTGAACATGCAGAAATAAACCTCCACACTTATAAACACTATATTTTACAAGGGAGCCCATATTAAATGGAGGAAGGAGTGAGTCTCTCTTCAATAAATGTTACTGGGAAAGTTGGGTTGAAACATGCAAATAAATAAAATTAAACCACCACATATCACCATGCACAAAAGTCAACTCCCAATGAACCAAAAGCACAGACACTATCAAAAACACAGAAGAAGAAAAAACACTGGCAAACACTTTATAACCTGTGACTCAGAAATGTCTTTAAAGACTAAAATTCAACAGCAATGAAAATAAAAACAAAAATAAACCAATGGGACCACATCAGATGGAAAAGTTTCTGCACAGCAAAAGGTACGATCACCCAAAAAGAATGGAAGAAACATTTTTATAGAACAATTTTCAGGAAAAGGACGAATAACTAAAATACATAAAGAATTCAATAAACATAGCAACAACAACAACAAATAAACTAACAACCCTATTATAAAATGGGTTTTGAACAAGGATATAAACTTCACCAAGGAAGAGATTCAGAGGGCCAACAGACATGTGAAAAAGTGCTTAGTCATCCCAGATCAAATCAATGAGCTTCCCTGATCCAGCTTTCTAATCCTTTTTTCAACTATAACACCATCTCCCCAGACAATAACCTGGGTTCACCTGCATATTAGCTGTCAAAAACTAGAAAAGTCATGGGCCCCTTAGAATATACTTAAAATAGACCTACTAGCTTTTTCCAAAATGGAGACCCCAAATCATTATCTGCAATATTCTTGGCCTTTAGGATCACAATTAGTAAACAATTTGTTCTGCTTTATTATCTTAACTTTTTCTCAGCCACCAGGTTCCAGATGCTACCATGATGCCAACCTGACTTTCCTGGGCAAATGACCCCACCAATGTGTCCTGGAGCCTCATCTCCCCAGATCCTTGCTCCACTAGGCAAAGAGGGAGACAGGCCAGGAGTATAGATCGGCCTGCCAACCCCCATTTCAGCGGGGAAACAATTACAGAAGCCAGACCTTCCACCTTCTGCACTTCATAATGACCCTGGGTCCATACTCCCAGAAGGATAAAGAATAGAAAAGCTTTCAATGGAGGGGGTAGGATATGGAGTTCTGGTGATGGGAACTGTGTGGAATTATACTCCTTTTGTGCTATGGTTTTGTCAGTATTCAATTTTATAAATAAAGTAAAAAAAAAAAAAAAAAAAAAAAGAACGTGCTTAAAGTCACTTAACATCAGAGAAATGTAAATAAAAATAAGGAGATGGTTCTTTCCACCCATGAAAATGTCTGCCATATATTAAAAAGGACAGTGGGGGCTATTGGTGGTGTGCCTAGTTGAGCACACACGTTACTATGTGCATGTACGAACCCCCAATGCTCACCTGCAGAGGGACAATATTTCTTAAGTGGTAAAGCAGGTCCGTAGGTGTCTAATCTTTCTCTCTCCCTCTCTATCCCACTCTCCCCTCTCAAATAAAATAGAAAAAAGATGACCAAAGGGAGTAGTGATTCATAGTGCTAGAACTAAGCCCCCATCATTAACCCTGGTAGGAAAGAGGAAAGAAAGTAGGAAAGAAGGAAGGAAGGGAGGGAGGAAGGGAAAAAAAATAAGAAGATGGACAAACACTAAAAACAAATGTTGGAAAGGATGAGGGGAGTGGGGATGAGGATACTTCTGCACTGCTTGTGGAGATGTAAATTGGTCCAACCCTGTGGAAAACAGATTTGGAAAAACACTAAAAATAGACCTACCTTTTGACCCAGAAATTTCTCTCCTGGGGATTCACACAAAGGAAATAAAAGCAACTATCAGGGGGAAAAAAATCCATGTATGTACAACTGTTTATAGCAACACAATTTGTGATAGTAAAAACTTGGAAGCAACCTAAATGTCCAGATAGATGACTGGCTAAGAAGGTTGTAATATATACACAATGGGATACTACTACTCTACCATTAAAAAAATGATGAAGTCATCTCTTTACTTCATTTTGGATGGAACTTGAAGACATGTTAAGTAAAATAAGCCAAAAAGAAGGCAAATACCGAATTATCTCATTTGTGGGTAGAAATCAAAAAATAAGGACAGAAAGGGAAAGTACAAAGCAAACCTCAGAATGGTGTGTATTGTACCAAAGCAAAGGACTCAGGAGATGGAAGGGAAGAGAGGTCTCTTGCATGATGATGTAAAAAGAACCTAAATGGTGGGTGTGTTCTGCAAAGAACTTACATGGGGAGATAAGAAACTGTACCCAAGTGCCAACAATTGCACTCTAAACCAATAACCCTCCAATAAAATGATAAAAAAAGAAACGCCCCCCAAAAAAAGTATAAAGCCATAAAGACTTAGTCTCAGGAACACATTAGGACACCAAGCACTTTCTAGAAAAAGTACAATATGTTATTTCCCAAGATTCATAGATGACAAGCCCTAAACTACAGGACTACGATAAAAAGTTAAAAATGTTTGTGCTAAAAACAGGCAGTACTACAGTACTAATAAGCTTGGAAAACCAAGATTCTTTGCTCATATAAAAAGGAGGAATGCTATTTTTTTTCTTCCCCCCCCCCATTTTTGTTGCCCTTGTTATTATTATCGTTATTGTTGCTATTGCTGACAGAAAGAAATCAAGGGGGGGGAGACAGAGGAGGGGAAAGACAGACACCTGTAGACCTGTTTCACTGCTTGTGAAGCGACCCCCACCCCCTGCAGGTGGGGAGCTGGGGGCTTGAACCGGGATCGTTACACTGACTGGTCCTTGTGCTTTGTGCCGTGTACACTTAACCGCTGTGGCACCACCCACCCCCTTTTTTCTTTTTTATACTGGAGCACTGCTCAGCTCTGGCTTATGGTGGTGTAGAGAAATTGAACTTGAGACCTCAGAGGTTCAGGTCCGAGTCTTTTTGGATAACCATTATGTTATCTCCCCCTCCCACAAGCTAAAATTCTGGTTAAGCAATAATGACTAATATATATTACTGGGAAAAGGGTAGTGGTTGAGCGCACATGTTACAATGCACAAGGACCTAGTTCAAGCCCCTGTTCCCCATCTGTAAGGGCAAAGCTTTGCAAGTGGTAAAGCTGTGTTGCAAGTGTCTGTTTCTCTCTCCCTCTCTATCATCCCCTTCCCTCTTGATTTCTGACTGTCTATATCCAATAAATAAATAAAGATACTTTTTAAAATATATATATACATACATACACACACACACACACACACACACACACACACACACACACATATATATATATATATATATATATATATATATATATATTACAAATGTCATTCATGATAGAAAAGCAATTATCACAGGAGACAGGGCAGGGGCACACTCAATTGAGTGGACATTACCATGTGTAAGTAAGGACCAGGATTCAAGCCCCTCCTTCCCATCTGCAAGGGGTCCGCTTCATAAGCAGTGAAGCACTTATGAAGCACGTCTTATCTTCTCTCTCCCTACTTCCCCCTCTCCTCTCAATTTCCTTCTGTTCTAATAAAATAAAAAGAAGAAAAATGGCCAACAGGAGTAGTGGATTCATACATCTGGTACCATAACCCTAGTGGAAAGAAGGGGAAGGGAGAGGAGGGAAAGGAGGGGTGGAGAGGAGAGAGCTGGGAAGGGGAAGGCAGGAAAGAGGAGGGAAGAGGATAGGAGAGCAAAGGGGGAAGAAAGGAAGAAGGCAACTATTACATATAATGTTAGCAAATTTTTTCCTTCAGAGTTAAAAAAAAAATTATTAATCATCTCTAAGCCTGCTATAAAAGTTCAAGGGTGTTTCGATGTGCTTTATCTGCAAAACTACCTTGAGGAAAACTTTCAACTTAATAAATGGAGATTTATTATGTGGTAACCTAGAGTAGACATCTTGGTTTCAATGAAGAATGCAGTCGCTACAAAAACAATCTAAATGAAAAGTCTTTTCTGAATTCTGAAATATATATAGCATTTCTGTCTGTTTCAAATAAATAAAATTAAAGTCACTGAACTTTTCAATGCATCACAGAAAGAAATAACTATAAAAATCTGTTTTATATTTCTGAATCATAGTTATGTAAAGGGAAGCACATTTTTGTTTTTTAAGAAATTTCTTCTTAACAGTGATACTGTCCATTTTCCAAACATGATTTCAATGAGTTTGAATATATTTCTCAAGTAGTGTATACATAGTCATTAACTTGAACCTATTACTTGGGAAAATACTATCTTAAGAGAATGGGACTATTCTTAGGAATGGCAAAAACTGTTCTACTCATCAAGATGAAACATTTCCCCAGTACTAAACAACTACCTTTAATTACTAGAGTTAAAAAAAAAAGAAAGAAGAAGTATCACTTGGCAAATCTAAAAACCACATGCAAACACTTCAACTACATTAAGAAATACTTTACAGAGCCAGTATTTCTGGTGGTGGCGCACCCAGTTGAGTGCACATGTTACAATGCACAGACCTGGGTTTGAGCCCCCAGTCCCCACCTGCAAGGGGAGGGGAAAGCTTCAGGAGTGGTTAAGTAGTGTCTCTGTCTTTCTCCCTCTCTCTCTCTGTCACCCCCCTTCCTTCACAATTTCTGGTATCTCTATCCACTAAATAAATAAAAATTTTAAAAACAAGTTAAAAAAAAAAAGAAATACTGTACAGTCTGAAGTATCAGAAATCTACTGGTTACCTCTCAAAATAAAACAATTATCATCCTAAACTGTATGCATCTGACAGATTACTAAAAGTAATCTCCACCTTTCTCTATAAGGGTTTTTAATTTTTATGAACTTTGGAAACAACTGTAGTAATAAGTCAGTCAACTGTCTTCAACAACTACAGCAACCAACTTGGTTCAGGCAAAACAGAACAAGACATAGCAGTTACTCTGCAATTTTTTGCCAAAACTTGGGTTATAAAATGCTCATAATCTATAGCTTTTACAGAAAAAGCCTAAGGAATTGACCTAAGGTATACTCAGATCGGTATCTGCAAGGCAATTAATAAAGACTTACAAAACCAGAGATAAATATGATAAAAACTTTTTTATCCTATAGCAAAAAGTTTGGTCTGTGAAGAGTTGAAAGCTATAAAAGTGATTCACAGAGGAGTTTTACTATCTTGTTTACAATTAGCATTTCTTTTTCTTTTTTTAATTGCTATCAAGCTTACTACTGCAGTTGGGCACCTGCACAACTCCACATATTCCAGCAGGGGGTGAGGCGGGGAGTAAACTGGTGCGCATGTGCGTGTGCCTGAGCTTCTAATTTTCAGAGACAAAGAGAACTTGAAAGGTGTGGATGGGACCAAGACCTGCCCCACTACTTTCCCCACTGCAGGTCTGGACCCAGGATTTGAATCTGTGTCCTTGTACCTGCTAACATGGGCACTCTACTGGGCACACTGCCACCAGGTCCCTATTACAATTACATTTCTTCTCCATAACTCCCTTTAATCTAAATTTATTTCAAGTCAAAAATTTCTAATTTAGTGTTCTGCATTTTGCTATTAGAAAAATATAAAGTAGAGCTGGGTTGTGGCACACCTGGTTGAGCGCACAGGTTACAATGCACAAGGACCAGGGTTCAAGCCCCCAGTCCCCACTTGCAGGGGGAAATCTTTGCAAGTGGTAAAGCAGGGCTGCAAGTGTCTCTCTTTCTCCCTATCTCACCTTTCCCTGTCTCTATCCAATAAATAAAGATATTAAAAAAAATTAGAAGAAATATATAAAGCCCTCTTACTGAACTAAGTATCCAAAAGAAATGTATGCAATAGAATCCAAAGATATCAAGGGAAGAAGATAGTCAGGGACCTTGCCCACCAGAATCCACAGAAATCCCCTGCTTGATGACACAATGAAATCTAAACAATCCTAGACAGAAAAGCTTTTAGGTTTCCCCACATAGTTCCTTACATATATTAAAGATATATATACAAGTGTGTTTCAGAACTAGGGTAAATAACTGTAGTGACAAATGTAGACTAAAATTTAGAAAGCTGAGGCTTTTAAAAGTTTGTTTACAAGGTAACAGAATCATAAACAATAACCACACTTCAAAAAAAAAAAAGTATTTCAATAGATGCTCTAAATTTTCTATTAGCAAAACAAATATTCACCCAAACTGGAGATTTGCACAACAATAAAACTTTTTATATCAACAGAAATTTAAAATACATACATATATATGTATGTATGTATGTATGTATGTATGTATGTATGTATGTATAAAGGTAAGGAGGAACACTGAAATTACTAAAGAGCAAGAATTTAATTTAATAAAGAAATCTAACATGATGATACAGTTGCCAATTCTTGACCCAGTAAAACATCAGAGGGTAACTACTTCCAGTATTGAGCAGGTAAGTAGTAAGTAACTATTCCTGAATTGAACAAAACTGTGAAACTTTTATACAACCAAATCCTGTCAAGTGTTTTGACAATAAAAATAACTAGATAAACTATACAAGAACCAAAGTAAAAAACTGAAACAATGCATACAAAAAAACAAATCCTTTCATGTTTTTAAACATTTAAAATACAACAACAAAAACAATGTAAACCTACATAACACAACATAATGTATATACTTCAGATACACCAATAGCATACACCGGTAGCAAGCAATTCAAAAGACTTCAGCATTAAGAAGTTGAAAAAAATTCCGTAACAGTCACAGTGTTGAGGTCTTCTGGCAGAGCAATCTGAAAATTTATGAATATCAGGCCACCTAGTCCAAAGTTTAAGTATTAAAATATTAAATATTAGTAGAAAATATCAAAAGGAAATAAAATAATTAGGTTGTTGCAAAAATCATGATGTATTTTTCTATGCAAAACTGCATCATGACTTATCCAACAACCCAACACATATAATGAAAAATCATGGTGCAGAAGAAATCTAGTTATTAAAAAATAGACCAACACTAACATAAATTTGTACACTATTCTAGAAAATAGTAAAGAAAAGCCTTATTTTTCCATATAAAGCTGATTATTCTTTATCTAATTTTGGCTTACAAGACAGATAACTGTCCCAATGTTTGTTCTGTTTTTCTTTATAAAAGGCACTTTGTCCACATATTAGCATTTAAGAATTAGTTTAGGTTTGTAGAAAATTACCATCTTTAATCTTGTAGTTATTTCAACTATAGATCTCAGAGCAATGCTATCCAGTAGAAATATAATGTGTACTTTCCTTTTATATGTTTTTAAATTAACAAGTAGACACTTAAAAATAAAGGCAAAATTAAATAGTAGATTTAACAAAAAATATCCAAATGTCACTGCAACAAGCAATCAACATTTGAAAAATTTTAGAGTATTTTATATTAATTTTAAGATACTTAGTCTTTAAAGTCAAATGTGCACTTTACAGCACACCTCAATTAAGACCAGACTCATTCCAAATGATTAGTAGTTACATAGTCTAATAGCTTCTATGTTCGACAACACAGATTTGGAGTTCTCTGTTTCTGAGACACATTTAAAAAATAGCAAAGATTTGCAATGGGAGCATAAACTATCAAAAAGTCAAAAACCTAGAGTGGCACTGAAAAGAATAAAAAGTAAATTCAGGTGTTCCCCCTGACTTGACTCTGTATTAGAGTTGGGGTGATTACTAGGCAATTTGCTGGGGAGAATTCCAATTTATATCTGTTGTCAATTAGTATCCCCCTTTCAAGAAATTATCTGATCACTCTAACTATATCCATGAAATTCTTAAAGATAACTCAACACTCTCTGGAACAAAATTTCTTTTAATTTTAATTCTGATGCCTGGATAAGAAGCTCTAAATACATAGGAAAGAAACTAGAGTTCACTACTCTGCTCCAAAAAAAAAAAAAAAAAAAAATTCCTGCTAAAAAAATTTTATTTTAAACTCAAAAAAAAAAAAAAAAAAAGTAAGAATTACCTGTTGAACAAGGCATCTGGAAATTGGGATCATTGCTATCCAAAACAGGCAAACAGAACTGGTTACTTGCAGATCCTAGCATAGGATCCTTATCGCTGAGCATGTTCTTCAGCGAGTCCTCTAAGACATTTTGACTTGTACTAAAATCCTCACAGACTTCATTCTCCAGGTTGGATCCTAGAAATAGGGCATCATCTAAGTGTTCAGTAGGAATTAAATGATTAAATGTATCAACTATATCCATGAAGACTTCTGTGTGTCTTTCAGCCCTATAGAAAGACAAAAAAAATACCATAAGAAATAAAGCTATCAATTGATAATCACCTAAAACCAAATTATTTTAATAGCTTTTAGTCTAAGAACAATATTAAGGTATTTTGAATTTTTTTTAAATCCTCACTGTTTGTATAAATATATATACATTTGGACATGTAAAACGAATCTTTTCTAAATAATGTTTCTTCATCATGCATGTAGAATATCATTTTAGCAGAAATTCTATTAAAAGTTTACTCAATGCATTATTTTCAGGGGAAAATTATATATGTTAATAACTGAAACATATGAATTGCATGGCCTAAACAAACAAAACAAACAAACAAAAAAAAACCCACGT
Source organism: Erinaceus europaeus (assembly GCF_950295315.1). NCBI lineage: Eukaryota > Metazoa > Chordata > Mammalia > Eulipotyphla > Erinaceidae > Erinaceus > Erinaceus europaeus. The sequence goes on from NC_080165.1 coordinate 82,244,211, forward strand.
TTTTAACCATAATCTTTCCATAAACTAATAATCAGACACTGCTTTTACATCAAGTCCATGTGAAAGGGCTAGAATCAGATTACTGACCCATACTCCATTAAAACTGTAAAATTGACTTGTTTTATTTACAAAGTATTTAAATTTTTTAAGAAAATGTAATATAGAAAAAAGGTTTTGTAGGGGCACAGAGAAAGATACTATTAACTAAACACAACTCAAAACTACACACATACGCAGGAACTAATGTGCAGATACACACAATTTAGGGGAGCTTTATAAGGATGAGATAATTGACAAGAGAACAATACATCAGAGATTTCATTTGAGTGAATTATGTAACCTATACATACATCAAACTGGCATCCTAATCAAACTGTACCTATACTTGTTACTACTCAGTTCAGCAAAGATCTCACACTCTAGTGGTCTCAATGATAAAGAACTGAATCATTTTTAAATACTGACTTAAAAAATATTGAATAAACACTTTTTCAGGTTGAAAGATAAATCTACTAACATTCAGCTTGCTAGGAAGTTCTACTAATTAGTCTTAAAAACATCTTTGGTCACAAAATTTCAAATTTTTTTAGGCTAGCTCCAAATCTACCAAAATTTCCCCAAACCGCCCTTAAAATTTTCCCCCCTAGGAAAATGAGGTAAAGGGAATTTCAAAGACACACTACAATTTCTTGGGTATGTCGTACATTCTGAACATTTTACCTATATTTAATTTACTCCCTAGTAGTAATGTCGTATTACTAACCTCATTTTACAAACAAAATGGACTTAATCTAAATGTCTCAGCCAAGGAGGTGGTGCAGTGGGTAGTGCTGAACTCTTAAGGTCCCCAGTTTAATTCCCAGTGTCAGAGTTATGCTCTGGTTCTCCCTTTCTCAATCAATAAGCAAATAAATTCTAAAAAATAATTTAGATGTCCACCCGAAGTTACTCAATAGTTAAAATTTAAACTGAAATTTCAAGGATCCACAGCCCAGAATTTTAGACATGAAGCAACAACTGTATCTACTGTAAACAATTAATACCTCCAATTTAAAAAGAAAAAAAGCTTAAAAATTAATTTACAAGCTAATTAATTTCCACAGTGACCTATGGAGATAAAAATCGACTAAATTTGACTCGTTAACGGCTCTTCTCTTAAAATATACTTTCAGGGGGTCGGGCGGTGGGGCGGTGGCGCAGTGGGTTAAGTGCATGTGGTGCAAAGCGCAGGGACGGGCATAAGGATCCCGGTTCGAGCCCCGGCTCCCCACCTGCAGGGGAGTCGCTTCACAGGCGGTGAAGCAGGTTTGCAGGTGTCTTTCTCTCCCCCTCTCTGTCTTCCCCTCCTCTTTCCATTTCTCTCTGTCCTATCCAACAAAGAACAAGATCAACAATGGCAATAATAACCACAACAAGGCTACAACAACAAGGGCAACAAAAAGGGGGGGAAATGGCCTCCAGGAGCAGTGGATTCATGGCTCGGCAAAATATATATATATATTTTTTTTTTCAATAAATCAGCTATTGCCAAGGACCTTAGATGAGGATGGGCTGCAAAGACACCATAACATATTGGGGAAAGGAGGTAGTGAAAAGATTTTAAATCTTTTTTAAAAAACCTTACCAGAGAGCTACTCAGCTCTGGTGCTGGGAATTGAACCCGGGACCTTGGAGCCTCATGTATGACAGTCTTTTTTGCATCACCACTATGCTCAATCTCCCCAATCCAAAATATTTAAAATCTTAATAGTGGCAATAGATTCAAAAGTGTGCACAGACACAGAAATTCATCAAACTGCTCATTTTAAACAGACACAGTTTATTTTACCTAAATTTATGAAAGGAAGTTTCCTCACTTCAACAAGTTACTCCCCTTCTTGGTAGAAGAATCTCAGTATCTCTTCACAACATTTATAGTGTTTATATTGAAATATTAATAAGCAATGAGATTAACAAAATAGCTTATTGACTATTTATTTTACATGCATTCTTAAAATAGAAAATAAAGCTCACAATGCTAATAAAAGCTAGAAAACTTTAATTCTCTTTTCATTACTTAAGAAATGTTATCATACCTAAGTAATATTTCCAACTAGTACAGTTTGGTTCCAGAATTAGTTTACTTTAACACATTTCTCATAATCAGAAAAACGGCATGGAGTCAAGTGGTGGTGCACAAATAAAGCATACTAAGGGACCCCAATTCAAGCCCCCATCCCCATCTGCAGGATAGGGTGATGAAGCAGAGCTGCAGGTAGTAGTGGGCGTGTGGGTGTGTGCATATGTGAGTCTCTACCTCTCCCTTTCCTCTCAATTTGGCTGTATTAAAAAAAATTAATGTTCACAAAATTAAGTAGATAAAACTATCAACAGTATAATCCAGTATCATTCAGTTAGCTAGAAAGGTACACCAGTAAACCAGTACATCAGTTATAAAACTCTTAAGGTTTTTCAGATTAGTTCCAAATCCACAAAATTTTCTCAAGATGGCTTCTAACTTTTCTCTGAGAGGAAAGAAGTTTCAAATATACTCTAAAATTTATTGGGTATATAGTATATGCTGAACATTTATCTGAATGTACTGGAATCCAAAATTTACCAGTGGTCCAAAGTATCTTTTTTCTTTAGAGTTCCCTCCCAATTAGTTGGGTTGTCAGAAAAGTGATGAATTAGTTTTTCTATGCAAAAATACATAACGTCTTTTCTGACAAGCCAGTATTTTTCCTCAGACCAATAGAAAGTTGAAAATAGGGGCCAGGTGGTGGCGCACCTGGCTGAGCACACGTATTACAATGCACAAACACCTGGGTTCGAGCCCCCGGTCCCCACCTGCAGGGGGAAAGCTTTACGAGTGATGGAGCAGGACTGCAGGTGTCTCTCTCCCTATCAACCCCCTCCCTCTTGATTTCTGGCTGTCTCTATCCAATAAATAAAGATAATAAAAAAATTTGTTTAAGTGAAAAGAAAAAGACAATTTCAAAATGACTCTCCTTCTAAAAATGACTTGCAAACATTTGAAAATGGGATGGGGAATATAGCATAATGGTTATGCAAACAGACTCATGCCTGAGGCTCCAAAGTCTCAGGTTCAATCCCCCGTACCACTGTAAGCCAGAGCTGAACAGTACTCTGGTGTTTCTCCCTCTCTCTCTCTGCATCTGTATCAAAAATAAAATAAATATTTAAAAAATATATAAATGCACTCATGGGGGTCGGGCGGTGGCGCAGTGGGTTAAGCGCATGTGGCGCAAAGCGCAAGGACTAGCATAGGGATCCCGGTTCGAGCCCCTGGCTCCCCACCTGCAGGGGAGTCGCTTCACAGGTGGTGAAGCAGGTCTGCAGGTGTCTATCTTTCTCTCCCCGTCTTCTCCTCCTCTCTCCATTTCTCTCTGTTCTGTCCAACAACGAACAACATCAACAATGGCAATAATAATAACCACAATGAGGCTACAACAACAAGGGCAACAAAAGGGGGGGGGGGAAATGGCCTCCAGGAGCGGTGGATTCATGGTGCAGGCACCCAGCCCAGCAATAACCCTGGAGGAAAAAAAAAAAATGCACTCATTCCACAGCAATATGAACCTGCTAAATTTTATAAATTTAGCTTAACATTTTCTTGTCACACCGTCTACTAATATGTACCTAGATATAGATTAATGTTTACTAAACTGCTACCATTTTATAAAAAAACCAAAAAAATTTTTTTGAAAAAAATGTTAATAGATTAATAAGATTCGAAACCTTCAAGATAGGGGGCTAGGTGGCACAACACCTGGTTGAGCACATGTTACAGTGCATAAAGATCCAGGTTCAAGCCCCCAGATGCCACCTGCAAGGGAAAAATCTTTGTGAGTGGTGAAGCAATATGGAGGTGTCTCTCTGTCCCTCTCCCTATCTCCCCGTACCCTACTGATTTCTGACAGTCTCTATCCAAATAATAAAGGTATTTAAAAAATTTTAAAGAAACCTTCAAGATAGAATATTAAAAATCCCAAATTAATGGGTCCAAATAAGGCAATTTGCACAGGACACAATACAAGACCAAGCATTTTATGACACTATTTTACATCAATGAGACTGATTTCTCCTTCATAAAAAAAGGGGGGGGGGGGAGTCGGGCTGTAGTGCAGCGGGCTAAGCGCAGGTGGCGCAAAGCACAAAGACCTGCATAAGGATCCCGGTTCAAACCCCGGCTCCCCACCTGCAGGGGAGTCGCTTCACAGGCGGTGAAGCAGGTCTGCAGGTGTCTATCTTTCTCTCCTCCTCTCTGTCTTCCCCTCCCTCTCTCCATTTCTCTGTCCTATCCAAAATGACAAAAACAATAATAACTACAACAATAAAACAACAAGGGCAACAAAAGGGAAAAAATTAATAAAATAAATATAAAAAAAATTTTTTAAAAAGGGGGGGATATTATTAGAGAAAGAGAAACCGAGAACCAGAGCACCATCACTCTGGCACATGTGATACTAGGGAGTGAACTGGGGATCTCAAGCTTTAAAGTTTAGCCCTGGGAGTCGGGTGGTAGCCCAGTGGGTTAAGCGCATGTGGCACGAAGAGCAAGAACCAGCATAAGGACCCTGGTTCGAGCCCCTGGCTTCCCACCTGCAGGGGAGTCGCTTCACAGGTGGTGAAGCAGGTCTGCAGGTGTCTGTCTTTCCCCCCTCTCTGTCTTTCCCTCCTCTCTCCATTTCTCTCTGTCCTATCTAACAACAATGACATCAATAACAATGATAATAACTACAACAACAATAAAAAAAAAGGGCAACAAAAGGGAAACTAAATAAATATTAAAAAAAAAATAAAATAAAAATTTAAAAAAATTTTTTTTAAAAAAAAGTTTAGCCCTTTATCCATGCACCACACCTCTTTGGTCACAAGACTAACTTTTCATATGCTTATGTTTCAAATAGCACTCAGGAAATTCCAAAGGAAGAAAGCCAAAAAAAGAAAGAAAGCCAAAAATTATAGCATGTAACGATTCCACAATACTATCTTGAAAGTAGTATTTAAAGAGACTGGGGGTGGCATAATTAATTGGTTGAGTGCACCTGTAACCATGTATAAGGACCTGGGTTCAAGCCCTGGGTCGCCATCTGCAGGAGAGAAGCTTCAAGAGTGGTAAGGCAGTGCTAAACTTTTCTTTCTTCCTCTCTCTCCCTGTTCCCTTTCAATTTCTGACTCTATTTAAAAATAAACATTTTAAATAGTATTTAACTGAAATAAAGTAATTTAGTTTTTTTAACGTTTTTTTATTTTTTTTATTTAATTTCCCTTTTGTTGCCCTTGTTTTTTTTTTTTATTGTTGTTGCAGTTATTATTGTTGTTATTGATGCCGTTGTTGTTAGACAGGACAGAGAGAAATGGAGAGAGGAGGGGAAGACAGAGAGGGGTTAGAGAAAGACAAGACACCTGCAGAACTGCTTCACCACCTGTGAAGTGACTCCCCTGCAGGTGGGGAGCCAGGGGCTCCAACCGGGACCTTTAAGCCTATCCTTGCGCTTTGTGCCATGTAAGCTTAACCCGCTGTGTTACCGCCTGACTTCCAGTAATTTAGTTTTTAAAAAACCAATTTTAGATGTCAAGTGCTCATTGTCGAAAATAAAATTAAAATTCTCCATGCTAAAGTAGAAAACAAAAATTAGACAATTATAGAAATACTAACTTGTATACATACCAATCTACTAAACACAAATATGGGATCATAAATTAGGCCAGAGAATGAAAAAAGGACTACAGTGGGAAAACTGGTGATATTAGAATGAAGCATGGAGGGAGTCGAGCAGTAGCACAGTGGGTTAAGCGCAAGTGGCGCGAAGCACAAGGACCAGAGTTAAGAATCATGGTTGGAGCCCCCGGCTCCCCATCTGCAGGGGAGTTGCTTCAAAAGCGATGAAGTAGGTCTGCAGGTGTCTATCTTTCTCTCCCCATCTCGGTCTTCCCCTCCTCTCTCCATTTCTCTGTCCTATCCAATAGCAATGACATCAATAACAATAATAATTTAAAAAAGGCAACAAAAGGTAATAAATACTTTTTTTAAAAAATTTTTTAAAAAGCATCCAGGAGCAGTGGAATCATGGTGCAGGCACCCAGCCCCAGCAATAACCCTGGAGGCAAAATATAAATAAATAAACAAATAAAATAAAGCATGGAATTTAATCAGTAGCAATGTACCAAAGTTATCCTCTAGTTCTGATAAAAGCAATAAGTCAGATGGCGCAATCAGGAAATGTCTATAAAGAATACACAAGAACCAGGGCCTGGCAATGATATATCCCACTAAGTGCACATAGTAAGAAGCACAAGGGCCCATGCAAGAATCAGGTTTGAACATCCATTACCTCCACCTGTAGGGGGTCTGCTTCACTATTCGTGAAGTAGGTCTGCAGGTATCTCTCTCCAGTAGGTCTGCAGGTATCTATGTCCCCCTCCTCTTTCGACTTCTCTATCCTATCTAGTAAAATGGAAAAAATGGCCGCCAGGAGCAGTGGGTTTGTAGCACCGTCACCGTGCACCAGCAATAACCTTAGAGGCAGAAAAAATATATATACAGGAATTCCATGCTCATCAACTTTTCCATAAATCTAAATTACGAGTATTTTTAATGTAGTGTTACCTAAAATACAATGTAAAGTTAAATGTATAAATATCAGGCTGTCGGAAAAAGCATGCAATAGGGGAGTTGGGCTGTAGCGCAGCAGGTTAAGCGCAAGTAGCAAAGCACAAGGACTGGCTAAGGATCCCGGTTCGAGGCCCCAGCTCCCCACCTGCAGGGGGGTCACTTCACAAGTGGTGAAGCAGGTCTGTAGGTGTCTCTCTTTCTCTTCCCCTGTGTCTTCCCCTCCTCTCTCCATTTCTCTCTGTCCTATCCAACAACAATGACATCAATAACAACAACTACAAAAATGAAAAGTAACAAAAGGGAAGATAAATAAATATTTTTAAAAAATTTTGAAATCATGGAATAGTTTTCTATATTTCTCTAAAAAAAATGTGTTATATGGGGCCGGTGTGGCACACCTTGTTTAGTGCACATTATTACAACACAGTAACCTGGGGTTTGTCTACTGTGGCCCCCCCTGCAGGGGGAAAGCAGGGCTGCAGATGTCTCTGTCTCTCTCTAACAACTCCTTCCCTCTCAATTTCTAGCTGTTTCTATCCAATAAATAAGTTAATTTTTTAATATTTATTTTATTATTGGATAGAGACAGAAAGAAATTGAGGGGGGGAGATAGACAGGGAGCAAGACAGAGAGACACCTTCAGCCTTGCTTCACCACTTGTGAAACTTTCCTCCTGCAGGTGGAGGCCAAGGTTTTGAACCCGGGACCTTATGCATAATGTGTGTGCTTAACTAGGTGTGCCACCACCTGGCCCCATAAAGATAATTTTTAATTAAAAAAAAAAATGTGTCGTGACTTTTCCAACAGCTCAATAGATCATCATGTAGGATACTACATTCTTTGCCATGCTCCAGTCCAGGTTTATGCCCTGGCATCACATGGGAGTGCCACTACACTTAGGGAAATTCTAGGACTTTGGTGTCTCTCTTTTATTCTCTCCCCCCACTCCCACCCCCACCTGTGTTTGTGTGTGTGTATGTAAATTAATGAAAAAAGCAATTCTGAGAGTGATGAAATGAGTATCTGCAAGGCCCTTGGACTCCACACAGAGACAATGAATAAAGCTTTACATACAATGTTCTAAGATAGCCAGTATGCAGTCAGGTCTACTTAAGGAGAACAGGTAAAAGCTGATTCAGCATATGTATTAAACTGATTATTTGATTTAAACAATTTCTGATTTCTCACATTAAAATTTCACTTAAAAATCCTTCCTTGAGGGGGCCAGGCGGTAGTGCAGCAGGTTAAGCGCACATGGCGCAAAGCGCAAGGTCTGGCATAAGAAACTGGTTCAAGCCCCTGGTTCCCCACCTCCAGGGGAGTCATTTCAGAAGCGGTGAAGCAAGTCTGCAGGTGTCTTATCTTTCTCTCCTCCTCTCTGTCTTCCCCTCCTCTCTCCATTTCTCTCTGTCCTACCCAACAACAACGATAAACAACAAGGGCAACAAAAGGGGAAAAATGGTCTCTAGGAGCAGTGGGTTCATAGTACAGGCACCGAGCCCCAGCAATAACCTTGGAGGCAAAAAAAAAAAAAATCCTTCCATGTATTTACTATACATTTAATATTAAACTAAGTTAAATACTAAAATATAACAAATCTATTTGAATATAACTTAAGTGTCTAATGGTATTGCCCATAACCAGTTAAATCAGTACTAATAATCTGGGATTATATAAATTATTTCTGGATTCATGGTTATTCTTCATGTTTATAGATAATAAAAATGTATCCATGTAAGTCAGAGAACTGAATTATCAGCTTAGTGAAAATTTCTCACTTATGCAGGAATGTAGCTAGTGGAATACATGGTTAGCATGAACTGGGGGCTCAATTCCCTTGGTACCAAAAAACTTAAAAGATTACACCATTAAAAGTACTTGTCTTTTGGGCCTAGACCTCTAAAAGACCCCTCTCTCCACCATCACTGGTCACTTCCATCAAAAACATCATCTTATAAGCCCTTCCCAGGGTCTCTCCAGGACCTCACCCTCACTGTAAAGTAGCAATGGTAGGAACTAGCCCACTTTCCCAACAGAAGGTTGGGCCAGCCTACTTTGCCACTTGAGGAAGACTGGACCTGAAATGAGTGCAGCCTAAAATATTCCCAAATGTGACTATGGACTGTGAGCTCAGACTGACAAAGACTCAGAGGTATACAGGTTCCTGTGTTAAATAGCTGGGCCCTGGGTCTTAAGGATAGGGTAAACAGTTAAATGTATTTATATATTTTCTTCAAGTTGGGGAGCTAAGCTCTGCTCATTTCTAGTTCTAACCTCAACTCTGACACCATCTTCCCAGACAATATTCTTAGTCCACCTCCATGTTAGCTATCAAGCTCAAGCAAAAATTATTAAAGTCTTGAGCCCATAGGAATATACCTAAAATAGACTTCCTAGCTTCTTCCCACCCGAAGACCAATAAACAACATGTGCCAACTATGAGCAGCAAGGTTTCATCCTAATGGACTCAAAATATGATTAAAAGTAAGCATCAGAACACTGACTAAAACTTAGTCTGAATCCTAGGGTATTTCCCACTTTAAAATGTTTAATCTGGGCCTCAGAGGTGGCACAGTGGAGGGGTGTCAGACTCTCATACATGAGATCCCGAGCTCAACCCGTAATTTCACACAATCCAAAGTGGTAATCTAGTTCTTTCCCCCTCTTGCTCTGCATAATAAACAAATAAATAAGACAAAACTTAAAAAAACGTTTTAAAAGGCCAGTGAAACAGCCAATTGGGTTGTGGCATGTATGAGTCCCTGGTTCAAGCCCAGCCCTCACCATACTGAAGAAAGCTTTCATGTTGCGGTCTCTTTCACTCTCTCTGTGCCTCTGCTTTCTGTCTCTGAAATAAATAAACAAAACATTTAACCTATGTCTCAGAGAGTATACTAGTCAAATTTAGTTAATGTTGATATAATGAACATACAATCCAGAAAGATTTAGACAACACCAACAGAAAAAAGAAAAAAAAAACACTTTTAAAGACAATTCCCTTTAAATTATGAGTAAACTGTGACCTGGGTGGTATCACAGGAGAAAAAGCACTAGGTTCTCAAGTATGAGGTTTTGATTCCTAGTATTGCATGTGTCGGGGTAATGGTCTGATTGTCTCTTTTCATTTCTCTTTCATATCAATAAATCTTTTTCAGGGCCAGCTGTTGGCACACATGGTTGAGCACATACAGTACCTACCATGTGCAAGAAGCTGGGTTCAACCCCCCCACTCCCCATATGCCAGGGAGAGAAGTCTCACTAGCAGTGAAGCAGTACTACAGGTATCTCTCTTTCTCTCTCCCTATCTTCCCCTTCCATTTGTTTCTATCTCTATCAAATTCATAATAAATAAAAAATCAATCGTAAATCTTCTTTTTAAAAAAAAAGAGTGAATTAAAACTGACAAAGCAAACTATGCCTTCTATGTGACGCAAATGTGGTAACCACTATGCTACTGGGGTAAAATTAAGCCTTTTGTAATAATTTTTTTTTTTTTTTGCCTCCAGAGTTATCACTGGGACTCCATGCTGACACTAAAAATGCACTGCTCCTGGTGGCCTTTTTTTTTCCTTTTTTCTTTTTTAATTTTTCTCCTATTTTACTCGATAGGACCAAGAAAAATTCAGAGAGGAGGGAGAAATAGAAAGATAGACACATGCAGATCTGTTTCACCACTCATGAATCATCTCCCCTGCTTGTGGGGGAACCCAGGCTCGAACCCAGGCTCAAACTCAGGTACTTGCATGGGTCCTCTATGTGTGCTTCACAGGGCGCGCCACTGCCTAGCCCCAATATTCAATATTTCCTTTTTTTTTCTTTCTTTCAATATTTCCTTTTTTATAAAGTACATAAAGCCCAACAATAAATTGCTAGGCAGGGGTTCAACGGTTTCCAGCCTGTCTTACGAATATGAAGCCTCAGGTTCAATCCCTAACACATGAGAACTAGGATGGTGAATTGGTGCTTTGTGCTCTTTCTCATTAAAAATTAAAGTAATATTATTTTAAAAGACCTTGTTTTTGCTCCATGGTACCTCATCAAGAAGTCACTAACGCTACCAAAGGCCTTAACAAGTTATGCTATGCTGAAGCTCTGTCTCCTGTAGTCTGTATTCCAGGGAGCAGAGGCGTGTGTTTGGGTGTGTGTGTGTGCCTGTGCATGTATGTATATTATAAAATCTATGAAGAAAAAAACAGAGTACCATGATTCTTCAACAATTTGTTTGGCTTTGTATGTTAACTCTCTTTTCAGCCACCAGGTTCCAGATGCCATCAGGATGCCAGCCAGGCGTCCCTGGACTGAAGACCCCACCAATATGTCCTGGAGCTCAGCTTCCCCAGAGACTCACCCTACTAGGGAAAGAGAGAGGCAGACTGGGAGTATGGATCAACCAATCAACGCCCATGTTCAGCTGGGAAGGAATTACAGAAGCCAGACCTCCCACCTTCTACAACCCACAAGGACCTTGGGTCCATGCTCCCAGAGGGATAGAAAATGAGAAAACTAGGGAGTCCGGCTGTAGCGCAGCGGGTTAAGCGCAGGTGGCGCAAAGCACAAGGACCGGCATAAGGATCCAGGTTCGAGCCCTGGCTCCCCACCTGCAGGGGAGTCGCTTCACAGGCGGTGAAGCAGGTCTGCAGGTGTCTATCTTTCTCTCCTCCTCTCTGTCTTCCCCTCCTCTCTCCATTTCTCTCTGTCCTACCCAACAACAACAACAAGAATAATAACTACAACAATAAAAAAAAAAAACAGCAAGGGCAACAAAAGGGAATAAATAAAATAAAATAAATATTATTAAAAAAAATGAGAAAACTATTGGGGAGGGGATGGGATATGGCGATTGGGTGGCGGGAATTGTGTGGAGTTGTACCCCCCCATCCTATGATTTTGTTAATGTCTCCTTTCTTAAATAAATAAATAAATTTAAATAATAATAATGTACTAAGAAAAAAACAGAGTAATGGTGATGAAAGGGAATGTAAGCATTCTACATGTGGTGGTAAATGAAGCTCCTTTGAATAGAACAACACTGTGATGCAAAACCTGAAATGTAGGAGTTAAGAGGAACAAGAGTTCAGGCAAAGACCTAACAGATTAAATCAAGCTGCCAATTCATCAAGTATGCCAATTACACACAAATCTAACCAGCAATATTTGTAGAAAAATAAAAATATCACTAGGAATGATAATAAAAGACAAAACTGAATAATGTACCCATCAATATTTTTCAATCAGAAGTGATCATGCCCCTCCAAGGGACATCTGACCATACAGAGAACCTTTTGGTCATGGCAACTGGAAGGCATGCTACTATCATATAGCAAACATACTAGAGTATGTATGTACTTCTGTATTTCATGCACTCGACTTTTATAACACATTGCTCTTAATATATGACTAATGAAATGTTTAAAAATGCTAAAACCAAAATGAGATATCCTTTCTTCCAAAATTAGGAAATATGCATCAGCCCCAACACATAAAAACAAAATTGATTATCCTCACTGTGGTATTATCAACTATAAGCGTTGCTATTTTCAGTCTAAAGTTGTAGAATGTTTTCATATAGCCACAGATGTCATAAAACAAGAATGTCTCACAAGAATTACCCAGGCAAAAAATAGTGCTAAAATTAAGAAACTTTTTTTTTTTTTTTTTTACCAAAGCACTGCTCAGCTCTGGCTCATGGTGGTACAGGAGATTGAACTGGAGACCTCAGAGCCTCGGGTATTAGAGACTCTTTGGATAACCATTGTGCTATCCCCCACCCCAGAACTATATGTTTACTAATTTAATTTTTGTAACAGTGCTGTATTATAATACTAGTAATATAAACCCCCCAAAGGAAGTATAAAAGAAATATAAAATACTTTGTATTACACAGTGGAGCAAAAATCTGAACCCAAAAAATTTCATCTGACTCACCCCCCCATTATTACCATTTCCTTACACAGATTAATTTATAAAGGTTTGTTATGTACCAGGAAATGTGCTAACCAACATAATAAACATAATACCCCATGCAAACAATTAATTTAATTTAATCTCCACATGCAAACAATTAGGCAGGTATTATTAGTCTCTATAGAAGAAAATCTAAGGCTTAGTAAAGTTACACCCTTTATTACAGAATAAATGACAGAACTGGCTGACACAACATTAACCACTACGATATGAAAGCATTAAAGATAAGTATCCTTCCCAGATAAAGATGTGAAAATGACTAAGTGTCTAAGTCATATGGTATAACACAATTCTACAAAGCACAACCCTACAAAGCAATGCAACCTAGTCATCATTCTACAATCTTTCTTCAATTTCTAGTCCAGTTCCACTGTTTAGAATCCCCTGATAAGATTTAAAAGAAAATATATCTTCTAAATTTAGAAGGGGGAAAAAAAACTACATTAAACACTAAGGTGCCAACCATATTAAGACCAAGGCAGACCTGAGAAGCTAAAAAAAAAAAAAAAAAGAACTATCAACTACAAGTTGATACTGGCAAAAGAAAAATCATTCCAGAAAAATCATTCCAGCCAATAGGTAATCATTTTCTTCAAAGTTTATCCTGTTGACATTATGGGGTCTATTAGGAATATGGATTAACCATGGAAACAGAGGAAATAATACATTAAAACTATATACTAAACTGCCTAGATAACAATTTAAGCTAACAGGTATTTGGCATGTACTATGGGGCTTATCTACCATAACTTTCAAAAATTCAAAACTCTAATAAATGAAACTGTCAACAGATTAAACTTACTCATTTTAAAATGTTTACTTAATTTTTATTCACCCCCCTTCACTGTACAAATGATCATAAACATATAAATTCTTCAACCACCAAAAATCTAAATTAAATACACAATGCAATGCAGTAAATACCCACTCAATATTTGACAATATAATCCCACTTGTAACTCTTGAAATACCGTTCCCATTTACTCTAGTATGACTTAACATCATGTTTCTAAAATATGTTCCTTGGCAGTACAATCAGCACTTATATCAACAGTTTGAATAGATCAGTATTTTCAATATCTTTCCTTAGTAATCAAAAGGAAACTAAAAAATATTTTTCCTCAAAAATACAGCAGTTTCATGAATGTGTAACAAATTGCTGTCATTTTTATAGTAAAAATATGTGTGCTTAAGAAAAGGTATATCACACTTAGAACAAGATTTAAGAGAGAAATAGAGCTCAAGACGTACTGCTCGTGTAAAGACAGAAATACAGCAGCCTACTGTCAGAACGACTTCCTGCGATGTGAATGAGCAAAAATGTTTAAAAAGCAGCAATCAAAACCCTGAATTTTGATAGTGCATGAAGTGGTTATGGGCAATGCACAATTTTGAGAAGCTAACCAATAAACTCTGTATCTCACTGAAAAATAGAAAAGATTTTAACTTCAGACAAGAGCTAACATGTGCAAAGGGTTTCGTGAGAAATCTGTGTAAAGAAAAAGAACATTGCATATTTACAAAAGTAAAATGTGTAAAAAGATCTTTCATATTTCCATGTCAAAGAAGACTGATGCTACCTACTACTCTAAAATAGAACTGCAGGCATAATTACCATTCATCAGTTTTCTCACATGTAACACACACTATGTAAAATTTAAACACGAAATGGGAAGACAGCACAATGGTTATGCAAAAAAGCTATCATGCCTGAAACACCAGCATTCCAGGTTCAATTCCCAGTACCCCCATAAACCAGAGTAGTGCTTTAGGAAAAAAAAAAAAGATCCAGCAGGGGTAGATAGTATAATGACTATGCAAAGAGACTCTCATACTTGAGGCTCCTAAGTCCCAGGTTCAACCCCTGCACCACCATGAACCAGAGCTGTTCAGTGCTCTAGAAAAATCAAGCAAACGGAAAGAAAAAAATCTAAATTAAAAAAAATTATTTAATGAATTTATTTATTGAGAGGGAGGAAAGAAGGCGTACAGCTGAACTAAGCTCTGGCATATATATAGTACCAGGGATTCAATCTGGGTCCTCAGGTTCAGCAAGCCTTAAATTCTGCTGTCAAGCTACTTTCCCAGTCCTAAAAATCTAAACTCTTAAGATAATTTTGCAACAATGCAAAATGTCACTTGCTACTTTATTTATTTATCTTTACCAGAGCAGATGATGCTGGGGGCTGAAATGGGAACCTCAGAGCCTCAAACTTCAAAGTCTTTTTGCATGGTCATTACACTGTTTCTCTGGCACTTGCTGCTTTCAAATAGTTTTATTAACAAGCTAATCCATAAATCCTAAATATTATCAACCTTTCCTAAGCGATTTCCAATACTCAATCCAAGTTTTATCTTAAAATTATATATTTAAATTAAGACAATTTCAACTTTACTATCATGAAACTTGCCTTTAACCAAAGTTATTTGTCATCCACATTTATACAAGTCGCTTCTCTTAGATTTGACTTAGCTGAATGAGCAACCATAGAAGCAGATATAAATTATCTTAAGGTCTATCTCAATAGTAAGGAATGCTTAACAAGTTCAGTGTTTTAATGAGGTCTGTTATGCTTGCAAGCAACACAAAACTGTAAATATTTTACATTCTCACAGTCTTTAATATGTGAACAGACCTATAAGGAATGTCAGAAAACATTCAGTAATGTCCCTTCAGTAATTCATTTGTTACCCTTTAGACACAAAGCTTAAAACTCAAGGTTGTAATTCTGTGTACTATAAAAGAGTGGCCCACTTCAGCTGAAATCTTTCTGCTGCTAGATAGGACTGAACTGTCTTTGGCTTACGCAGAGCAGTTAACTCCCAAAAATACTCCCACACACACTTAAAAAAAAAATAAATAACTTACTATCATGGGAAAATAGAGTATTTTAAGATAGTAGTAGAGGAAAAATTCATTGCAATATGTGGCCAGTAAACAGAAAAACTGAGGAGAAAAAAATAATCATAGAGAAGTATCAGTGGCAGTAAAGTAAAAAAAAAAAAATCTCTATCTGAAATAGCTTTTATGCAGCATTTGTGTTCTGGAATGAAGATAAAAAATTTAAATTAGAAACGAAAAAGATCTCCTAGTTCCTTGACTCTTTCCTACCACAAAAACATCTACAAACATTTCCACAATGCCAAATACTTCATTCAAAAATGATAGAAATGAATGGGTAATGGAAGAACAAGTTTTGGAAAAGCTCATACAACCAGTTTGGAAAAAAGAAGATTCAAGTTCATCTCCAAAATAGTAACTAAATAAATAGAGCAATGTACTATTTAAGTATCCCTTAAGTTGACTATCTTTTTACTTGTTTCAACTTCAAATAAAGTGAAGACAGCATCTAAGCAAGGCTTATTTGTCACTGCTTCGTTTTAAATCGCATAAAGTGAAGATGTGTTGCTGTCATTTGCATTAACAACAATCCATGATCATGTTCGATGAACAATTCCTGAACATCAATAATCATACACTCAAGGCATCTCGAACCCTAAGTCTCTAAAGAAATGGCATTTAAAAACCCAAAGATGGGAAAAGGTCATGGGACTCGGCAATCCATCGCTGGACCGTGTATGCATGGTATCAACATTCTCTTTCTCTCTCCTCCCCGCCCCCCTTCCGTGTCAGGTGATCAGTTATTTAGCACCATTAACACGCACGTATCGACAAGTGGTTCATTGAATTACAGGTATTCTCCGAGGCAAGATTCTAACCTTCTCATTTTCAACCAAGCAAAAGGAGGCGACAGTTTGGGTCCCGAGCACAGAAAAAGAAAAAGAAAGGAAAGAAAAAAAAAAAAAAAAAAAGCGCGGGGTAGAGAGGATGGATGGAGCTCCAACTCTTTCTCCAAAAGCTGGGACCGGGCTAGGCCTCCGGACTTAAGGCCGCGGAAGTCAGGGCCCCGAGCTCAAGGCCGGAAACTCATGATGGGAAGAAAAGGTTCAAGGGCCGGGCTGGGAACGCTGCGAGGCGGGCCTCCGCGCCGGCCTCCCTCCCTTCCCTCCTCCCTCCCTCCTTCCTGGCCTGCGCGTCCGCGCGGCGGCAGCAGCACTCGCCCCGAGGGCCCGGGTGCAGGAGCCGAGGACAGGCCGCCGTTTCCACCCTCCGCCTGGCGACCCCGCCGCCGCAGCTTCCTACCCCAAACCCGCGGTCCAAACGGTCTCGGGCGGGAGAGCCGCGGACCCGGCAGGCCCAGCGCGACGCGCAAGAGGCCGGAGAGAAAATTCCCCGGCTACGCGGGAGAAAGGCGCCGAGTGTCCGCAGCCGGAGGGGTGGGGAGGCCCGCGAAAGCGCTGTGCGTGGGTATGGGGCAGGGGGAGGGGAGGATCGCCTGTCTCCCTGGCCGCGGCCAGAGCTGCAACTCACCCAGCTACGCCAGACGAGCGCTACCACTGGTAGCAAGAGGAAGATGGTGGCCGCTGCCGCCGCCGCCAAAGGGGGGCGGGGGGTGGCGGGGGGTGCCGCGAAGAGGGGGTACGCGCAGGACGTCGGCGTCGCTGCCACAGACTCTCTTCCTCTGGGGGCCCTGCGGCTGCGGCTGACACTGCCCTAGCTTCCGCGCTGCTCTTCTATCCTCGTGGCAGCCGCCGCCGCGCAGGGCCCGAGGGTGGCTCGCCTCGTGGGGATAGTGCGGTGGTGCGAAACCCCGCAGCCATCGGCGTGCGGCAGCGGCGGCGCGGGGGCAGGAACGGGGCCGAGTCACGTGATCCCACTGTTTACCGTTCCCGGGGCCGTGGCCTGCGCCTGGGCCGCGCCTGCGCACTGTGTGTCTTCCGCGCCACGCCTCCGCTGCGCGGGGAGCCAGGAAGACCCTCCCAGTCTTCAGAGGGTGCGGCTGCGCCGAGGCCCTCTGCCTTGTTTTTTTTGTTTGTTTGTTTTGTTTTAACCTTGTGGGCGGTCTGAAGTGCAGCCTACAGTGTACGGCTGCTTTTACTTAATCATAATAAATACTGAAGGGAGATAGGGAGATAGCATAGTGGTTAGCAAAAAGACTTTAATCCTTGGAGGTCTGAGGCCACAGAGGTGAGTATGAAAGGACATTCTGGTTTCTTTCTATCGTTCCTTCTGTCTCTCCTTAAAATAAATAATTAAATTAACTAATAAACACTAAGGCTTCTGAGTACGTAGAGTATAAATGGGCAAATTTACTCCCAGCCCCTCTCCCCAGCTATATAGATACATATACTTTTCTTTAAGTTACTGAGCCCAAACATCCCAGCTGGCCCTACCCAAAAGCCTCATCTTTAGTCAGGCATGTCCACCCTTACCTCACCCTTACATAGCAGATCTATCTACTCTAGGACATAGTTGCCTTCTCCAAGAGACATACTTAGCTTAAGTCAGCACTTCAAGTGTGATCAGGGAATCCCCTAAGGGGTTCACAAAACCTTGCAAAAGATCTTCAATTATTTTCCAACCCCCCCTTTTTTATTCCATTCAGTCATATCAACATGTAGTAATCGGTTAAATGCAGAAGCAGAGATGAGTATCTCACCATCTATTAAACCAAATATTGAAGAGTGCTAGGGAGATAGCTTACCTGGGAGGGCACCGATTTTCACCCTATGGGTGACCCACGATCAAGAAACACACACACACACACACACACCTGCCATACTAGAGAAGCTTCATGTGCTGTGGTGCAAAGCTTTGTTTCTATCTGGAAAAGTTGACGAATGTTGGCCAGAGCCAGTGAAGCTCTGGCAACAATAAAAAAAAATCTTTTGAAGAAATTTACAAAAAATTAAATCTGTCAGTATCAACAACTATACTGTAAACTATTAACCGCTTCCCATAAGATGGATATATATAATATATATAATATATATGTTATTTCCATATATGGAAATAACTCAGTGTGTTGCTTTGCTATGTGCATCACCCAGATTCAAACTGGACCCTCACTACATTGAAAGAAGTGGTGGTGGTGGTGGTGAACTGAAAAAATAATTTTTAAAAAATAATAATAAAGCCTAACAAATAGCTCTCTTGGATAGTGTGCTCTGCCACAACCCAAATTGGAGTCCAGACTCCACCTCATTGAAAAATACTTTGGTGCTGTGGTCGGGCTCTCTCTCTGCCACTATGTTTAAAAAAATTTTTTTTTGTTAATGAAAGTTGTTGGGAAAGGAATAATTTATGATGTTACTTATGGTAATGGAATTTGTTGATTTATTTTTTAATTTTTCTCTAATTTCTAAAACAGTAAATATTAGTTTAAACTAACCCATACCAAAAAAAAAAAAAAAAAAGCCCTTGAAAGTCCCTCAGTGATTTTCAAACCAAAAAGCCTGAAAATCTTTGTACTAGATTATATAATTCCAATGTGAGTTAGGCTGGCCATTATCTCAGTCCTTAATAACTGCTCTGAGGTAATTTTCTCTAGTCATCACTGACCAAAACGAGCCCATTAAGGACAAGAATTGTGCCCTTTATCTGTAGAGACCTTTGCAGTATACCCACTAAAAAACCAACAGCTATCATCTCTTGTTCTCTAATAAAACCTTTAGTTGTTGGCTTAAGCCTAACACTAACCACAGGCCACAAAACAAGATTTGTGAATGGTGGAATAGCTCACAGCTATATGGTATGGGTCTAGTCTTTTTAAAAATGTTTTTATTTATTATTGGATAGAGACAAAGAAAAATTGAGAGGTGAGGGGGAGAGAGGGAAAGAGTCAGAGAGACACATACAGTCCTGCTTCACAAGTTGTGAAGCTTTCCCCCTGCAGATGGGAACCAGAGGCTTGAACCTAGGACCTTGTGCACTGTAATGTGTGCACTTAACCAGATGTACCACCACTGTAAGGATGCCTGTAAGGATCTATTCTTTACTTTTTCCAGGTATTAGGCAGTTTGAGCACTTGAGACTAAATGCTCTTTCCACCAAGGATGTTTAAATTGTTCTAATGCTACCTGTTTCTAGAGTCCATCAGTTAACTTGATTCATTAGTCCTTAAAACATTATTTTCAATATTTTAAAATAAAATTTTAATGCTCAGTTAAGCAACACATATGCTAAAATTGGACTAATGTAGAGAAGAGTAGCATGACCCTGCACAAGAATGACACAAATTTGTAAATCACTACATGATCTAACTCTTTTTTTGAGAAAGGAAAAATAAGTAATAAAAATTCACATGGGTGGTCTGGGAGGTGGCACAGTGGATAAAGCATTGGCCTCTCAGGCATGAAGTCCTGAGTTCAATCCCCAGCACCACATGTACCAGAGTGAAATCTGTTTTTTTTTTTTTTCTTTCTCCACCTATCTTTCTCATGAATAAATAAATCTTTTTTTAATAAAAAATTCACATGGACAGAAAAGACCTAGAATTGCCAAAACAATCTTGAGAAAAAAGAACAGAACCGGAGGCATCACACTGCCAGATCTCAAACTATATTATAGGGCCATTGTCATCAAAACTGCTTGGTACTGGAACATGAACAGACACACTGACCAGTGGAATAGAATTGAGAGCCCAGAAATGAGGCCCCACACCTATGGACATCTAATCTTTGACAAAGGGACCCAGACTATTATATGGGGAAAGCAGAGTCTCTTCAACAAATGGTGTTGGAAACAATGGGTTGAAACATGCAGAAGAATGAAACTGAATCACTGTATTTCACCAAATACAAAAGTAAATTCCTAGTGGATCAAGGACTTGGATGTTAGACCAGAAACTATCAGATACTTAGAGGAAAATATTGGAAGAACTTTTTTCCGCATAAATTTTAAAGACATTTTCAATGAAACGAATCCAATTACAAGGAAGACTAAGGCAAGTATAAACCTATGGGACTACATCAAATTAAAAAGCTTCTTCACAGCAAAAGAAACCACTAGCCAAATCAAGAGACCCCTCACAGAATGGGAGAAGATCTTTACATGCCATACATCAGATAAGAGTTTAATAACCAACATATATAAAGAGCTTGCCAGACTCAACAACAAGACAACAAATAACCCCATCCAAAAATGGGGGGAGGACTTGGACAGAATGTTCACCACAGAAGAGATCCAAAAGGCCGACACACACATGAAAAAATGCTCCAAGTCTCTGATTGTCAGAGAAATGCAAATCAAGACAACAATGAGATATCACTTCACTCCTGTGAGAATGTCACACATCAGAAAAGATAACAGCAGCAAATACTGGAGAGGGTGTGGGGTCAAAGGAACCCTCCTGCACTGCTGGTGGGAATGTCAATTGGTCCAACCTCTGTGGAGAACAGTCTGGAGAACTCTCAGAAGGCTAGAAATGGACCTACCCTATGACCCTGCAATTCCCCTCCTGGGGATATATCCTAAGGAACCCAACACATCCATCCAAAAAGATCTGTGTACACTTATGTTCTTGGCAGCACAATTTGTAATAGCCAAAACCTGGAAGCAACCCAGGTGTCCAACAACAGATGAGTGGCTGAGCAAGTTATGGTATATATACACAATGGAATACTACTCAGCTGTAAAAAATGGTGACTTCACCGTTTTCAGCCGATCTTGGATGGACCTTGAAAAAATCATGTTGAGTGAAATAAGTCAGAAACAGAAGGATGAATATGGGATGATCTCACTCTCAGCCCGAAGTTGAAAAACAGGATTAGAAAAGAAAACACAAGTCGAACCTGAAATGGAATTGGAGTATTAATTACACCAAAGTAAAAGACTCTGGGGGGGGTGGGGGGGGGGGGGTGGGGAGAATACAGGTCCATGAAAAATGATGAATGAAATAGTGGGGGTTGTATTGTTAAATGGGAATCTGGGGAATGTTATGCATGTAAAAAAAAAAAAAAGAAGAAGAAGTAGAAACGCAAAGCAGAAATTGACTGAGTTTGGAGTATGGCACCAAAGTAAGAAAGCAGAAGTACACTAGAGTTTGCAGTGACTACCTCCCTAATACTTCCTCTCCACTTTTCCAAGCTTTGGGTCCATGATTGCTCAACAATTTGTTTGGCTTTGTATGTTAACTCTCTTTTCAGTCACCAGGTTCCAGGTGTCATCAGGATGCCGGCCAGACTTCCCTGGATTGAAGACCCCACCAATATGTCCTGGAGCTCAGCTTCCCCAGAGACCCACCTTACTAGGGAAAGAGAGAGGCAGACTGGGAGTATAGACCGACCAGTCAACGCCCATGTTCAGCAGGGAAGCAATTACAGAAGCCAGACCTTCTACCTTCTGCAACCCACAATGACCCTGGGTCCATGCTCCCAGAGGGATAGAGAATGGGAAAGCTATTGGGGGAGGGGGTGGGATATGGAGATTGGGCGGTGGGAATTGTGTGGAGTTGTACCCCTCCTACCCTATAAAAAAAAAAAATGGGGAGGGGGCCAGGCGGTAGCACAGCGGGTTAAGCGCACATGGCGCCAAGTGCAGGGACCGGAGTAAGGATCCCGGTTCAAGCCCCCGGCTCCCCACCTGCAGGGGAGTTGCTTCACAGGCGGTGAAGCAGGTCTGCAGGTGTCTTTCTCTCCTCCTCTGTCTTCCCCATCTCTCTCCATTTCTCTCTGTCCTATCCAACAATGAACGACATCAACAATAATAATAATAACCACAACAAGGCTACAGCAACAAGTGCAACAAAAGGGGGGAAAATGGCCTCCAGGAGCAGTGGATTCATGGTGCAGGCACCGAGCCCCAGCAATAACCCTGGAGGAAAAAAAAAAAAAGACAAAGTAAGTAAAAAAAAAAAGAAAAAGAAAATGGGTATACTTCCTGCTTGCTCTTCTCAAGAGTGTACTATCTCTTTAAGTTTTCTTTTTTAAAAATATTTTATTTTACATTAATGAGAGTGAGAGATACCACCTGTGAAGTGACTCCCCTGCAAGTGGGGAGCTGGGGGCTCGAACCAGGATCCTTACGCAGGTCCTTACGCTTTGTGCCATGTGTGCTTAACCTGCTGTGCTACTGCCCAGAGCCCAAGGAGGACTTTTCTAAATACATCTGTATTCCTTGTAAAAAAATGAGGATAAAATATTTTTTGGTTTTTTGTTTCTTTTAAATTTTATTTATTTATTCATTATTGGATAGAGACAGAGAGAAATTGAGAAGGGAGGGGAAGACAGAGAGGGAAAGAGACACAGAGACACCTACAGCCCTACTTCACCACTCATGAAGCTTTCCCCGTGCAGGTGGGGATTAGGGGCTTGAACCAGTGTACTTGAGCACTAGAATGTATGCTCTTAATCAGGTGCACCACCACCTGGACCCTATGAGGATTTATATATATATATTTTTTTTAAATTTTGATTTCCCCCCCTTTTATTGCCCTTGTTGTTTTTTGTTTTTTAATATTTATTTATTTATTCCCTTTTGTTGCCCTTTTTTTTTTTTCTATTGTTGTCATCATTGTTGGATAGGACAGAGAGAGGTGGAGAGAGGAGGGGAAGACAGAGAGGGGAAGAGAAAGATAGACACCTTTAGAGCTGCTTCACCGACTGTGAAGTGACCCCCCTGCAGGTGGGGAGCCAGGGGGCTCGAACCGGGATCTTTATTCCGGTCTTTGCACTTTGCGCCACCTGTGCTTAACCCACTGTGCTAACACCCGACTCCCAGTTGTTGTTATAATTATTATTGTTGTTGTTATTGATGTCATCGTTGTTTGATAGGACAGAGAGAAATGGAGGAAGGAGGGGAAGACAGAAAGGGGGAGAGAAAGATAGACACCTGCAGACCTGCTTCACCGCCTGTGAAGTGACTCCCCTGTAGGTAGGGAGCCGGGGGCTCCAACTGGATTCCTTATGCCAGTCCTTGCACTTTGCACTCAATATAACTTTTATAAGTTTGGTAAAATATGTTTTTTAGATTTATCTGTTTAATTTATTAACTTGAAAGAGAACCAGATCATCAGTCTGGCACATTTGATGCTGGGCTTTGAACTCAGGACCTCATACTTTCAAGTTCAATGCTTGAGCCATTGAGCCCCCTTCAAGGTTACAGTAGAGTATTTTTTAAAAAAAAAAAATTCACATGGAATGTCTGGAAGGGATTGAAATAAGTGCTCTAACTTGGGGTGGAGAGATGACTTAGGTAAACTGCCTGAGGTCCTGGGTTCCATCCCTTTGTTCCCACAGATGAGCACCAGGTGTATCACCAAAGGAACACCATAGGTGGTGGAGCAAGTACTTTAATCTCCCACTCTACCTCTTTTTATTTTTTATTTTACTTATTTATTAATGAGAAAGATAGGAGAAAGGAAAAAAAAAAAAACAGATTTCACTCTGGTACATGTGCTGCTAGAGATTGAACTTAGGAACTCATGCTGGAAAATTCAGTGTATTACCCACTATGTCATCTCCACACCACCCTCTCTACCTCTTTCTTTCTAAACATAGGGTAAAAGTTGGCTGATGAGGCAATTTAACAGTACCCAAGGCCCTAGGTTCATTCCATGGATCTGAGTGACAATGACTTGGGGAGATACAACAAAGAGATAGTGTGCAGCACTTGCATGTAACAGGTCCTAGATTTGTTCTCCCATCCCACCAGTCCTGAACACTTCTCTGGTAAATCATTATCATCATCTAAATGTAAATCTTTGCTTTTATTCTATAACTTAATGTGAAATTTGAAAAAAAAAAAAAAAAGGTGTTAAACAATTAGATTTTTTTTTTCCCCTGGAACACTACTCAATTCTGGTTTATGGTGGTGCTGGAGATTGGACCTGGAACCTTTGGTGCCTCAGGCATGAAAGAAGTCTTCATGTATAACCATTATGCTATCTCCTCAGCCAGAAACAATTAGTATGTTAAAATAGAATTTTTGTTATAAACAAAATCTGTTCTTAAAGTACTACAATGGAGTAAAATTCAATAGGGACCATCATTAGATGGAAAGCCCTTAAGAAGAGCTGGGGAAATTTTATCTTAGATAAATTTTAGTTAATTTATGAAGGTAAAAAATATATATAAGACCCATAAGCTTGCCACATTTTTTGAAAAATTAAATATTTCTCTCTCTCTCTCCCTTTTTCCAGAGCACTGCTCAGCTCTGGTTTTTGGTGGTTCAGGGAACTAAACCTGGGACTTTAGAGCCTCAGGCACAAGAAGCTCTTTGTGTAACTATTATGTTATCTACCCCCACCCAAAAAAATCAAAGCCACCTCCTGGACTACAAAAAAATCAAAGATTTCTAATCCTAAAAAAAAAAAAATAAATAAAAAAGTCAACAAGCTTACCATAAAGCATCATGTTTTTTTTTTAT
Source organism: Erinaceus europaeus (assembly GCF_950295315.1). NCBI lineage: Eukaryota > Metazoa > Chordata > Mammalia > Eulipotyphla > Erinaceidae > Erinaceus > Erinaceus europaeus. Next base: position 82,269,005 of record NC_080165.1, read on the forward strand.
TTAAGATTTTATTTTTATTTTTTTACTAATGAGGAAGATAGGAGAGAGAAAAAAAAAAACAGACATCACTCTGTTACATGTGCTGCTAGTGATTGAACTTGGGACCTCATGCTTGAGAGTCCAGCGCTTTATAACACTGCGCCACCTTCCAAGCACAAAGCATCAAGGTTCCAGTCTGTTATTTTGAAGCAGTTAAGTATCCAGATTCATACCTTTTTTTTAATATTTATTTTATTATTTTATTTACTCCCTTTTGTTGCCCTTGTTGTTTTTTTATTGTTGTAGTTCCAGATTCATATCTATCCACTAATGATCTTTGCTTTTTTTACTTCCAGATATAAACATAAGCTACCCTGTTGTATGCTTTACATTGGGTTGTTCTAGCTCTCCCCCACCAAGAGGACTGGATCAGTCCAGCTAGATTCACGGCCGCTGGGCCCCTCCCCTAGGAACCCCGAGAAGGTTCCAGGGTTCCAGAGTTCCAGAGTTGGAGAGTTGCAGAGTTAGAGAGTGCTTGTGCCGCTGCGGGGGGGGGGGGGGGGGGGGGAGGGGGAGGGGGGAGGGAGGCAGCAGAGTTCTGTTTGGTGATTAGTTTGTCTTAGTTTATGAATCGTTGTTCCTGAATAAAGAAATACAGCTTCCCTGCCCAGCCGTATGTCTCTGGTCGTCTCTGTTACCCGCCCGTGAAGCTAGCCCGGCCAGCTAGAGCCTCCAAATTTTAACAACACTACCCTGTCCATAATAAGGTTAGTAGAGGAAATATAATTTCCACAATAATATTGAGAATGGCGGGGCTGAGTGGGAGTGCACCTAGCTGAACACACATGTTATAATTCACAAGAACCCAGATTCAAGCCCCTGGTCCCCACCTGCAGGGAGAGAGCTTTGTGAGTGGTGAAGTAGTGTTGAAAGTGTCTCTCTCCCTATTACCTCCTTCCCTCTCAATTTCTGGCTGTCTCTATCCAATAGATAACAATTAAATAATAGTAATAATAATGTTAAGAATTCAAGAAAGAACTAGGCATCACTCTAGTACATGTGCTGCCAGGGATAGAACTCAGGATGTCAAAGCATTTGAGAGTCCAGTGCTTTATCCACTGCACCACTTCCCAGACCACATCCCCCACCCTTTTTTTTCTTCTTTTCCAAAACACTTCTCAGCTCTGGATTACAGTGGAGCTGGGGATTGGATTTAGGGACTTTAGTGGCTCAGCCATAAAAGTCTTTTTTGCATAACCATTATGCTATCCTCCCATTCCAACAATAAATCCTAAAAATAATTATTATTTGGGCCTGTGAAATAGCTCACTTGCATAGTGTGCTTTGCCATGTGCACAACCAAGGTTCAAGCCTAGCCTCTATAGGGCTGAAGGAAGCTTTGGTGCTGTGGTCTCTTTCACACACACACACTCTCTCTCTCTCTGCCTCTCTGCCTATATCTAAAACTTAGTTGTAGTAGTTTTTCTCAATAGGCCAGGGAGCAGCACACGTGGTTAAGTGTATGTATGTATTACTATGCACAAGGACCAGTCCCCATCTGCAGGTAGAAATCTTCACAAGCAGTGAAGCAGTGTTGCAGGTGTCTCTCTGTCTCTCTCTTCCTCTCTGTCCCCTTCTCAATCAATTCCTCTCTCTTCTTTTTTTTAAATTTCTTTTTTATTTAAGAAAGGATAAATTAACAAAACCATAGGGTAGTGTTGGGCTGAGCTTCATTGAGACAGATGTTGTTTTCGCCGGGCTGGCTTCACAGGCGGGTAGCAGACGACCCGGGACTCATGGCTGGGTTGTACGCAGTATCTCTTTATTCATGCAGGATGCAGCGCAATCTATACCAAGCTAAGCTGAACTAAACTAAACTAAAACGAACAATATTGTCTTTATATATACTTCCCAAGTAGGGTGTGAACAGGATGTGACATAGAGAGGGTGGAGAGAAAAGTGACTGGTGAAAATCAGAGTGTGACAAGGAGAGGGGGCGGAGCAAAAACATATCATGAACCAGTGGGGATTGAACCAATGCCCTGCGGTGGTTATGTGAATAGAATACAGTAGTTATGTAAATAGAATAGTGTTAAGCAGGGGGGATTAAACTAATGAAACAGAAGGGGTTTTTAGAAGCATACCAACAGGGTAGGAGGGGTACAACTCCACACAATTCCCACCACCCAATCTCCATATCCCATCCCCTCCCCTGATAGCTTTCCCATTCTCTAGCCCTCTGGGAGCATGGACCCAGGGTCATTGTGGGTTGCAGAGGGTGGAAGGTCTGGCTTCTGTAATTGCTTCCCCGCTAAACATGGATGTTGACGGGTCGGTCCATACTCCCAGTCTGCCTCTCTCTTTTCCTCTCTTTTCTATCAAAGTAATTTTGATAAATTAAGCCTCCAGGGTTATTGCTGGGGCGCGGTCCTGCACCACGAATCCACTGCTCCTGGAGGACATTTTTTCCCTTTTGTTGCCCTTGTTGTTTTATCATTGTTGTGATTATTATTATTGTTGTCCTTGATGATGTTGCACAGGACAGAGAGAAATAGAGAGAGGAGGGGAAGACAGAGAGGGGGAGAGAAAGATAAGACACCTGCAGACTGGTTTCACCACTTGTAAAGCGACCCCCCTGCAGGTGGGGAGCCAGGCGCTCAAACAGAGATCCTTATTCTGGTCCTTGCATTTCGCGCCACGTGTACTCAAGCTACCGCCTGACCCCCTATATATATAATTTTTAAAAGAACATTGAAAAATAGGTTTTTTGTTGTTGCTGTTATTGTTTTTGCTGCTAGGGTTATTGCTGGGGCCAGTGCTTGCACAAATCCACTACTAGCAGCAGCCTTTTTTTTTTTTTTTTTTATATAGAGGGTATATGGGAGGGAGAAACAAAGAAGACATTCCTGTAGCAGTGCTCCACCGTTCACCATGCTTATTCCCTATAATTGGGGACTAGGAGCTGGAATCAGGGTGTTTATGCATGGTAATGAGTGTGCTCTACCAGGTGAGCTAAGATCTGGTCCCTAAAAAATAAATATAAATACGCAAACAATAATAAATAAAATGCCTAGCTTTGACAAAAATTGCTCACTGTGATAGTGTTCCTGCTTTACCATACACAAGATCCAGAAAGTTTTAGTGCTGTGGTGTCTTTCCCTCTCTCGCTCTCTCTCTCTCTTTTTTTTTTTTTACATTTTTTATTATTTATTTATTTATTGGAAAGAAACAGAAATTGAGAGGGAAGGGGGAGATAGAGAGGAAGAGAGAGAGACACCTGCAGCACTGCTTCACCATTTGTAAATCTTTCCCCCTGCAGGTGGGGACAGGGGCTCGAACCTGGGTCCTTGTGCATTGTAACACATGCACTCAACCAGGTGCACCACCACCCAGCCCCTTCTCACTCTCTCTCTAACTGAGAAAGTCATCCCAGAGCAGTAAAGCCCCCGTGATAACAATAATAAAAAGATTAAATTAGCATTTTATATTAAAAGATATTAATAATGCAATAGGTAGGAAACTACTAAAATGGACACTTAAAAGGCTAGTTATTAACTGCATCTCAATAAAACTATTAAAAAGAGGGTTTAGGAACTGAAAAACTAATATAAATAAATATTTTGTCTCTAATGACAGCTCCACTTTACAAGGAAATGGTTATTTGACAAGTAGTGTTATTGTAATTGGTAATAATTGGGGGGAGATCAAAGTCAGGTCATAACCTCATACTTTGTGACAAAAGAATCTCCAGATATAAGACCAACAAGAACATAAGTGTTTGATAAGTGTATTAGCCACACATATATGTATATCTGATATATGACAAAGGGGCCAAAGCCATTTAATAGGAGAAAATCCTGTGAAAACTTAACAGACACATGCAGAAAAATGAAACTAAACCATCAGTTAACATTAAATACCAAAATTAAGTCAAATGAATCAAAGATCTGGATATCAGATGTGAAACTATAAAATACATAGAAAATAACATTAGTTAAACACTTTGAAATCTTAACATAAAAATATATTTGCAGACCTAACCACATTGGCAAGTGAAATTAAAACAAGATTAAATAAATAGAATTACATCAAACTAAAAACCTTCACAATGATACAAGGATAAACTATACAACGATAAAAAAGGAAACCCAATAATTGAAATAAGATCATTGTATATGACAAAGGATTGATTTAAGACATATATAAAGAAACCTAACAGTTTAATGACAAAATAATAAAAATAACCCAATTTTAAAAATGGGTAAAAGGTCTGAATAGACAGTTTTCTAAGGAAGATACACATATGTCCCATAGACATATTTAAAAATTTTCCATTTCACTTATCATTAGACACATAAAAATTATAAAGCCAAATTGAGATCCCATTTCAAACCTGTATGAATGGGTTGCATCAACAAGACAGGAAATAATAGGTATTGGTGAAGACGAGGAGAAACAACAACTATTTTACTGGTGTGTTGCACGAAAGTGAAAGACTCTGGGATGGGTGGGAAGGAGACTACAGGTCCTGGAAAAGGATGACAGAGGACCTAGTGGAGGTTATATTGTTATGCGGAAAACTGAGAAATGTTATGCATGTACGAACTATTATATTTACTGTAGACTGTAGAATATTAATCCCCCAATAAAGAAATTCAAAAAAAGAACTATATTACACTGTTGGTGGGAATGTAAACTGGTATAGCCACTATGGAAAACAGTATTTAGAGTCCTTAAATAGATGAAGGTGGAAATACCTTATGATCTAGCAATACTACTCTTAGGCATATGTGCAAAGAACATGAAAAACACTAGCTAATAGGCAACAATGTCCATAGTTGCCCCATTTACAATAGCCAAGGAATGGAAGCAGCCTACATTCCCATTGACAGACAACTGGGTAAATAAGTCTGGGATGTATTCTCAATTGAAACTACTCTGAAATTTAAAAAAGATAATATTGTCTCCTTTGGAACAAAATGGATGGAACTGGAAGTGTATGCTTAGTGAAAAAGAAGTAAAAGACAGCTACCAAATTGTTTCACTCATAGAGTATAGGAGTATACAGAATTAAAACACATAAATTCGCAAATAAATGAATAAATAGTCATCCAGAATGTCTTTAAAACTGTTTGAGAAATATGGTATCTGGGGGACTTGGAGGTGGGGGGGGGCACAGAACTTCGGCAGTGAGTGTGGTGTCACACTATATTAAATCACTAAGACAAATTTTGTTCAAATGAACGCATCAGAAAATGATCAGCTTGTTTCCATATATCATCCAGCAGATGGGTAATATATTTTTTAAAATGGGTGGACATCACTGATCACTTCCAACAGAAATGTCTTCATAATCCCTTTCAAGGGCCTCTTCAGGACTTTGTCTTCACTACAAAGTAGCAATGGTAGGGACTACCCCACTTTGCCAACGGAGGCTGGGCAACTTACTCTGCCACTCCAGGAAGACTTGTCCTAAAGTGAGTGCAACCTAGAATATTCCCAGATGTGACTATGAACTGTGAGCTCATTCTGACAGAGACTCAGAGGTTACACAGGCTCTAAATATGACTATACATGGTCCCTGAGTCAGATCAATGTAGGAAACAGTTAACTGTATTTATATATTTTCTTCAAGTTTGGGAGCTACTTTCTGCCCTAATCCAGCTTTCTAGTCCTATTCTCAACTCTGGAACCATCTTCCCAGACAGTATTTTCAGTCCACTTCCATATTAGCTACCAAGCTCAAGCAAAAGTTACTAAAGTCATGGCCCCCTAGGAACATACCTATAATAGATTTCTTAGCTTCTTTTCACCCTAAAATCCCTATTCTCATCTGCTCTATTCCTACTTCCTGGCTCCTCTTTATTATTGTCTTGCTTAATATCTGCCTTTCTGACACCAGGTTACAGATGCTACTATGATTTCTATGATTACATCCTGAGATCCCTGGGCAGACAAACTCATCATAGTTTCTTGAAACTTCACCTCCTCAGAGTCCTACCCCACTAGGGGAAGATAGAAACATGCATGGGGTATGGATCAACCTGCCAACACCCATGTCCAGTGGAGAAGCAATTACAGAAACCAGAACTCCCACCTTCTGCATCCCAAAATGAATTCTGGTTCATTCCCCTAAAGAGGGAGAAATGTTAGGGGAAGATGACTAGAGGGCTCTGAAGCCTAATTCCATCAGGATGAAGAGAAAGAAGAGGAAAAAAGGGAGGACACTAGGAAGTAGTAAAAGGTGTAGTATGACTTGGAGAAGACAGGACCATAGAAAAAATGGGCAAATACATGCAAATATAGACAGACAGTTATAGAAATAATAGTCAGCCAATATCTGTGACCTTGGGAGAACCACTGCAGTTTCCAGTGGAGGGAATGGCGACATAGAACTCTGTTGGTGAGAACGGTGTGAAATTGTACCCTTGTTATCTTATAATATTCTAAATTAATATTAGATCACTATCAAGAAAAATTAATGAGTGGGTCCCAGAGATAGCTCAGTTAGTAGAGCATAGGAATTGAGTGCATAAAGCCATAAATCTAATGTTCAGCATCACAGATGCTATAGTTGGTTTCTCTCTCTTTTTTTTTTTGCCTCCAGAGTTATTGCTGGAGCTCAGTGTCTGCACTACAAATCCACTGCTCCTGGAGGCCATTCTCCCCCATTTTTGTTGCCCTTGTTATTATTGTTGGATAGGACAGAGAGAAATCGAGAGAGGAGGGGAAGACAAAGAGGACGAGGAGAAGATAGACACCTGCTTCACCGCCCCCCACCCGCAGGATCCAGGGAGGTGATGTGGGGGGTGGACTCTTAACCAGGATCCTTAAAAACAGTCCTTGTGCTTAGCGCCATGTGTGTGCACTTAGCGCCAGTGCGTGCGCTTAACCCGCAGCACTACTGCCCAGCACCCTATAGCTGGTTTTTCTGTAGTTAGCTTTCTCTCACACAGTTTTTTTTATTTCTCAGAACAAGAGAAGAGATAGAGATAGTCAGATATTAGCAGCTAGGGAAATAACTCAATAGTATAGGATTTGCGTGCATGAGTTTGTGGGTTTAGTCCTGATACTTCATAAGCGAGAACAGCAATCCGATTCTCATTATGTCTCTTTCTGTTTCATTAAGTAAATAAATACATATTTTATATCACCACACTGTGTTGATGTGAGCATGGATAAAATGTCATATATTCAATACAAATTAATTATTTTCTACAGGGTGATTTGGCAATATGTATTAAAGCCTTCAAAAATGTAATGCTTTTCATGTGGACTTTTCTTTTATAGGACTGTATCTATAGTAATAGTAGGAGATGGCTGGAGAGACAGCATAATGGTTACACAAGATACTTTCATACCTGAGGCTCCAAGATCCCAAATTCACTCCTGCTTTCTACCATAAAAGCCAGAGCTGAGCAGTACTCTAGTAAATGATTAATAATAATAATATCAATATACTGGGATTGGTAGCATATATTACCATAAGGACCTGTGTTCAAATCCCCCTATCCCCACCTGCATGCAGGAGAGCATTTTCAGTAACAGTGAAAGTGTTTCAGGTCATTCTCTCTCTCTCTCTTTTTCTCCCTCTCCCTGACTCTATAAGAAAGAATAAAGAAAAAAAAAACACTGAGAATAGTTGAGTCATTGTGCATACACTGAACCCCAGCAAAAATCCTGGTGGCAACTTTTTTAATTTAAAAAATAAATATACAGTAAAAAATTATTATAATTTGTATAGCTGTAAATTTTTCTTTTTTATTATTTATTTATTTATTAGATAGAGACAGCCAGAAATCGAGAGGAAGGGGGAGACAGAAAGGGAAACAGACACCTGCGACACTGCTTCACCACTTCTGAAGCTTCTCCCTGCAGTTGGGAACTGGGGACTTGAACCCTGGAACCTTTGTCTCAGCTCATTGTAACATGAGTGTTCAACAAGGTGCACCACCACCCAACCTTGCTCTACATTTTTTTCTACAGCATTTTAAAATTTGCATAGCATTATATGGATAAAACATTTGCTCTGAAGTAGTAACAGAAGTATTAGAATGACCTAATGAACTGAATATTTTTCTACCTCTTGGAGATCTTTAAAATCTGCCCCTCCTCTGTACTTTATTACTGAAGTAGGCTTACATCTAATCTGTTTTCCTTCAACCTATTGACTACATGATAAGGACATAGTTTTTCTTAAATGCCAAGGCTAACTTAATGAGGTTACTCTGCTTATGCCTCTGCCTTTCACAGTTCCACATTGACTAAAGTTTATGTAATCTTATGTTATCTTCTTTAGAATGATTCAAAATCATCCATGATCAGATCTCAACTCACTGGTCTTTTTTCTTCCTTTCTATGATCCAGTTACTAAAGTCTCCATAATTTAGTGGCAAAAACTCATGCTTTCATTTATTTGTATATGCTGCTGCTACTTCTGGAAAGTACTACATGATAAACTGTTACTCAGATGTTTCCTTTACAAGATATTTCTCATTTGTCTACCTCCTCACTATCTGCTTTGTATACTATATGTCTTCTGTTATAGAATTTTAAGTCTGCTTGCTGTTACCTCCTTTGACATTTAAGCTCTTTGAGAAAATAAAGGTAATTGTATTTTTATCCCTCTGTAAGTAACCAACACATTGCCTGGGGCAGAGGTAGATAGCATAATGGTTATGCAAAGAGACTCTCATGCCTGAGGCTCCAAAGTCCTAGGTTCAATCCCCCACACCATCATTAGCCAGAGCTGAGCAGTACTCTGGAAAAAAAAAAAAAGAAGAAATCAACTCATTACCTGTCTTATTTGGTGAGTGTCACTTCACACAGTCCTGAATTTTCATACTGTTATTTGGTTCTAAAACTTGTCTTTTAAGTACTTACATTAAAATAATCCAATATAGTAGACATAATAAATATAAGTTTGTGTTTTTTCTTAGTGTAACTTCACATTTTCAAGTACTGGCAAACTAACTTGGGTATACTGAATTATAAATCTTTAATGTATATTAGTATACATTAAATCATAGTGAAACCCGTTTTAAGCACTGTATGTTGTTAATTTTTCCATAATTATGTTCTACAAAATAAGTTTTATTTTGCTGGAAATTTTTCCCCTTTTCTGTAATTTATTTTAGGATATGAACAGGGGTGTCCCTTACTTAAGGTTTGTGATAACTTAAAATGCCTCAAGTTAACCGGGTTTCATGACTCTTCTCAGCAACAGTCAGCTGCTCAGACAGGCAATGAGAATATGGAGAATTGCTTTCAATTTAAATTTAGATTTTTCCAGACAAGTGCCTGTTAAGAAAAGAGAAGCAGAAGCAACCAATGGCACAGCTACATACAAGATACTGGGTACTATACAGCAAACCCTAACAAAAGGACTTCTCAAAGTTAACCCAATTACCAAATAATGTGATGATAACATTAACTATAGATTGTCTTTTTGAACCCTAAGACAGCAGGAACCTCACATCTCCACTATAGAGCCTATATTTCCCCCAGTCCTGGAACCTTAGGGCCCACTTTCCCGCATGCCTCTCCCAATCCATATCAAATAATATTGCATCAGCCGATAGCAACCTAATCAACACAACGACTGCCACCTCAACATGCTTCAGCTCAGACTGTGTCCAGAGACTTCACGTGTGGAATGACAACCCTTCAGCTTCATTACTCGGGTGAGACCTTTCCTTTCATAGTATTCTCTAATTCCATCCCAGGTGGTTCACTTTCTAACAAAGTCCCAAAACCTAGATATGGACCAGGTACTGTGAGAGAGAGCATATGTTCACACGTATCCATTAACTAGTGAAAAATATATACCTGAAAGCAAAAGTACACTAGAGTTTGCAGCGAGTACCCCCCTAACACTTCCTCTCCACTATTCCAACCTTTGGGTCCATGATTGCTCAACAATTTGTTTGGCTTCATATGTTAACTCTCTTTTCAGCCACCAGGTTCCAGATGCCATCAGGATGCTTGCCAGGCTTCCCTGGACTGAAGACCCCACCAATGTGTCCTGGAGCTCTGCTTCCCCAGAGACCCACCCTACTAGGGAAAAAGAGAGGCAGACTGGGAATATGGACCGACCAGTCAACTTCCATGTTCAGCGGGGAAGCAATTACAGAAGCCAGACCTTCCACCCTCTGCAACCCACAAGGACCCTGGGTCCATGCTCCCAGAGGGATAGAGAATGGGAAAGCTATCAGGGGAGGGGATGGGATATGGAGATTGGGTGGTGGGAATTGTGTGGAGTTGTACCCCTCCTACCCTATGGTTTTGTTAATTTATCCTTTCTTAAATAAAAAAATAAACTTAAAAAAATTGTAAAAAAAAAAAAAGAAAAGAAAAGAGAAGCAGGGGCTGGGTGGTGGCACACCTGGTTAAGCGCATGTATTACAATGTGCAGGGACCCTGGTTTGAGCCTCTGGTCCCCACGTGCAGGGGGAAAGCTTTATGAGTGGTGAAGCAGGGCTGCAGGTGTCTCTCTCGCTCTCTGTCACCCTCATCCCTCTTGATTTCTGGCTATCTCTATCGAATAAAATAAATATAATTTAAAAAAAGAAAAAAGAAAAGAAGCAGAGGGTTGGGTGGTAGCACAGCAGGTTAAGCGCATGTGGAGTCGCTTCACATATGGTGAAGCAGGTCTGCAGATGTCTATCTTTCTCTCTCCCTCTGTTTTCCCCTCCTCTCTCTCTGTCCTATCCAACAATGACATCAATAAAAACAATAGTAATAACTACAAAAACAATAAAACAACAAGGGCAACAAAAGGGGGGGAAGCAAATTTAAAAAATTAAAAAAAGAAGAAAGAAAAGAGAAGCAATGGATTTAATTTGTTTTTTAGTAAGTAATAACTATGATGAGCCTTCAACACTTGATAGCACAGGAAGTAAAGACAGGAAGGAAATGATCTATAATGTGAAAATGAAGGGATTACAACCACAGGCCTAATAGATCAAAATCATTTGGCTCTGTCAGAGTCAAAAACATTATTATTACCCAACACATCCATCCAAAAAGATCTGTGTACACATATGTTCTTAGCAGCACAATTTGTAATACCCAAAACCTGGAAGCAACCCAGGTGTCCAACAACAGATAAGTGGCTGAGCAAGTTGTGGTATATATACATAATGGAATACTACTCAGATATAAAAAATGGTGACTTCACCATTTTCAGCTGATCTTGGATGGACCTTGAAAAATCCATGTTAAGTGAAATGTCAGAAACATAAGGATGAATATGGGATCATCTCACTCTCAGGCAGAAGTTGAAAAACAAGGTCAGAAGGAAAAAAAAAAAAAAACACAAGTAGAACCTGAAATGGAATTGGTGTATCGCACCAAAGTAAAAGACTGGGTTGGGTGGGGCAAATACAGGTCCAAGGAGGATGACAGAGGACCTAGTGGGGGGTGTATTGTTATATGGGAAACTGGGGAATGTTATGCATGTACAAACTATTGTATTTACTGTTGAATGTAAAAACATTAATTCCCCAATAAAGAAATAAAAAAAACACATTATTATTAATTGTTGTTAAAATTTCCGGAAGGCTCCAGCTGGCCGGGCTTGCTTCACGGCGGGTAACAGAGACGCGGAGACAACGGCTGGGCAGGGAAGCTGTATTTCTTTATTCAGGAACCACGATTCATAAACTAAGACAAACTAATCACCAAACAAAACTCTGCTGTCTCTTTGCAGCGGCGCAAGCACTCTTTCCTTTTCTGTAACTCGGGAACTCTCCAACTCTGGAACTCTCTGGCCCTCTCTCTCTTCTTCTCGAACTCAGAAACTCTCCAACTCTCGTACTCGGGAACCCTCTGAAACTCTGGCACTCTCGAACTCAGGAACTCTGTCTAACTCAGGAACTCAGTCTAACTCAGGAACTCAGTCTAACTCAGGAACTCAGGAACTCAGTCTAACTCAGGAACTCAGGAACTCAGTCTAACTCAGGAACTCAGGAACTCAGGAACTCTGGCTAACTCTGTCACTCTCGAACTCAGGAACCCTCTCCCGGGGTTCCTCTGGGGCGGGGCCAAGCAGGCCCGCGAAATTAGCAGGCCTGATCCAATTCTCTTGGCGGGGGGAGGGCTAGAACAAACCAATGTAAAGCATACGACAATTCCCCCTTTTCTTTTTAACTAAATGACTATAGTATCAAGGGTGTGGGGTGAACAGAAACATATATAACAAAAACCAGCATGTTGCCAAGGGAAGGCCTGAGGGGGCCATATCTGAAAAAAAAAAAAACATTTCTTGCCTCTGGAGGGCTACTTGCCTCGACGGGCAATTGCATGGGGGCAGGGAACGGCCTAGGGTCCCACAGGCAGCTGGCTGCAACTTACTTACTATGAAACAAAACTTGGTATTAGCATATCTACTGCACGATCCAACGTTTCTAATAGAGAAGGAATTTGAGACTTTTACATATCAACAATGTCTTTTAACCTTTTGTTACACCCATTCAAGATGGAGACACACCCTAGGTGTGGGCTGGAGAGGAAACCTCAGGCATGAGAATAATTAGCATAGCCATTGTGCGATCTACCATTTCTAATAGAGAAGGTAGTGTTTTACATATCAACAAGTCTATTTAACATTTTGTTTAGACCAACTTAGTTAAAATATATTGATTGTTAACTAATTTTTACCTCAGACTTTAAATGTAAGTTAATTTTATCTTTATGAGAATTACATTGAAAACCTTTTTCATTTAACTTTGACTTGTAAGAATTTAGCCTTAAAGCTACTGTTTACCAAACTTTAAACATACACATAAACATGGTCATTAATACACAAGGAGAGAAACCTTTGTTAGGAAGACATGTCATTTTAAACACAAATTTAAATCTGTACTGTCTTAGTTGTTGGGGGGGAGATTCACCATCCGGAGGTGGCTTCCCACGCAGCTTCACTTTTAGGAATTGCAGGTTGCGATCTCTGCACAAATCTCTGCATACTCCAGCTTGTCTGCCTTCAGACCAGACCGGCGGCTGGAGATCTCGTGTGCCCAGTTTCAGCAGGGAGCCTGGGGGTCCGGGAGGCCTGGGATGGTTCCAGAATTTATAGCAAAGGGCAGGCGGGCCAGTTTTGTAGAAGGTGTGGGCCTAGGTGCCCAGGGGTGGCTGCCATGATAGGCCGCCGCGGCCCTGCCCCATGGCCCTGCCATGTCTGCTGCCGTGCTCGCAGTGGCTGAGCAGCGTGGAGGGATCACGCGTCCAGTGCCCTGCTCTACGCGGTGGAGAGCCGGCTCCTGTGGGCTGGCCTGTGTGCTGGCATTGGGCTCCAGCATGTTGGCATTGGGCTCCAGGGGCTCTTGTGTGCTGGCGTAGGCCTCCTGTGGGCTGCGGGGCTGTGGGGCTGCAGGCGCGGTGCGCGGGGTTGTCTGGGCGCAGCCGGCTGGCTGGCTGTTTAACCAGGTGGAAACAGCAGCTCCGCGCCTCGCCTCCAGCCTGCTGGCTCTTCCCGCTGGCTGTTCTGAGTTCGCCCGAGCGAGTGGAAACCACAGAGTGGTCCAGAGATAAATGTTCCAGAAACAGCAAAACAGTCTCGTGAAGAAAGAGCAGAGGCCTTTGGAGATCTCTTCACAAGCAGAAGAGAAGGCCATCGTGCATAGGTAGCCAAATTGTCTTTACTTATCTCAGAGATGCGCAGGTCAGGTCCATGTGGGCGCCATTTGTTGTTAAAATTTCCGGATGGCTCCAGCTGGCCGGGCTGGCTTCATGGTGGTGAACAGAGACGCGGAGACAACGGCTGGGCAGGGAAGCTGTATTTCTTTATTCAGGAACAACGATTCACAAACTAAGACAAACTAATCTTGAATGGGTGTAACAAAAGGTTAAAAGACGTTGTTGATATGTAAAAGTCTCAAATTCCTTCTCTATTAGAAACGTTGGATCGTGCAGTAGATATGCTAATACCAAGTTTTGTTTCATAGTAAGTAAGTTGCAGCCAGCTGCCTGTGGGACCCTAGGCCGTTCCCTGCCCCCATGCAATTGCCCGTCGAGGCAAGTAGCCCTCCAGAGGCAAGAAATGTTTTTTTTTTTTCAGATATGGCCCCCTCAGGCCTTCCCTTGGCAACATGCTGGTTTTTGTTATATATGTTTCTGTTCACCCCACACCCTTGATACTATAGTCATTTAGTTAAAAAGAAAAGGGGGAATTGTCGTATGCTTTACATTGGTTTGTTCTAGCCCTCCCCCCGCCAAGAGAATTGGATCAGGCCTGCTAATTTCGCGGGCCTGCTTGGCCCCGCCCCAGAGGAACCCCGGGAGAGGGTTCCTGAGTTCGAGAGTGACAGAGTTAGCCAGAGTTCCTGAGTTCCTGAGTTCCTGAGTTAGACTGAGTTCCTGAGTTCCTGAGTTAGACAGAGTTCCTGAGTTCCTGAGTTAGACTGAGTTCCTGAGTTAGACAGAGTTCCTGAGTTCCTGAGTTCGAGAGTGCCAGAGTTTCAGAGGGTTCCCGAGTACGAGAGTTGGAGAGTTCCTGAGTTCCAGAGTAAGAGAGAGAGTGCTTGCGCCGCCGCAAAGAGACAGCAGAGTTCTGTTTGGTGATTAGTTTGTCTTAGTTTATGAATCGTGGTTCCTGAATAAAGAAATACAGCTTCCCTGCCCAGCCGTGGTCTCCGCGTCTCTGTTACCCGCCGTGAAGCCAGCCAGCCCGGCCAGAGCCGTCCGAAATTTTAACAACAATTAATAGAGACCCTAAATTTGCATAAAGCCCAGTAAAGTCAAGCATGTTATGGTTAATTCTTACCATTGAGTTTTCAAAGAAAAATGAGTTCCGAACTAGGTTATAATTATTAACTATTGTCATTTTAAACTCTTATAAGAGTACAAAGGACTTTGTCCATCCTCTTTTAGAACTATATTTCTCCTTGTCCTGGATTCTCTGGGACTTCACTTAATCCTTTACCTCATTATACTGCCTTTTGGTCTCAACTAAATCAGTGCTACCTGTGTCACCATGCCAACTCATGCCACTACTGCCTTTTTGCTGTGGATTGTCTCCAGAAATGCCAAGCCTCAGATGCCAGCTTCCAAACTTCTTTTGCTTGATGAAATCTTTCCTAACACTAGGAACTACTAAATCCATTTCAACTTGTGCATTTTTCAAACAAAGTTACAGATTATAGATATAGGTTAAGGCCTAAGGTACTGTGTACATATGTTCATGCATCCATAGGTTAGGGGCATTTCTATAAAGTAAAAAATGCTTAGTAGTCCTTTGTGATTAGATTCAGAACTAATAAGCTTGGTAATCTATTAGAATGGCTTCAAGCCATCACAATAAATTCTTCTTCTCCTTTTTCTTCTTCTTTTCTTCTTCTTCTTCTTCTTTTTTTTTTTTTTTACCAGAGCATTGTTCAGCTCTGACTTGTGGTGGTTCAGAGGACTGAACTTGGAGCTTTGGAGCCTCAGGCATAAGAGTCTCTTTGCATAATCATTATGCTATCTACCCTCTGCCCCATAATAAATTATTTAATCAACTATTTATTACTTAGGCCTAGGCATCTTCCTCTCATACCCCTACTTTACTTCCCACAACCACTCTAGCTATTCAACTAACTCCAAAAGAAATGGTAAGAAAGGTTTATTCTTCCATCTTATAACTTCTTCTGATAGGGCATCAATATTATTGTCACCACTTACCAATCTTTAAAAAGAAATACTGTGTACAAATAGCCAAGAGATTATATATACTTCAATCAATGGTGGGGAAATGACTCCAAGAGGGAGCTCAGCACTTATGTATCAGTAGTTGGGGAGGTGGTGCAGTGGGTAAAGTGCTGAACTTTCAAGCATGAGATCCTGAGTTCACTCTTACGTGTTATACTAGGGTAATATCTGGTGAACTCCATCATTCTCATCCTCTCTCTCTCTCTCTCTCTCTCTCTCTCTCTCTCTCTCTCTCTATATATATATATATATATATATATATATATATATATATATATATATATATATATCTCCCACTCTGTCCTATCTAATTAAAAAATAAAGGGGCCAGGTGGTGGCACATCTGGTTGGGCACACATGTTGCAATGCACAAAGACCCAGGTTCAAGCCCCTGGTCCCAGCCTTCAGGTGGAAAGCTTTGCAAATGGTGAAGCAGGGCTGCAGGAGTCTCTCTGTTCTTCCCTCTACCTCCCTCTTCCTTCTCGATTTCTGACTGTCTCTATCCAGTAAATAAATAAAGACAATAAAGCAAATTAAAAAATAAATTAAAGGCTGGAGTGCAGATGAAGAGTTGGGGGGGTCTCCATCCTGTAGATAGCTAGTAAGCATATTTTAGTTATATTCCAAAGGGTCTGCGGCTGTCCTAGTTTTTTGTTTGTTTGTTTTTCCCTGAACCTGAAATCTGATATGCAGGTGGATCCTGGTTATTGTCCAGGGAGATGATGGCTGGAAAAGGGACCAGAAAGCTGGATCTGGGAAGAGAGTAGTTCCTAAATATAGGAAAGGTATATAAATATTGTTGACTGTAAACCCCATCGATTTGATCTGATCTGGGGCCCATATACAGCTTAGGAGCCCATGTGACCTCTGCATCCCTGTAGATCCAATTTCACATTCTGTGGTCATCTGCACTACTTCAGCCTTTAGGTTCATGATTAGTCAACAATTTGTTTGGCTTTATATGTTAACTCTCTTTTCAGCCACCAGGTTCCAGATGCTGGCATGATGCCAACCTGACTTCCCTGGACAGACGACCCCACCAAAGTGTCCTGGAGCTCTGATTCCCCAGAACCCCGCCCCACTAGGGAAAGAGAGAGGCAGGCTGGGAGTATGGATCGACCTGTCAATGCCCATGTTCAGTGGGGAAGCAATTACAGAAGCCAGACCTTCTACCTTCTGTAGTTCACATTGACCTTGGGTCCATACTCCCAGAGGGTTAAAGAATAGGAAAGCTATCAGGGGAGGGGATGGGATATGGAGTTTTGGTGGTGGGAATTGTGTGGAGTTGTACCCCTTTTATCCTATGGTTTTGTCAGTGTTTTCTTTTTATAAATAAATAATAAAAATGAGTATATAAATTAAAAAAGAAAGAAATGGCCACCCAGAGCAATGGTTGATTAGTCCAGGCACCAACATCCCAATGATAACTTTGTTAAAAATAATAGTAATTAAAATAATAATTAAAAAATAACTAAAATAATAATAATTATTATTTATGCATCTGTGAAAGAGAGAGTGAAAACCAGAGCATCACTCTAGCATATGCAATTCCACTGATAGTATTTGGGATATTAAACATGAAAGTCTGGCATTTTGTCACAGCAATATAGTTCCTCTTCATGAGATCAAATGTAGTCTCTAATTTTTTTATATATTAGACTTCATATTGCTGAGTTAGATTGCCTGTTCATAAATAATCTATATTATCTTATTAAAAAGCTTGTTTATAGGTTATGTTTTAGTCACTTCCTTGTATTTTTGATTTCATTTAAACTGTTACAAAGAAAAACAAGGGCAAAGGTAGATAGCATAATGGTTATGCAGAAGAGACTGATGTCTGAGGCTCCAAAGTCCTAGGTTCAACACTTTGCACCACCATAAACCAAAGCTGAGCAGTGTTATAGTAAAATAAATAAACAAATAAATTACAAAATCTTGTGTTCAATGTGGAACTTTAAAAATAAATCCTATCTTGGAACAATTTAAACTGCTTGCCATACAAATGAGACTTACCTAGCTTGCCAGTTCTGAACAAATCTGAAATCAAGCCACCTAATGTTAATATTAAATATTACAGTGATGGGGGCTGGGCAGTAGTAGCATACCAGGTTAAGTGCATATTGTGTGAAGTGCAAGGATCCAAGGACCCACACAAGGATCCTGGCTCCAGCCCCTGGCTCCCCACCTGCAGGGGGATTGCTTTGCAAGTGGTGAAGCAGGTCTGCCGATGTCTATCTTCCTCTCTCCCTTGCTATCTTCTGCTTCTCTATCAATTTCTCTCTGTCCTATCCAACAGCAACAACAATAACAGCAGCAACAATGGAAAAAAGATGGTGGCCAGGAGCAGTGGATTTGTAGTGCAGGCACCAGACCCTAGTGATAACCCTGGAGGGAAAAAAAAAAAAAGAGTTATGAGAAATAGAGTAGATGGGGAAAAACCTGCATGACACAAGATTGTGTTTACAATATAAACTGGAAAAGGAATGATGAGAAGTTGAAGATGATATAGCTAGTCGTTTTATCTGCCTGTTACAGAATAGATTACATAGCTAGTAGAGCACGTCACTGAGAGTTATAAACAAAGCTAACTCTTTTTATAGAATAAGTAATAGTGCAAAGGTTAAGGGACCTGATTTTAAGTGTATAATTTTCCTTATGGCACTACCTTACCATATATATATATTTGCCTCCAGGGTTATTTCTGGGGCTCGTTGTCAGCACTGCAAATCCACTGCTCCTGGAGGCTATTCCCCCCCATTTTTGTTGCCCTTGTTATTGTTATTATTGTTATTGTTGTTATTGATGCCGCTGTTGTTGGATAGGACAGAGAGAAATGGAGAGAGGAGGCTCGGAAGACAGAGGGGGAAAAAAAGACAGACACCCGCAGACCTGCTTCACTGCTTGTGAAGTGAATTCCTGCATTTGGGGAGCCAGGGGCTCGAACTGGGATCTTTTGCACTTTGCGCCACCTGCGCTTAACCCTCTGCGCTACTGCCCGACCACCCACATTACCATATTTTAAGGACTGTCTGTTAAGTAGACCTATTCATTCATTTGGATTTCAGGCTCTGCTTAGTCTTTAACCTATCTCCAAGACTACAAAAATGGAAATGACAAATGTGAATATAATGGTTTACTATTGTTATGTAGTGAATCACAACTGGTGGAAGTTCAGTGCTTTGTCTTTGAAAGTAGTTATGAGCAACAAATTAAAAGTGCCTGATAAAAGTTTTCAGTCTTTCATTGAAGAGAACTTCCCTTGGAGTAGGAATCTAAACACAGAATTCAGTAAGGTTAGCACTAAGTCTCTCCTCCTTTGTTGCTCCTGTGTGTTATCAAGGTCATCATTTGTAATCAAACACAGTAAGATCAGGTGTGATGTACTGCATCAAAGCAAAGGCCCCGGGGGAAGAAGGAATGGGGTGATACTAGGGTCCTGGTACATGATGGTTGAAAAGTACCTATGCTGGGGGAAAAGAGTGTTTTGCAGACACCTATCATGGGGAGATGAGAAGTTGTACCCATGTATCAGCAACCATTATAAATCAACCATTATCCTCTATAAAGTGATTTTTAAAAAGTTAAAAAAAGTGTGTTAATCTTAAAATCTACAGGGAGACAAGGATATGTAGTATTTGCTAGGAGGGTCCAGACCTCCATAAGAAATATTCTTTTGGGGAGTCAGGCTGTAGCGCAGCGGGTTAAGCGCAAGTGGCGCAAAGCTCAAGGATCAGTGTAAGGATCCTGGTTCAAGCCCTGGCTCCCCACCTGCAGGGGAGTCGCTTCACAAGGCAGTGAAGCAGGTCTGCAGGTGTCTATCTTTCTCTTCCCCTCTCTGTCTTCCCCTCCTGTCTCCATTTCTCTCTGTCTTATCCAACAACGATGACAACAATAATAATAACTACAACAATTAAAAAAACAACAAGGGCAACAAAAGGGAATAAATAAATAAATAAAATTAAAAAACTTAAAAAGAAAGAAATATTCTTTTGGGCAGGGATAGTTTAACATGCTAGAACACCAATTTGAATGCCTTTAACTCTGGATGTCCTAGGTTCAATGCCTACCTTTACTCTATGTCAAGGCTGAGAGGTGCTCTGCTCTCTCTCTCTCTCTCTCCCCCCTCTCACCACAATATGGCAAAAACAATTATATTGTATCCCTGTGACAAGCAACATTTGTGACTGGAGTTAAGAACAACTACTGGGTTTGTCATTTTATCCATGTGCTGTGATATTTTTTTTTAAACCAAATAACAGTACGGAAATTCAGGACTGTGGGAAGTGACACTAACCAAACAAGACAGGCAATGTATTGATTTCTAACTTCTCCTCCTCCTCCCCCTCCTCTTCCTCCTCCTTTTTCTTCCTTTTTTTTTTTTTCCCAGAGCACTGCTCAGCTCTTCCTTAAGGTGGCATGGGTGATTGAACCTAGGACTTTGAAGCCTTAGGCATGAGAGTCTCTTTGTATAACCATTATGCTATCCACCCTGCCCCAAAGTAACTTTTATTAGTGATTTAATAATTATTGACAAGATTGTAAGATAACAGGGCTACAACTACATACAATTCCCACCACCAAAGTTCTGTATCCTGTCCCCTTCATTGGAGGGTGCCTTATTCTTTACCCCTTTCTGGAAGTATGGTCCAAAATTCTTTATGAGGTGCAGAAGATGGATGGTCTGGCTTCTGTAATTGCTTTTTCACTGGACAAGGATGTTGGCAGGTTGATCCACACCCCCAGCCTGTTTCTATCTTTCCCTAGTATAGGGCTCTGGAGAGGTGAGGTTCCAGGACACATTGGTGAGGTCATTTGCCCAGGAAGTCAGGATGTTGTCATGGTAGCATCTATCAGCTTGGTAGCTGAAAGGCAGTAAAATATAAAGTAGGACAAATTGTTTAATAAACAGTAACCCAATAGTAGGAATAGAGCAGATGAAATTAGGGTCTTCATGGGGGAAGAAGCTAGGAAGTCTTTTTTAGGTATGTCCCATGTGGCCCATGACTTTAGTAATTTTTGCCTAAGCCCAATGACTAATATGCAAGTAGATTAAAAGTATTGTCTAGGAAGATGGTGTCAGAGTTGAGAGTAGGACTAAAAAGCTGGAATAAGGCAGAAAGTAGCTCCCAAATACGAGGAAAAAATATATAAATGCCATTAACTGTTAACCCCATCAATCTGACACTTCTCTTCTTGATCCCCTACCCTGTGATACTGCCTCTGCTGACCTCAAAGTAAATCAATGCAACCAGTGCCACCATGCCATGTTTCACTTCAGGCTGTATCCAGAGACGTCATGTCAAGACTGAGATGTCAACCCTCCAACTCCAATAATCTGTTGAGACCTTTCCTAACACATGGGACTACCTAGTTCCATCTCAAATGACACACCCTAACAAAGTTACAGATCCTAGATAAATACCAGGGCCTAAGGGACAGGGTGCATATGCACATATATCTATAACTTAGGAAAAATATGTACCTCAAAGTATAAGTGCTCAATAGTCTGCTGTGAGTAGACTTAGTAAGTTCAGCAAGCAAGTAGAAAGACCTAAAGAAGACACCATAAAGTACCTAATCAAATATTTAATGCTTAGGCCTAGACACCCTCCTCTCCTACCTCTTACTTCAACTTACCTCAATCACTTGTCAGATAAGGTAAGGACTACAAAAGCTAGCTAAGGGCAAGAGACTGGCACACTTCAATAAAGGCCTTTTTGGTCAATACCAGGCTACCCCATCAACTGGGGCTTTAGTCAGGGGATCCTTGGATTCCCACAAAGATAAAAGGGGCTTAGACCTCTAATAGACCCCTTTCTCTACATCACTGCTCATTTCCCTCAGGAATGCTATCATAAGACCTCTTGTGGGCCTCTCCAGGACCTTGCCCTCACTATATAATAGCAATGGTAGGGACTGCCCCACTCTGAAGGGAGGCTGGGTCAACCTCCTCTGCCACACGAGGAAGACTGGTCCTGAATTGAGCACAGCCTATAATATTCATTCCTAGCTGTGATCATGGACAGTGAGCTCAGACTGACAGGGATTCAGAGGTTACACAGGCTCCTGTGCTAAAGATGAATATATATGGGCCCTAGGTCAGAACAAAAGAATTGTAACATATCTCATCTCGATTATTTGCTGTGCTTGATATCATCCTTGTCAGTTCCTAAACACGGCTCCTAGGTACAGAGACCAGAACATCCTTGCTTCAGTTCTTATGATACAAATTTATACTTCTGATGCTTGAAAAAACTTGAGTTATATTCTTCAATTATAACCTTGAGTTAAGACCTTTAAGGTTGCAGCTGCTTGTGAATACTATACATGATGCTTAATCAAACCTTTTTTTAATCAGTAGTTCAAATTAAGCTTAAAAACCAGTCCTGAACTAGGATAAAACTTACAAGTCAATATTTTTTAGCATATTCTAATAGTTATACACCACCACCACAATTTAAGAAAATTCTCAGGGGCCAGGTGGTAGTACACTCAATTGAGCACACTTTACCATTTGCAAGGACCTGGATTCAAGCCCCCAGTCCCTTCCTGCAGCGGGAAAGCTTAGCAAGTGGTGAAGCATGTCTGCAGGTGTCTCTCTTTTTCTCTCCCTCTCCGAAGCTCCAAAGTCCGAGGTTCAATCACCAGCACGACCATAAGCCAGAGCTGAGCAGTACTCTGGTAAAAGAAAAAACAAAAAATGAACAAACAAAAAAACTCAGAGGAAAGGTGGTGGCACACTTGGCAAAACTGATATGTTATCATGTTTAAGGACCCAGGTTCAAGCCCTGATTTCAACCTGCAGGGGGAAAGCTTCATGAACGTGAAGCAGTATTTCAGGTGCCTCTCATTATCTCTCCAACTCTACCTTCCCCTCCCCTCTCTACTTCTCTATCCAAATAAATAAATATTTAAAAATAAATAAATAAATAAATTTCAGACAGAGAGAACAAGTAAAAAATACCATAGCACAAGCTCATCGGCAGCGTTTCTCCAAGTGCCTCAATACTCCCCAGTAGTGTCAGGGCTGCAGACTGTGATAAGGCTGCACATAGTCAGGCTTGTGCTTTATTGCATGAGCTGTCTTCTGCACCCTTTATTTTGACTTTGACTGGTCCAAACTGGAACTGAGAAGGAAATTCAGAATTCCCACTGGAACTTGTCAGTGGAGACTGCACAACAGAGCTCTTCTTGACTTACTTTCTCATTTCCATACCAAAAAAATGACCTAAAGTATGCATTACTTCCCTGGGAAACCCCTAAATATCTAGGGAATGTTACTACATTAAAAAAAACTTTTTAAAAAATCATCTTTATTTATTCAATAGAAACAACCAGAAATCAAGAGGGAAGGGAGAGGTAGAGAGGTAGAAACAACTGCAGCACTGCTGTACCCCCCCTACAGGTGGGGGCTGGGGTCTTGAACCCAGGTCCTCGTGCATAGCAACATGTACACTCTATCATGTGTGCCACGCATGGCCCCTTGTTGCTACATTCTAATTCTACTCTTATCAGCTTCTCACTTCCCTTTGTGCTTTTTTAAATTTTATTTTCCCTTTTGTTGCCCTTGTTTTTTATTGTTGTTGTAGTTATTATTGTTCTTGTTGATGTCGTCGTTGTTAGGACAGAGAGAAATGGAGAGAGGAGGGGAAGACAAAGAGGGGAAGAGAAAGGTAGACACCTGCAGACCTGTTTCACCGCCTGTGAAGCGATTCCCCTTACACTGGTCCTTGCGCTTCACGCAACCTGTGCTTAACTCTGCCGCACTACGGCCCAACTCCCTTCACTTCCCTTTTGAAGGTTGCTTTATAGTCTGTGCTGGCGAAATTATTGTCCCAAGTTATAAATGGTTCTTGCCAGTAAAGTCCTTTATTTCTATTCATCTAGTCTTGTGATTTTTGGATGACACACGCAGTTCCAGGACATGGAAATTTGCTTTCATGCATTCATTTTGTAGGCAAATCATCAAACCCAGCCTGAAAGTTTTTTTTTTTTTTAAAGTCCTTCTAATGAGCTGGGGAGATAGCGTGTAGGACTTATGTGCAGGGGGTCCTAGATTTAATCCCCAAATAACTAGGACTGAATGGTACTGTAGTTAGAAAAAAAAATGTTCTTTTCAGTTTCAGCTATCTTTCATGTAATGACAAATATTCCATCTTGTTATTTGTATTTTTACAGTTGTCCCTCGCCGCTTTGTGCTTTGACTTTCTTGGCTTCGGCGTCACTTTACTGTAGTTTTTTCAAATATACTCATTAAAAAGTTGATCTAAACAGTTAAAATGACAGTTAAAATGTACTCAGTTGTTTGAGTCAATTATACACCCTTGTATTACAATTACAATTACTGTATGTATGTACTGTAGGCGTATGTATTTAAGCATCCCCACAAATCCTTCAGTCCTTCAATGCAGCCACTGGACTACTCCTTGTGTGTTTTTGAAATCGGGTGTGGGGAAACCAAGCCAATCAGAGCATGTTTCTCTCATAGGTGCTTCTACATCACTAAGCATCTGAAGCATCTTTGCTCGTGTTTGTGATTTCTGAGAACCTTCATCTAAGGCCCACAATGGCTCCTAAACGTGCTGCTTCTTCTAAGCCTTCTGAAGATGAAACTAAGCGCCAGAGGAAGATGCTTACCATCTTACCATCAGGTGAAACTCTTGGCTATCATCAAAGATGGCAAGAAAATCATGGAAGATTGCCCACCATTATGCTCCATCTGTAAAGATGAAAAGAACATCTGTGCAATGGCTACTGTCTCTTTCAACAAGGAATCAAAGCTGAAGGGGTGTTATTTCATGTCTAGAGGACTCTAGTAATGTTAAAAACTGTATTTAAGGGCGGGGGTAGATAGCATAATGGTTATGAAAGTGACTCTCATGCCTGAGACTCCAGAGTTGCAGGTTCAGTCCCCCGTACCACCATAAGCCAGAGCTGAACAGTGCTCTGGTAAAAAAACAAACAAGCAAAAGTATTTAAAAGGTTGTAAACAGGTTTTCTATGCTCTACCTACAAAAATATTCACTTTATAAAGAATCCTGCTTCTCAGAAATTCACTTATTGTGGTAGAGTCTGGAACTGATTAACTGCAATAAGTGAGGGATGACTGACTGTATACCAATATATAAGCTGTGACTTATGGTAGTGCCAGGAATTGGCCCTGGGATCTTGGAGTCTTGGGCAAGAAGGCATATTTATATAGATACTGTACTATCTAACCATACTTGAACAATTTTTATAAGAATGTGATGAAGCAATTTTAAAAATATAAGTGACAAAATTAATATTTTGCTTTTAATTCTTCCTCACCAGAATAAAAAAAGATTCCCTAGGACAGTTTTTTCCTTCAACATTATAATATAAATAAAACCAAATAGCTAAAAATACTATTATTTAAAAAATATTATCTTTATTTATTTTTGATAGAGACAATATGAGATAAGAGGGGTACCTAGAGAATGAGAGAAAGAGAAATATCTGTAGCACTCCTTCACCACTCGTGAAACCTCCCCCCTGCATTTGGGGACCCGGGGCTTGAACCTGAGTCATTACACACTGTTATGTGTATGCCCAACCAAGTGTGTCAATGTCTTGCCCCAAAATACATTTCTAAATAATTCTTTTTATAGTGTAAATTCTAGCACACCAACTTTTCCTCCAAAAGTTCTAAAGGTCATAACTAAGCTGATTATAAAATCAAATATGGTTTTATTTTATTGTTTAATTTTTTTCTAAATATCAAATTCATTTAGATATAATGTTCTCTTTAACATTATCTAACGAGCATTTTATATTAATATTAACTATAAGTCAATTGCTTATATCTAACACTTGAAAGTTTCTTGAAATTACAAAAATATATTTATTATATATGATTTATTTTATAAAATTTACAAATAACTTACAGTTATAAAAATCATGGGGTGAGAGTGGTGGCACACATGACTGAGTGCACATGTTACAATGCATAAGGGCCCGGGTTCCATCCCTGGGTCCCCACCTGCAGAGTAAAAGCTTTGCAAGTGGTGAAGCAGGGCTGCAAGTATCTGTGTCTCTCTCCCTTGCTATCACCCACTTCCATCTCAATTTCTGGCTGTCTCTATCAGATAAATAAAGATAATAACACTAATAATAATAATACACTTTAAAAAATTATGAATAAATCTCACATTTATTCTATTTGCCTTTTTTTTTTTTTTTTTTTGGAGATAGATAGAAGCAGAGAGTGAATGTGAAAGAGACCACACTACCTAATTTTCTTTCAAGGCAATGGAGGCCAAACTCAAACCTTGGTCATGCACCAAACAGAGCAGCATAATATCTAAGTGAACTATTTTACTGACCTTCATTTACTTCGTGTGTGTGTGTGTGTGTGTGTGTGTGTAGAGAGAGAGAGAGGGAGGGAGAGATATCAAAACACTGATTTGGCATATACAGTTATGGGACTCAAACCTGGGGTTTTAAACATGCAAATTCTAAGTTCTACCGCTTAACTCCCTCCACGATACTTTTTCTCTCTTCCTTTCCCTCTCTCTCTCTCTATCTCTCTCTTACAGTGGAGTTAAGCTTTATGTTTTTCTTTTCTTTTTTTGTTTTTTGCTTCCAGTGTTATCGCTGGGGCTCTGTGCTTGCACTATGAATCCACTGCTCCTGAATGCCATTTTCCCCATTTTGTTGCCCTTGTTGTTGTTGTTATTGTTGTTGAATGGGACAGAGAGAAATTAAGAGAAGAGGGGAAGACATAGAGGGGAGAGAAAGATAGACACCTGCAGACCTGCTTCACTGCTTGTGAAGCGACCCCCCTGCAGGTGGGGAGGCCGGGGCTCAAACCGGGATCCTTAAACTGGCCCTTGGGTTTTGTGCCATGTGCACTTAACCTGCTGTGCTACCTCCTGGCCCCCAGATAAATCTTTAAGGGGTGGGGTGGTAGCACACTAGGTTGAGTGCACATGTTACAATGCACAAAGACCCATATTTGACACCCCCCCACTCCCACCCCCACCTGTTGGGGGTGGGGAAGCTTTGCAAAGGGTGAATGAAGCAGTGCTGCTGATATCTTTGTCTCTTCTCCTCTCTATCTCCCCTTCCCTCTAATTTCTGTATCTAATAAATAAATATCATAAAAATGTAAGAATATATATTTTAAAATATTTAAGATAAAATTGGCTCCTCAGGTTTCTCTTCCTTTCACAGAGGTTTAGGCCACTCTGAGGAACAGACAAGGTACAGTGTACAATATTGCACAATAAAGTTTTATTCCTTCACATTTATTGTTGGAGTGCAATGTACTAATTTCTCTTCTGCATCAGGCTAAAGCAGATGAATTTGAACAATTTCAGTCGCAAACAGGGCTAGAGTTTGGGCCAGGTTCAACCTTCTGCACTACCAGAGCTAAACAGTGTTCTGATCTCTCTCTCTCTCCCCACCTCTCCCTCTCCCTCTCCCTCTCCCTCTCCCTCTCCCTCTCCCTCTCCCTCTCCCTCTCTCTCTTTCTTTCTTCCTTTCTTTCTTTCTTTCTCTCTTTCTTTCTTTTATTATTAATGAGATCTTCCAGGGCAAGTGGTGCCAAAATGGGTTTCCCTTTATCTTTGAAGAGTTCTAGTTGCATCAATATATTTTAGGCAAAAAGAAGTGCTGAAATTTTGGTTTAATTTAGTTCATTCACTAATTCTGGATCACAAGCTCCTGAAGTTTATTTTCAGTATATTGAATGGATAAGAACACATTTCCTGGGTAGGGAAGAGACCGTAATGGCTATACAAAAAATCTTTTATGCCTAAGACTCCAAAGTCCCAGGTTCAATCTCCTGCACAACCATAAACCAGAGCCGAACAATGTTTTGATTTCTTTCTTTTTCATTTTTTTAAATTAACTTTATTTATTGGTCAGAGACAGCTAGAAATCAAGAGGGAAGAGGGAGATAGAGAGGGAGAGAGACAGAGAGACATCTGCAGCCTTGCTTGCAAAGCTTTCCCCCTGCAGGTGGGGACCAGAGACTTGAACCCCGGTCCTTGAACACTGTAACACATATGCTCAACCAGATATGCTACCACCCGGCCCCTATTTCTTTCTCTCATTAAAATAAAGTATACTTTTAAAAAAGGATATATATCCTTATATTTCTGGCTTTACTAGTAACAAATGAATCATACATTATAATTAACATAAGGAAAGTTGCTTAATCTTCCTGTGTTGTTGGTTTGCCCCTCAAAAAACTGAGATAATAATAATACCTATCTCCTAAGTAAAAAAAAAAAACAAATAAAATAATAACTGTAAAACTTTTTGGAAATTTCTGGATAACTGAATTGTGTCCCCTTACAAAATTCTTATGTATGCATTCTAACTTCCACTCTGACTTCATTTGAAGATAATGTGGTTGTTTTTGTTATCTATTTGTTTTAGGAGAAAAAGAGGTCAGAGCACTTCTTGGTAATATGTATTGCTGAGGATCAACATCCACTGTCTCATGCAAGTCCTGAACTCTTCTGTTGTTCTTCCTTCCCAGCTGTGGAGGGTTTTAAAGGTGAATATTAAGTGAGATGATAAAGTTAGAGTCCTAATCTGGGATGACTGGTGTTCTTACAAGAAAAGGAAGAAACACCAAGTTTGCATGAACAATGAAAAGAAGTTTACATGAGATATAGAGATAAGATGGTCATCCCTAGGTATCAGCAGAATCTACCTCAGTCTTGGACTTCCAGCCTCTAGAACTTTGAGGAAATAGATTCTGTTGTGAGTCACTCGGTTCATGGTAATTTATTTTTAATTTATTTTTATTTTTATTTATTAGATAGAGACAGCCAGAAGTCGAGAGGGAAAGAGGAGGTAGAGAGGGATAGAGACAAAGAGACATCTGTAGCATTGCTTCACCACTTGTGTAGCTTTCCCCCTGCAGATGGGGACTAGAGACTTGAACCTGGGTCCTTGCACACTGCAATGTGTGCTCAACCAGGTGCACCACCATCTGGCCCCTGTCTATGGTTTTTTATTATAAACAGTCTCAGTAGACTAAAATATGTGACATACTGTGTTTAGATTTTATCAGTTCTTGCTATGTTATTTTTTCAGGCCCATGAAGGTACTGACACCTGTCTCATTAGGTCCTTTTTTGTATTTATTTATTATTTTAATTTTATAGGACAGAGATAAATTGAGAGGGAAGAGGAAATAGAGAGGGAGAGAGAAATAGAGACACCTACAGCACTGCTCCACCATTTTTGAAGCTCCCTCTCAAACAGGTGGGGACTGGGTCTTTGTTCATGGTAATGTGTGCACTCAACTGAGCAGGCCACAACATGGCCCATCTCATTAGTTTTTCAAGTTTAAAATACTGACCCATCCACCACATTTACCCGTCCCCAGGTATCTTATTCTTTTACTATATTTTCTCTATTCTGCAAGGACAACCGATTTACTGAAAATGTCTTCAACCCTATCTTTCATTTCTTTCAGTCATCAGTATAGTGTTTTTTAGAATTTGCATTTGGCAATTGCAGTAACTAAACTTTGAGGATCTATTTCTGGTTCATTTTACAACTAACAGTGGCACAGCATTTGACTGCATAATGCAGGTCATCATGAGCAGGATGGTTCTTGGTTATCTACTTTTTTATTTTGGTTCTTGATTATCTATGTTTTCTGAGTATTGTGTTTGACAATAAAATTCTTTTAAATTACTTCCCCCTAACTAGAAATAAATTACTTTCATCTAGAAAAATAGCATTTTGTTGGATTAAATTATAAGTTCTGGACAACTGTAAACCAAGTAATCCAAGATCTTGAATTTTTCTGGATGAACCGATGACCCACTGGGCTCTTACTTTATATAGATTCTTTCTTATTTAGTTTGAAAGAACAGCCCCTGTTTATTGCAGGGACGGAGCTCCCTTAGAGTTCTATTTCTCTTGGTGATTATACAGTTCCTTGGTGGACATATATATTCTTCTTTATTAGTGTAAAGAACATAGGTTCTTACTTTTTTGTCTTCAAAATTATTGTAATAATTCCTTAGTATCTTCCTACGTATTCTATAGTCTTAAGGGTATGGTGCAGTCCTCATCGTTATAGCTGCATTATTCACAATAGCCAAAATATGGAAACAACCTAAATGACCACTGATGGATGATTGTATAAGAAAGTCCTGGAACATATACTCTATAGTGCTACTTAGCATTTTAAAAGACAATATTGTGGTGGTCCGGGAGGTGGAGCAGTGGATAATGTATTGGATTCTCAAGAGTGAGGTCCTGAGTCCAATCCCTGACAGCACATGTCCCAGAGTGATGTCTGGTTCTTTCACTCTCTCTCCTACTATCTTCTTCGTGAATAAATAAATAAAATCTTTTTTTTAAAAAAGGCAATGTTGTGTGCTTTGAAATGAAATGAATGGAATTGGAGGAATTATTCTTAGTGAAGTAAAGAAGTGAATGACAACAATCAGATGGCTTCATTCATTTGTGGAATATAGAGAATTGAAACACAAGGACTTGCAAAGAAAAAAATAGGCTGTTTATTTCTAACACTTTGTCATAACTACGATGGTTAATTATGGGGAGGGAGAAAAAAACTTTGGTAGTGGGTGTGCTAATCTTGTAAATTACTAATAAAAAAGAAGGTGGAAATGAATATGGAAGGCTGAGTGTTGGTACACTGTTAGGTGCACATCGTATTATGTTCAAGGACCAGGGTTTGAGCCCTTTCTCCCCACCTGGATGTCACATGAGGAATAAAACAGGTCTGCAGGTGTATGTCTTTCTCTTCTCTGTCTCCCCTTACCTATAGAATAAAATGGGGAAGAAAAAAAAAAAAGAAAAATATTCACCTGGAGCAGTGGATTCATAGTGCAGGCACCAAAACCCCAGTGATAACCCTAGAGGCCAAAAAAAAGGGGGGGGCGGTGGTGCACAGCGAGTTAAATGCACATGGCACAAAGCATAAGTAAGGATCCTGGCTGGAGGCCATGGTTCCCCACCTGCAGGGATATCGCCTCACAAGCAGTGAAGGAGGTCTGCAGGTGTCTATCTTTCTCTCCCCCTCTCTGTCTTCCCCTCCTCTGATTTCTCTCTGTCCTATCCAACAAGAATCACAGCAATAACAACAACAGTAATAATAACAACGATAAACAACAAGGGCAACAAAATGGAAAAAAATAGCCTCCAGGAGCAGTAGATTTATAATGTAGGCACCAAGCCCTAGCAATAACCCTGGAGGAAAAAAGAAAGGAAGAAAGAGGCAGGGGGGAAGGAAGGAAGGACGAAAGAAAGAAAGGAAAAGAAAAGGAAAGAAGAGAAAAGAAAAGAAGAGAATATGGTGCACCTGCACAATAAGTATTTGACTCTCAAGTATGAGGTCTTAAGTTCAATTCCCAGTATAGCATGTGCTAGAGTGATGCTCTGGTTCTCTCTCTATTTATTAATAAGTAAGTATTTCTTAAAACCAGTATCTGTCATCTAAGAATTAGACACATGTAAAAAAAAAAAAAAAACTTAGCAGTCTGGGAGATGGCACAGTGGATCAAACATTGGACTCTCAAGTGTGAGGTTCAGAGTTCTAGCCCCAGCATTGTATGTGCCAGAGCGGTACTCTGCTTCTTTCTGTTTCTCCTCTCTCTCATAAATAAATTTAAAAAAAATTATTGCTGGGGCTTGGTGCCTGCACTATCACTCCACTGCTTTTGGTGACCAGATTTTTTGGTAAATGTTTTTATTATCTTTACTTACTGGATAGAGACAGCCAGAAATCTAGAGGGAAGGAGGTTATAGAGAGCAAGAGAGACAGAGAGACACCTGCAGCCCTGCTTCGCCACTGACAAAGCTTTCCCCCTTGCAGGTGGGGACTGGGGACTCAAACTTTGAGTGCCAGGATAGCCTGAGGGCACTTCTTCCCAAGCTGCTGCTCTCTGGGTTGGAGAGAACTCGACTGGAGCCGATCTAGGCTGCTGCGTGGGAGAGGGATCAGGAACTCGTGCCGCACTAACTTCGCAGGAGATACACTCTGGAACTCTTGGAGCCGGAAAGCAATTTCCAAGTGTCTTTAATCAGAAGAGCAGCTGTTTTTATACTCTCCAAGTAGGGTGGAAACAGGATGTGATATAGAGAGGGTGGAGCGAAAAGTGACTGGTGGAAGATCAGGGTGTGACAAGGAGAGGATCAGGGTGTGACAAGGAGAGGGGGTGGAGCAGGTGAGAATTCTACCACTAAACCACCAATGCCCTGGAGGGAGTGTGGTACTTTATGTAAATGTAAAAGTGATTTATGTAAATGTAAAAGTGATTTATGTAAATAGACCAAAGCTTTGAATGGGATTAAATCTATCCCTATATAAGCATATGGTTAAGCAGAAGCCAGGGGGAGCTGGCATACTATCCAAAACTTGAGCATTGTAATGTGTGCATTCAACCAGGTGCACCACCAACCAGTCCCCAGATTTTTTTTTTAAGTCAGAAATTGAGAAAGGAGTGGAAGATAGAAAGATAGACACCTGCAGACCTGCTTCACTGATTATGAAGCAACTTCCCTGCACGTGGGGAGCTAGGGTCTTTAATCAGGATCCTTGCATTTTGTACTATATGCACTTAATCCAGTGTACCACTGCCCAATTCCCAAATAAATCTTTTAAAATATTAAAGTTATTCTTAGCCCTTATATTTTCTCTCTACTCCTGTGTTGCTTGTTGCCTGTGTTTATTATCTATTTATACAAAAAAGAAGTTCTGGAACTCAAGTCAAAAGGAGGGATGAACCTGCAAGTTTAACAAAATGTGCTAGGGTGGGCATGGTGGTTTGGGAGATTCCCTGAAAGATCACATTATTAAGGGGAAACTTCATTAATTCACCTTCTTCACCTCATCTTGGATGGGGCTTGGACAAATCTATATTGAGATCAGTCAGAAAAAGAAGGAAGAATATGGGATGGTCTCACTCATAGACAGAAGTTGAAAAGTAAGAACAGACGGGAAAACACAAAGCAGAACTTGGAATGGAGTTGGTGTATTGCACCAAAGTAAAAGACTCTGGGGTGGGGGGTGGAGAGTTCAGGTCCAAGAACATGAAGGTGGAGGAGGACCTAGTGGGGGTTGAATTGTTATGTGGATAACTGAGAAATGTTACACATGTACAAATTATTGTATATTACTGTTGACTGTAAACCATTAATCCCCCAAAAAAGAAATTTAAAAATGGGGGATTTATGAGCTATGGAGTGTTCTATTTTAAAAATTATTTTATTTATTTATTCATGAAGAATGATAGGCTGAGGGGGCAGGCAGTAGCGCACCTGGTTAAGCACACATAGTAGGAAATACAAGGACCCATGCAAGGATCCTGGTTCGAGCCCCTGCTTCCCACTTGCAGGCTAAATAAGCTGTGAAGCAGTTCTGCAGGTGTCTATTTTTATCTTCCCCTCCCCTCTCAATTTCTCTCTGTCCTATCCAATAATAATAATTTTTTGAAAAGGAAGAAAATAGTCTCCTGGAGTAGTAGTGCTAGCACTGAGCCTCAGTGATAACCCTGGAGGAAAAAAAAAAGATTTAGAAGTGATACACAGAGAGACAGAAAGAACCAGATATCAGTCTGATAAGTGTACTGGCAATGGTTGAGCTCATACTAGAGAGAGCCCAATGCTTTATCCATTGCACCGCTTCCCAGACCACTCACTCTCTATCTCTAACCTTCTATCATGAAAAGAAGAAAAGTCTGGCAGGAGCAGTAAAATCAACTACAGTGAAGTTGTAGTCATTAAAAAGAAGAAAAAGAAGAAGGAGGAGGAGGAGTGGGAGGGGGGAGGTAGCAGGAAGGGGAGAAGAAGAGGAAGAGACAGCAGCAGCTTTTTTTTTGGGGGGGGTCAGTGACTTAACTCACTTGGGGCTGTACTTTCCTTGCCATGTACACACAGGAGTAGTACAACATTAGGGGAAGCTTCAGTGCTGTGGTGTCTCTCCCACTGTTCAGTCTGTCTCTGCAAAAAATGTAGGCCTAAAACGGTGTAAATGTGCATGTGTGAGGTCTTGACAACACCAAAAAAGTTTTTTTCTATAATAAGGAAGGCAAATTTTTGAAGGATAGTCAACTGGCTTCATCTATACATGATATTAATCACCAAATCTAGACTTCCCAGGGTTATAGTTTAACCTACCTCCTAAGATTCAGAACATTTCCCAGAATCCCCTTTACCATATGGTTCCGGATTGGAAATGAACAAAAGGAAAAACAATGTATGACAGTTGGAAAATGAATGAAGTTGAAGCCTTTATGTTTATAAGTTCATTGTCATTAGACTGGTTATCTGTAGAAATAGAGTTACTGAGTGGCTCTTGCCTCTCTTGCCATCTGCTGGTACTGCTGACCAATAACAGCCCCTGACCTCCCCTGGTAATATGAGACAGAATCCAGAGGTAGTAGTTCTAGAAAGATATATTCCTTTAGATAATTTTAAGAAACCTCTCCTTCAATGCTGCCTTTTCAGTTCAACTCTGGTAAGTAGTTATACTTGGCTTCTGAGAGAATTTCTATCAGTCTCAGTTTGCACACAACCAACAGAGGTTAAGGTGGAATGCTTACTGATTTTTCCGGCCACTCTTTCCGTATCTTCACTATTGCTTCTTTCTATTTTTCAGATGTCTATTTTTTATTGTATCTACATTGTTTTCCCCCCTACTGATACACTTTTTTTTTCTCTTTTACCAGAGCACTGCTTAGTTCTAGTTTATGGTGGTGTTGGAGATTGAAACTGGGACCTCAGAGCCTCAGGCATGAAAATCTTTTGTATGATCATTGTGCTTGAGATTTTTTTCTTAATATTTACTTATTTATTAACCTGACAAAGAGGAAGAGAAAGAACCAGAGTATTACTCTGGCACATGTTGCTGGAAATTGAACTTTGAACTTAAATTCGGTTCTCTGATCACTGTGTCACCTCTCAGCTGCAATTTGGGGGTATTTTTTCTCCATTTTGGTTTGCCATGCTTATTACTTCATCAATATTCATTTTTATTATTTCAGCTATATTCCCCCTCTCATACTGGCAGAATGGTTCCCATATGATGTTGTTCCAAAGCAAGAAGCCAGGTTATTGACACTAAAAGATATTTCTTCTTACATTTTTTTCCATTTTATTAAATATATTCATTTTTTAAAAGATTTATTTTATTTGTCCCATTAGGTAGAGATAGAGACAGAGGGGACATAGAAAGACCAGAGCAGCAGTCTTGTATATTCAGTGCCAGGCATTAAACCTACTACCTTGTGTTTCCAAGTCCAAAGCTCTATTACTTGCATGGTATCTTGAGCTGGTAGGGAGGGAAAGTTGTTTTATTATTTGATAGGGCTGAAAGAATTTGAGAGAGGAGGGCAACATAGAAAGGGAGAGACAGACATCTGCAGTACTTGCTTCACTGCTCCTGAAGCTTCCTCTCT
Organism: Erinaceus europaeus; assembly: GCF_950295315.1. Lineage (NCBI taxonomy): Eukaryota > Metazoa > Chordata > Mammalia > Eulipotyphla > Erinaceidae > Erinaceus > Erinaceus europaeus. The sequence goes on from NC_080165.1 coordinate 82,304,085, forward strand.
TCAGGTGAGGAGTAGGGATTTAAACCCAGGTCTTTGTCATGTTAGCATGAGCACTTAGCCAGATGTACTACCATTTGGCCCAAAATTTATTATTTATTTTTAAATATTTATTTGTTTGAAACAAAAAGAAATTGAGAGGGAAGAGGAAGATAGAGACACAGAAACACCAGCAGTCCTCCTTTACAGCTTGCATAGTTTTCCCCTTGCAGGCAGGGATGGGGGGCTTGAGCCTGAGTTCTTGCACATTGTGATATGTTAACTCAGTCAAGTGTGCCATCACCCAAACCCAAGAGGAAATTTTTTTTGTTTGTTTTTGTTTTGCTTCCAGGATTATCTCTGGGGCTCGGTCCCTGCACTATGAATCCACTGTTCCTAGAGGCCATTTTCCCCCTTTTGTTGCCCTTGTCCTTGTTATTGTTGCCATAGGAGGAATTTTTTTCTTTTTTTTTAAATTTCTTTTTTATTTAAGAAAGGATAAATTAACAAAACCATAGGGTAGGAGGGGTACAACTCCACACAATTCCCACCACCCGATCTCCATATCCCATCCCCTCCCCTGTTAGCTTTCCCATTCTCTATCCCTCTGGGAGCATGGACCCAGGGTCGGTGTGGGTTGCAGAAGGTGGAAGGTCTGGCTTCTGTAATTGCTTCCCCGCTGAACATGGACATTGACTGGTCGATTCATGCTCCCAGTCTGCCTCTCTCTTTCCCTAGTAGGGTGGGTCTCTGGGGAAGCAGAGCTCCAGGACACATTGGTGGGGTCTTCAGTCCAGGGAAGCCTGGCCGGCATCCTGATGGCATCTGGCACCTGGTGGCTGAAAAGAGAGTTAACATACAAAGCCAAACAAATTGTTGAAGGAGGAAATTTTTTAACTGTAGTATCAAGGAGTCTTCTAGTATATCACTGAGGAAAGTGTCATATACCATCCTCTGGTCACCGAACAGGAAGTTAGATGCTTACAGCATCCACAGACAGTTCATAAGCAGTGACTGTAGGCTCAACTTACAGAAGTAAGTTCCAGCACAGAGCCAGTTTGCCAAAGGAGTTAGTGTCCTTTATTTCTTTTTCACTCTCTTCCATCTCTCTCTCTCCAGTTAACTCTAAAATATAGGAGGGCTGGTGAGATAGCTCACATAGTACACTGCTTTACCACGTGCTCAACCCAGTTTTAAGCCTGGTTTCTGACACAATAAAGGAAACTTTGGTGCTGTGGTGCCTTTCACTCCCTTTCTCTGCCTTTTTGTCTGTACATAAAAAACAAAAATACAAAATAAAATTTGGTCTATGTGTGGTCCAGGATGTGGTACAGTGGATAAAGCACTGGATTATCAAGCACGAGGTCCTGAGTTTGATTCCTGGCAGCACATGTACCAGAATGATGTCTGGTTTTCTCTCTCCTATCTTTCTCATTAATAAATGAAATCTTTAAGAAATTGGCCTAAGAGTGATAGTATAATGCTTATGCAAGGCCTTGGTGTAGAAGTTTTTTTAATTCTAAATTGAATAATCTTAAACATCCATTAAATAAACAGGATAATTTAAATAGTTATTGGAGGATGGGAGGTAGATAACATAACGGTTATACAAAGAGACTCTCATGCCTGAGGCTCCAAAGTCCTAGGATCAGTCCCCTGCACCCTATAAACCAGAGCTGAGCAGTGCTCTGGTAAAATAAATAAAGTTATTGGATACTTGTTAATACTAAGTAGCTATTATTAATTTTTAGGTGTAAAAATGAGATTGTGGTATTGTTAGAAAATATACATTTCACTTTATATTACCAAAGTATTGATCAGCTCTGGCTTATGGAGGTCCAGAGGATTAAACCTGGGACTTTGGAGTCTCAGGCCTGAGAGTCTATTGGATAACCATTATGCTATTTATCCCTATACCCAAAAGATAAATTCTTTAAAAATATACACAAAATATATTCAGATGAGATTATGTTGTATCTGGTAGTTACTTCAAAAAACTGCTGGGGTATTGGCTTAAATATCTATTGCTGTATTAAAAAGCAACATTTATCCTATAGTTTCTGTCATTCAGGAACCCAGAGAGACTTTGCAATAATCTACCTAGGCTATCTTCTTCCAAGTGGTTATTGACTGTCCTTAGTTCCTCACTGATTGCCACCAGAGGTCTTAATTTCTTCCTTTCTATAGGCTGCTTGGACATCCTCAAAATTTAGCAGCTGGTTTCCACCAGAGGAACTCAAGATGAAAAACTTAAATCTTTAAAATAATATTTACCCTCCCATTTTATTTGATAGGTCAGAGAGAGATTGAGAGAGGAAGGGGAGATAAAGACAGACACCTGCAGACCTGCTTCATCGTTTTTGAAGTGTCCCCACTGCTGGTGGAGAGCGGGACGGGAGCTCAGACCTTGGTCCTTGTGCATAGTACTAGGTATACTTAACCAGATGTGCCACCACCTAGCTCAAGAATGAATATATATATATAAAACCAGATTGGTCAAGGGATTGAACTCAGGACCTCAAGCTTAAGAGTTGTAACACCCAGGTTTCGGATGCTTACATGATGCTTACCAGACTTCCCTGGACAGATGACCCCACCAATGTGTCCTGGAGCTCCGCTTCTCCAGAGCCCCAACCTACTAAGGAAAGATAGAGGCAGGCTGGGAGTATGGATCGACCAGTCAATGTCCATGTTCAGAGGGGAAGCAATTACAGAAGCCAGACCTTCCACCTTCGGCAACCCACAATGACCCTGGGTCCATACTCCCAGAGGGATATAGAATAGGAAAGCTATCAAGGGAGGGGATGGGATACGGAGATCTGGTGGTGGGAATTGTGTGGAGTTGTACCCTTCTTATCCTATGGTTTTGTTAATGTCTCCTTTTTTAAATAAAAAAATATTAAAAAAAAGTTTTAACACTTTATCTGCCACACTACCTCCCGGACCACAAAGATTTATTTGTTTTTGCCTCCAGGGTTATTGCTGAGGCTTGGTGCCTGCACTACAAGTCCACTGCTCCTGGAGACCATTTTTCTCCTTTTGTTGCCCTTGTTGTTCATCGTTATTTTAAAAACATTTATTCCCTTTTTGTTACCCTTTTTTATTATTGTAGTTATTGTTATTGGTATCATTGTTGTTGGATAGGACAGAGAGAAATGTAGGGGGGAAGTCAGAGAGGGGGAGAGAAAGACACCTGCAGACCTGCATCAACGCTTGTGTAGTGACTCCCTGCAGGTGAGGAACCGGGGCCTCGAACAGGGATCCTTACGCGGTTCCTTGCGCTTTGCGCCACGTGAGCTTAACCCGCTGCTACCTCCTGGCCCCCAAAGATTTGTGTGTGTGTGTGTGTGTGTGTGGGGGGGGGGACAGAGCATCACTCTTGCACGGATGTTGAGAACTGAACTTGAGATCTCATGTTTGAGGGTCCAATGCTTTTAGCCACTCTACATAACTCAGTCTCATTTCTCTCCTATTCTGTTGGTGGTTATTTTCTTGCCAATCACTGTAATAACACAATGAAAAAAAACATACAACTGCAATTTAAGTTGCAGAATTGTATGGAATCATTGAAATGTGTTGTAGGACTGTTGAAAACACTACGAAGTTCATTAGATGAATACTGGCAGAGTTCAACTAATTAAAAAAAAATGGGTGAGGGAAGATAGCATAATGGCTATGCAAAGGCTTTTATGTCTGAAACTTCAAGAGCCTAGGTTCAATCTCCAGCACCAGCATAAGCCAGAGCTCTGGTAATTAAAAAAAAATTGTATAAGGATGCCATAGTATATGTTTTAAGACAAAACTAATGAGAGCCTTTGGAGAAATTAAAGCCCTGGAATATTTCTGCAGAAATGAACAACTCTGTTCATAGTACACAAAAAAGAAATTTTGACTTCCATTTAATTGGAGAAACTATGCTTCCCACCACCCACCCTTCCAATTCAATGATTGTTGAATTGACTGTTAAAAAAGACCTAGTTTAGGCCATTTGTGGAAAACTTTGACAGTCCCTATTTTTTAAACTATTTCCCTTTCTGCTCTGTTCAAAGGATTGATACAGTTTCCATTGTCCTTGACATTCCTTCTGGATTTGGTCAAGGGGGACAAGCAGGACATTCAAAAGGAATAAAACGAGTTTGTGATACGCCTGCTGGATCATCACTAGCCAGTTCTACCTTCCTATAGTCTCAGCTCCTATGAAGTACTTTTTTCCATTTAGATGTTTTTTGGCTTTGCTAATTATGCCCTTCTCCTTTACCTCTTTAGATATGGAGATGATAATAATACTGCATCTTTACTATTAGTTTCCCTTTATAGAGTGTTTCTTAACCATTGTGTGTGAACCACTTCTTTCTTGGTTTCTAACACAATGGTTAGAGAATAGGGAATCTTCCAATGGAGGGGACAGGATACAGAACTCTGGTGGTGGGAATTAAATGGAAATTGTACCCCTCTTATCCTACAACCTTGTTAATCATTAAATTACTAGTAAAAATATTACATTGCAGAGGCTGGGCAGTGGTGCAACTGGTCAAGGACACACATCATGCACAAGGCTGGGATTCACGTTCCTGGGGTCCCTCTCTGCAGGAGTTTCACAAGCAGTAGAGCTGTCTGCAGGTCGGTTACTCTTCATTTTCCTATACTATGAATCTGGTTTACTACTGAGTTTGCAAATTACCAAAGCTACCTTAAAACATATTTGTTGGGCTTTAAGTGCCTGATTTCCTAATAAGCACTTTGCATTTACTTCATGACATCTATCTTTTGCTTGCTGAAAAAAAATTATCCATTTGTTTGATATTTTAGTTATGTGGGGGTGTTGCTGTGAATATACTTTAACAAAATAAATTCACTTTGTAAATTTAAAAAAAAAATATTTTATTCCCTTTTGCTGCCCTTGCTGTTTTATTGTAGTTATTGGTGTTGTCATTGTTGGATAGGACAGAGAAATGGAGACGAGAGGAAGACACCTGCAGACCTGCTTCACTGCTTGTGAAGGGACTCCCCTGCAGGTTGGGAGTCGGGGGCTTGAACCAGGATCCTTTGCACCACATGCGCTTAACCCACTGTGCTACCGCCGGACTCCCTCCCTTCATAAATTCTAATGTGTAGCAATTAATACTATTACTTCAAACTTTTCAGCATACTAGCATTCCATTCTTTGTTGAGTGGCTATGGAACCAGCTCAGTCCAAAGCTGGAAACAATTGTTACTTATTTTACACAAGCATTTAACCAGGGTCTTTGGTTTTTTTTTTTTTTTTTCAGGGTACAGTACAGCTTTGTTGGATATAAAGCTGGGTGAATTTTTGTTGTTGCTGTCAGCTATCAAAGGGCCTCCTATGAACCATATGCTCTACAACTAGGAATACTCCTGGCTTCAGAAAAAGTCAAATTTTATGTATATTTCAGGGTTATCCATCTAAGCCTATCCAGAATTCAAAGATGTTTCCTGCAAAATGGCTTAACCTACATATTGAAATTATCTAGTATTTACCAAGAGCAAAGTTCAGAAAACAAGTTCTTTTAGCATTTTGGTAACTCAGTATAAACCTAACAATTGATTGCTTGTGCCAGAGTGATGTTCTTTGCTCTCTCATTAATCTATCATAAAATGTTTTAAGCATGTGTAGTGCACTCTCAGAGGTCTAGATTCCTGAGCCCTAAAACTCATCAGTACCTAACTGGAGATTAAAAGGAGTGGCCTGGGAATTGGTGTAATGGATAGTCTTGGACACTCAACCATGAGGTAGAGCTTAAAATACATGTTGTGTATGATGATTCTCTCATTAATATATATATATATATATATTAAACTGGGACAAAAGGATTTAGATTCAAACTGAAAATTACCTGACATTAATATCTTTTAACAAATGATATCAATAGTAACAGCTGTATTAATGGCTAGTCTGGCAATAAATATTAAATTACAAAGGCAGCCATTTATAACTTACTGCAGTTTACTTAGTTCATTGGAAACAACTTTCCTTCCAAGATTCTGCTCAGCCTAATCATCCCAAATATAAAAACATTAAGTATCAGACACTTTAAAACTAGGCTTTTAATTTTTAATTCAAGTTTAAGGAGGCATATACACAATTTACTCAAGGATTCAAGGAATGCATAGTATAAACATGTATGGCAAACATGATTTCATGTCTCTTTCAAAACTTTATAGAGACTCACTATCTACAATAAAAGAAAATTGCTGTTTCTACTTCCTTTTGAAGCACTGACTTCAAATTACATTGAAAATCCAGTTTTACATTTTCTTAATTATGGTCACTTGTTAATGACCCAATCTGCTAGTACTATCTTTTTATTCTCTGTATACTACCAAGTGTTTAGTAAACAGCAAAAAATGTTATTAGGTGAAAAGGCATGAAACTCTTGCACATTTTAACAGATCCCAGAGACTAGATCTGAAGCCAAGTTTAGGAAACATCATTTTGAAGTATACTGTACTGCCTGAAAAGGAGATCTGACCAGATGTGATGGCATGCTTGGATTAAATACTTCTGGGCACAGAGCTGTGCGAATGTGGGGAGAAAACAGCACTATTAAATTTATGGTTGTGGAACGAGCTACAAATAATCAATGCCACTCTTATTTCTAGGATTTTCCTTCAACTAAAAGGAGATTATATTTTCTGGTTATGGATCACATTCCTTACATGTTAGCAGTATCATAGTTCATATAGACAAGCCTAGTCAACTAATCACTATGTACATCATACTATTGAGGGAGATTGTTATCCAAAATCAGGTAACCAAATTTTAGAACATGTGATCCTTCTTGTATTCAATACTTTGGGCCCATATCTCTACCTAAATTTTCAGTAGTTGTAGTAATCTTCCCAGGATTTATTACAGGTATTCCTAGTAATAATTACAAGGTACATTTTTTTTTTTTGTGGAAAAAAAAGCAAATTCCATCATATTGTACAGATGACTAGAAGTAAACTGATTTTAGCACCTGATTTTAAAATATATATATATTTTATATATACATACAAACCAACACTGCAAAACTCTTAAGTTTCAAACTCACTTTTCACTAATTGCAGTAGTATCTCAATAAACAAATGCTAAGGTATAATTATTTATAACTTACTAATCAATTATACAAAATTATAAGGTGACTATTTTAATTAAATAAGAAAGGAAGATAGATTAACTAGTACCAGTCACAAAAGTTTTAAGATTAAGAACCAGGACCTATAGAGTCCTGTTTGTTTTTGCCCTGGCTCTAAGCTTCAAGAATATATTAACAAAAATTGTAATGAAGGGACAAAAAAAAAAAAGTTCTTAACATACAGGTTATTTTTTACTATTATTACCAGAAAAGAGAAAAACTGGGAGGGCTGGGGAGACAGCATTATGCCTGAGGTTCTGACCCCCCAGGTTCAATCTCCAGCACCACCATAAACCAGAACTGAGCAGTGGTCTGGTAAGAAACAAAACAAACAAACCAGGGCTAAAGAAACAGCACAACTGTTTACATTTTGATGCCTAAGGCTCAGATGCCTAGGCACCACAAGCCATAAACCAGAGCAGTGCTCTGGTCAAAAGAACAAAATGTAAGATAAGATAAACCCAGAGAACACTTGCCCAATCAACATGCTATGCACAAAAAGTATTTCAGATGAAGACATTTCAAAATTCCTTGTTCGTCAAATACTCATGTTTGAATCAATTTCAAAACCTGTATGCAGACTCATCAATGATGACGGAGGCTCCTAATGCTGCCCTAAATTTTGCAATGTTAGTGGAGTTGAGATTTAAATTAAGGCAGTCCTCTCCTATACACTGCTTATCTTCATACAGAATAAATAGTACATTATTTTAAAATTATTAAAAACCTTTAAATAGGAAGTATATAAGGGAACACACTTGTAATGTTAACAGCTCCATGACCCTAACAAATTGTGTCTATAAGAATGTCACTAAAAACTAAAATATCAGCTTCATTTAATCCATTTTCAAAAAAAAAAAAATTTTTTTTTACATCAAATGGCACTGTTAAGTACAAGTCATTCATACTTTGTTCTACAAAGTTAACCTTAAGCAAAACAATTTCAGTGATGATAAATGCATTTCATTTATTTAGATGTTTAAGCTCTCGCACTAGATTCTTACAAGCTGGTGAACACGGATAAATTTATCCCACAAAACTAAAACCACACATTCCCAGACAGTATAAATATATGGTTGAACTAACATTAATACACATCACCATTTTATCAATTACAGAGTAAAACAAATGATCAAGTATCCAAATATTAAGTTACACAGCTCAAAAAGTATATAAAATATTAGATATCTGCTTAACTAATTGGCAGAAACCCACTTTTTTTTTTCCTTTTTGCAAGAGGTCGGAAAAAGGGGGGGAAAAATCACATCAAATAAAGCAAGTTGATAAACTTCCAGATAAGTATGGAAAAAAAAATGACCAAGAAGTTCAGAACTTTTATGATTTTTAGCTACAAAAAAGCATCTCTACTTATAAAAAATACTAAATTAAACAGCATATTCTACATGTTCTGCACAAGACAAAGGCAACATTTTGCTAAAAATACTTAATAACCCCCTTCCATTCTTTTTTCAGGCCCTCCCTGTTAAGTCGCACTCCAAAGTGCAAACATAAAATTGACTGTAAGGCTTTTTTTGTCTGGTGACATTAAAGACATGTGCTTCTGTACAATAAAGATTTTCAGAATGGAGGTTCTAACAACACAAGATGAGATATTACATAAAGACACTGAATATAATCATGGTAAGACTTGGTTATTAAAAAAAAAAAAAGGTTGCACAAACTTGATGCATACTGTATATGAATGTGGGAGGTATAAACATAAAGTGAGCAGGCAAATAACTATTCAGGCTCTAATTTTTATGTTTGAAATGACCAAAAGAATAAACCACGTAAGGTCCAGAGTGTTCATAGTTCCTGGGATTTTAATTCTGTATGATACTAAAATATATAAGTATTGTGCTGGGTATTTTGGCACCTAATCTTTCTAAATTCCTTATATACTGATAAGATTCTGGCTTGGAAATAGATTTAGATTTAAAGACATTAACTCAATACCACATGATTTTAGGAAAAGGTCAACTGGTACAAATGATAAGCACATTTTAAATGCTCAACAGCAAAACTCTTTTGTTTTTTTTTTTTTGCTAAATGTCCAAATAGGTTGACTGTAACCCAAATACAGAAGTTGCAATCTGTCAAGCTTATGGTCTGGTAAAACTGCTTTTCAATATTCTCATGGAAGCTTCACTAGACTAATTCACCAAGTCAGTACATTGGCTAATCTGCAGGACAAATAAGGTCCTGTCAAGTTCCATTTCCAAGGCAATGACATCAGGCACCCCAGCTTTATTGAATGCAACAGTTATTTCTATGACCATTGGAGTCCTTAAAGCGCAGCCGCATTTTAGGACGATACTTCTCTAAATACAAAAGTTGCTTGCTGTTAAAAGCTCCACGCCGCTTTCTGGAAAAAAAAATCAAAAGAAATTTCTGGAGTAATTAAAGCAAAATATACATTTACTAATTGAGCTACAGGCACCTGTGGCAATTTATATTTTGATTAACTATAACAACATAGAACTATAGATAATAAAAAGCTAATTTTCAAATCATTCAAGAAGTATTTATAATTTTCAGAATCCAAGAACTAATCATTTATACAAAATATAAAATTTAATAATTTGATTATTAATCAATTCTTGATAGCATCGTTAACTCATTTTTCCTTCTTTAAAAACTATTTTATTTATTTTTTTTAAAATTTCTTTCTTTATTGGGAAATTAATGTTTTACATTCAACAGTAAATACAATAGTTTGTACATCCATAACATTCCCCAGATTCCCATTTAACAATACAACTCCCACTATGTCATTTATCATCCTTCATAGACCTGTATTCTCCCCACCCACCCACCCCAGAGTCTTTTACTTTGGTGCAATACGCCAATTCCATTTCAGGTTCGACTTGTGTTTTCTTTTCTGATCTTGTTTTTCAACTTCTGCTTGAGAGTGAGATCATCCCATTAAAAATTTTATTTTTATTTTACTGGACAGAGAGACATTGAGAGGGAAAGGGAAGAAAGAAGGAAAGAGAGACACCTGCAGCACCTTACTCCATAGCTCTGTGAAGCTTCCCTACTGCAGGTGGGGTGTCCAGGGGCTTGAATATGGGTCCTTGCACATGGTAATGTGCCCAACTCAAGCAGCTATGCCACCACATAGCCACCTTAACTCATTTTCCTTATATGCATTTTACTGTATATTAACCAATTCTATCTCAATAGAAAAATAAAGGGAGTTGGGCAGTAGCGCATCAGGTAAAGCGCACATGGCGCAAAGCGGAAGGACCTGCGTAAGAATTCCAGTTCAGGACCTGAACTCCCCACCTGAAGTGGGGGTCGCTTCACGGGTGGTGAAACAGGCCTGCAGGTGTCTATCTTTCTTTCCCCCCTCTGTCTTCCCCATCTCTCTCTACTTCTCTCTGTCCTATCCAACAACAACATCAATAACAACAACTACAACAATGAAACAAGGGCAAAGGGAATAAATATTTTTTAGAAATTAAAAAAAAGAAAAGTAAATAAGCAACATACGCAACCAAGAATAAAATGCAAGCATACAAACAATATTAGGGCTGAGAATTTAAATTGAACAGCTAAATGAGATGTAAAAAATTTGAGTTCTAAAACAATCTTGAGAAAAAAGAACAGAACCGGAGGCATCACACTCCCAGATCTAAAATTGTATTATAAGCCCATTGTCATCAAAACTGCTTGGTACTGGAACATGAACAGACACACTGACAAGTGGAATAGAACTGAGAGCCAGAAGTAAGCCCCCACACCTATGGACATCTAATCTTTGACACAGGTGCCCAGACTACTAAATGGGGGAAAGCAGAGTCTCTTCAACAAATGGTGTTGGAAAAAATGGGTTGAAACATGCAGAAGAATGAAACTGAACCACTAGATTTCACCAAATACAAAAGTAAATTCCAAGTGGATCAAGGACTTGGATGCTAGACCAGAAACTATCAGATACTTAAGAGGAAAATATTGACAAAACTCTTTTCCGCATAAATTTTGAAGACATCTTCAATAAAACGAATCCAATCACAAAGAAGACTAAGGCAAGCATAAACCTATGGGACTACATCAAATTAGAAAGCTTCTGCACAGCTAAAAAAAACTACTACCCAAACTAAGAGACCTCTCACCGAATGGGAGATCTTTACATGCCATACATCAGACAAGAGGCTAATAACCGTATAAAGAACGTGCAAATCTCAACAAGACAACAAATAACCCCATCCAAAAATGGGGGGAAGACATGGACAGAATATTCACCACAGAAGAGATCCAAAAGGCCAAGAAACACATGAAAAAATGCTCCAAGTTTCTGATTGTCAGAGAAATGCAAATAAAGACAACAATGAGATACCACTTCACTCCTGTGAGACTGTCATACATCAGAAAAGGTAACAGCAGCAAAAGGGTGTGGGGTCAAAGGAACCCTCCTGCACTGCTGGTGGGAATGTAAATTGGTCCAACCTCTGTGGAGAACAGTCTGGAGAATTCTCAGAAGGCTAGAAATGGACCTACCCTATGACCCTGCAATTCCCCTCCTAGGGATATATCCTAAGGAACCCAACACACTCATCCAAAAAGATCTTTGTACACATATGTTCTTGGCAGCAGTTTGTAATACCCAAACCTGGAAGCCACCCAGGTGTCCAACAACAGATGAGTGGCCGAGCAAGTTGTGATACACACACACACACAGACACACACACACACACAGGAATACTACTCAGCTATCAAAAATGGTGACTTCACCCTTTTCAGCTGATCATGGATGGACCTTGAAAAATTCATGTTAAGTGAAGTCAGAAACAGAAGGATGAATATGGGATGATTTCACTCTTAGGCAGAAGTTGAAAAACAACATCAGAAAAGAAAACACAAGTAGAACCTGAACTGGAATTTGAATATTGCACCAAAGTAAATGACTCTGGGGTGGGTGGGTGAGAATACAGATCCAAGAAGGATGACAGAGGACCTAGTGGGGGTTGTATTGTTATATGGAAAACTGGGAAATGTTATGCATGTACAAACTATTGTATTTACTGTTGAATGTAAAACATTAATAATTCCCCAATAAGGAAATTTAAAAATAATAATAAAAAAATTTAGTTCTAGACTTCCTGGTTTAAATACAATTCTAAATTTGAACATAACAGTCAGATATACTGCTGCAAAATATAATTAAGTTCACTGGCAATTGAGGAAATGAAAATTTACCAGATACTCACTGTCTTATGAACTGTACTGCATCTTCATATTTCATTCCACCTTCAATTAGTGCCAGGGCAACAAGCACTGGAGCTCTGATAATGAAGAAGTTTGATATCATTCTTTCAAAACCAAGTAAGAAAAAGTTAACACTCTATAAACAACCCCAATCCAAAATAGTACTATCTATCCCATTTCTGTAGGTTAAATACCTGAAATAAACATTATGCTATTAAGAATTTTGCATTGAAGCCAAACTTATTTATAACCAAAAATAAACTGCTATCAATATTTGGTTGTCTGGAAAAATTAGGAGTTTGGATAAACCTTGATTTAAGAAGGTTTTTTAAGAAATAGAGAAGCATGACATTAGAAGGATTAAAGAAAATTCCCTTACCTCCCAAGGCCTGCAACACAATGAACAGCAATACAACAACCAGGTTCTTCACGAAACTTAATTTTTACAAGACTTAACCAGTCATCAACAATCTGATTAGAGGGTGGTGCACCATCATCAAAAGGCCAATCCTAAATCAAAAGAATTGTTACATATTTTAGATTTAAAATATAATCACCACACAAATTTCTATCTCTTGTATTTTCAGAAATGTCAACATTAACAAATGTTTTATTAAATACGTACAAGAACATGAATGCCTTCTTTCTCCACAAGAGTAGTGTCATAAGTTGCTTCACATACTCTTACTATCGTAGTAACTCCGTATTTCTTAAGTTCCTAGATAAAATGTGTATGAAAGAATAAAGTATTCAGAACCTTATTACTACTCATGTCATTTTAATAATAGTTTTAAGTAACAAAAATAATCATTTTTGACTATACTCAAGTCAATGACACTAACTTCTTAAACTTTTGTTCATTTGTAGTAGTGTAATTTAGAATCATAAACATATCCAAATTCCCAAACATTTTGTGGAAAAAAAATCCACAGCATTGAAAACCACGTCCTAGGAGTCCTAACTCTAGGCCAGACATTTTTTTTTTTTTAAATTTTATCAGTGATTTAATAATGTTTAACAAGAGTGTAGGATAATGGGCACAATTCCTGATAGTTCCCACCATCAGAGCTCCATGTCCCATCCCCTTCAATGGAAGCATCCCTATTCTTTATCCCTCTGAGAGTATGGACCAATATTCTTTATGGGGTGCAGAAGGTGGAAGGTCTGGCTTCTGTAATTGCTTCTTCACTGGATATGGAGCCAGAAATATTTTGCTACTTTCCAGCTATTTGCTCACTCCTATAGATAGTGCAGAGCTTTGCCATATGTACCACCCAGGTTTGAACCCTGCCACCACCATTTTAAAAGAAGCTTAGTTAGAGCTTTTGCAGGCTTGCCTGTGAGCCCTCTCTCTGGCTTTATCAGGAAAAGTCAGCCTAGAGGGCTGGGGAGAAAGTATAATGGTTATGTAAAACTACACCATGTTGGATCATAAGTAACCCACCTGCCAGAGTGATGATCAGGTTCCCTTTGTCCCTCTCTGATGCTAATTAAAAAAAAAGTAAACTAACTTATCACTAATCTAGATAGTGATATTTCATTTCTCAGAACTACAAGTCATGTCATTTCAAAATTTCCAAAGTTATAGTTTGTAGAAGAGCACTACTAGTGGCCCTGGAATTGATCACACAGTGATACTCTAGTTACCTCCCTCAACTCCACTGTTGCTAATAAATATTTAAAACGTGCACTATTAATAAACTGTAATCAGTTTAAGACAATAAAATCATATCAACCTTACCTCTATAAATTTATTTAAGGTTGCATTGGTTGGATTGTGTGTAATAAGAAATCTCATGTTCTTGTACGTAACTTCCACAGGAGCTGGGCGGTTCATTCGAGCCATGTTAATTTAGTTAAAAAGCATTCAACAGGGTTATGAAAGAATGTAAAAAACTGAATACAGAAATGATGCAAAGAAACGGAGTCTACTTCAATATACTCCACTTGAAATTCTCAGTGCTTTGAGTAATGGAGTTGGAAGTAATGGGAAATGAAATGAACCTCCTAAGCAGCAGCAGCAGCAGCAGCAGCAGCAATTCTTTCAATTCAGTAATACTGAGGCAATAGAAAGGAAGTGCACTGAGGTTTACCCCATCCAGGTCAGAACTCTTGTAAAATGGCTCTGTGGATTTCAATTTAACACTTCTGTGTTCAGGTTAACCACTCTTATGGGGGCTTCTTGGTGGAGCAGTAATGAATTCTACAGTTCACTTGTCTGCATAGAGGTCGTGCTGTGCCTGGCAGTAATCTCCACTGCCCTTCAGAAACTCCATAAATGTGTGACCAAGAACACCACAGAACTGCTGTTTAAAAGAAAAAGAGAGAAAGAGGAAAAAAAGTTGTTTTCTAATTTAAAAAAATAAAAATAGCTTAAAGGTACAATTCAAATTTGGGCCCAAGTCACTTTTTCCAATTTTTACTCCACACACACACACTAAATCAAGTACAAGAACTAAAATATATGCAGATTATACTTGGTCATCTTATCTACATTCTTTAAATTCTACCAGTTACCTGTGGTTTAAATACATTGATTGATATGAACCATAAATACAACATTTTATATTAATTTTATTGTAGTGAGAGAGATTATGAGAGCAGTGCTCAGCTCTGGCTAATGGTGATGCTGGGACTGAAACTGGGTCTCATGCATGAAAACTGTTTGCACAACCATTATGTTATCTTCCCAGCCCTTTCTATAGTAATGTTAATTCAACAACCTATTATTATTCTCTTTTAACAGGTTCTCCTTAACTTTGTCTCTGGGAGTTAATCCACTTATTATGTCAAGGATGTCTCTTTATTGCTGCCAGGAAGGTGGCTCAGGAAAGATGTAGGACTTCCCATGTGTTCTGTGCTGGCACTGCATGTGGGAATGAAAACTCTGGTCCTCTCAAAAAAAAAAATGCATATTAATCATCAGTTTCCATTCATAACTGTCAATAAGAATATATGCTGTAGACCATTGACAACCCAATAAAAATATATTTGTATTTTAATTCAAAAGTGTTTACGTAAAACATTTAGATAAAAGTTTATCTAAGACTGAATTCTCAAAAACACGACCACCAGTGTTTATATATTCCCACATTCCAAGAAATATATAAACTTATTGGTGGTCATGCGATAGTTTCCAGAGCTTTGCTAAATTTTGAAGAATAGCTTGTGTGGAAATCTAGCAGGTCATAGAAAACATGGAGTTAACCTAGTGGTTTTTCATCAAAACAAAGTAACTAGGTAAGAGGTCTGGCCTGACTCTTTCTCTTCCCATTCCTCTTCCATCCAGAGAGAAATAGTGGGAAGTGAACCATTCTGGCTATGTTATTCCAAGGATCAAACATAGAACCTTAAAAAAAAGTTCAGCCTCTAAACACTGCTGTACTTCCTGGGCTGTTCAGGTTATTTCTTCCTGAAATGTTATTCCATATGGAAGATAACTCTCATTATTTCAAATATTTCAAAGGAGTCTTCAGAGGTAGTTACTTTATCTTCTTGCTAGCTTGGTTAAAAAATTAGTGACATGGACTGGGTGGTGGTGGTGGTGGAAATCACAGCAGTTTATGCAACAGGTCTTTTTGTCTTGAGTTTTAGAGGCTCTAGGTTCAATCCCTGGCATCATAAGCCAGAGCTGAGCAGTGTTTTGGTTAGAATAAAACCACAGACTAAATTACCAGTTAAAGACTTCAATTTTTCAACCGATGATTTTACTTTATGTCCCAAATATTACCTCCATAGAATAAGAAGTATACAACTATTTTTTTTTTTTTTTAATGAAGCAGTGAATCCAAGAAGTTATATGTAAGATTAGGGAGATAGGCCAATGTTAGACTAACATTCAATCTTGTGGCACCACCATGACAGAGTTTAGTGCTCTGGTATCTCTCCCATAAAATTAATTTTTTAAAGTCATTTATCAATTGTAAAAGGAAAAGACACCTCAGTATTCTGATTCCCAGGTACCAAAATATTATCTCACCCCACTATTTCCATATTTAATAGCTAAAATCTATCCGACAGCTGGGCTTGGTCATATCATGTAAGCAGTTTTCTTCAGGAAGCCTAAAGAGGAATAAACAAACAACTCCAACAGTTAACTGGTTATTTTAAACTAGCGGAGCCACCTAGTGGCTATGCGTGTTTGGAAGCGGTGGTGGGGCGAGAAAGCAACTATTATCAGTGACTGTAACTAATAACTATCATCCTTCTGTTGAGCCTCAGACATTCTCCAATTTCCTGGTTTCAGAAAAAAAAAATAGTAAAGGCTGGCAGGTCGGAAATACTGTAACAGTTGGATATAATCACAATAACATACAAGGGAGAGAAAAGACTAATTTCTATGAGAAACATAAGTCACTGTGGCATGTTGAAGAATCAAAGCAATTACACTGTAAAAACCACTCGGTCAGTGAGAAGAGCTTGTTCCACATCTTATGCACATCTAATCTACTGACAAAAAGTATCTAGAATAAAGCCTCTGTTAAAATGCTTACTCTTGGGAATCATCTAGCTTTCTGGTTTCTCACTATATCACTGTTATCAAATAAAATTTCATATAAAGAGTAACGGGGGGGGGGAGTATAGCAGGAAACATAGGCTCAGTCCGGAGCCCAAGCTGATCGATGGCTCCAACAACCGTGCAAGTAAGTTAGCATGCTTGGAATGACAGAAGATGAGCCCCAGAATCCCGGCTCTGGTTTGGCCACTGTCGCCACAAGCTAACAAGGAGACGAGAAGAGCACAGGACACACCGCGGGTGTGAGGTACAGTTCCTCACAGCCCCCGATTACAGGACGCCACGCAGGGCCGTTTCCAAGCCTGGCGCAGGGGGCCGGGAACTCTATCGGCCAAGGTGCATCGGCAGCGACGGCAGTTTCCAAGGCCTTCAGTCTGAGGCCATTTTTCGACCAGAACAGTGAGTCTAGCTAGTCAGTCGACTAGCCCCTGTGAAAGGACAAGACTCGACTTGCTTCCATTATCCTGAGGCCGAACAAGTGGGGCGTTAAATCCGGCACAGCTCGAATTACCAGGTGGAGACGGGAGCCGGGCGGGGCGGAAAGCCCATCTCCTCACCTAGCAGGACCCAACATCAGCTCGGCGGCGAGGCAGCAGCTCCCGGAAAGCCCCAGACGCCTGAGCGAGCGGCGCACGCGGTGGGGGCCCGCCCGCGGCGCCTCGGGTCCGCGGCGCAATCACGGGTTCGCCCCGCGCCTTCAGTCAGGCGCTGACACCGAGGCCATTTTGTCTGAGGCGTCGGTCCGGGCCGCAGAGCACAGGGGAGGCTGGAGCGGGTTGCGGTCCCGCGCCGGCGCCCGAGCTCTCGGAGCCCCGGGCCGAGACCGTTAGCAGGCCGTCCGGGCCGCCCCGCCTACCCCACGCCGGCCCCGGTCTGGTGGCGACCCCGCCGCGCCCGCCCGTATCCAGCTCCGCAGTGACACGCGCAGCCCTCGCCCCACCCCGGGCCACGTCTCCCGCTCCCGGGCGGGCCGCTGTCTCCTGGCCAAACAAAGGGGCCTCGGGACGCCGCGGAGCCCGCCCGGCGCTGACCGGAGGACCGAGGGCGGAGGCAGCGGTCACAAAGCAGCTTTTGTGCCGCCCCGCCCGGCCCGCCGCGGTAGCCGAAACCGCCCCCTCTCGCTGCGCAGGCCCCGTCGCCCCGGCCCCGCCGACCCAGGCTCCCCAGCGCTGGGAAGCCGGCGCCTCCGGCGGTCAACCGCCACCCCGCAGGCCCCCGAGGTCGCCTCCCCGCAGCCGGCCGCCGCCGGCCCAACGCAGGCCGGGCGGCAGCGGACGGACACGGTGCTTCGAACAAAGGCGTGGATGGGGTGGGATGGGATGGGGGGGGGGCGGTTGCGGAGCCCAGTCTGGGAGGCGGCGGAACGACGGACACTCACAGGAATATGTTTACTCATTGAAGATTGTGGCTTAATCATACAGCCGGTCCAGAGGCGGCGGCGACACAGGCGGCGGCGGTGGCGGCGGCTGCAGGGCAGAGGGCGGTGGTGGTCGTCGCGGGGCGGCGGCGGCGGCGTTAGAGGCGGCAGCGGGGGCACCAAACTCTACCATGCAGTGAGCGGCTCCGAAGAGAGCGCGTCGCCGAGCCGGCCCGCAGCGAACAGAGCCAATACCCGCGCGGAGGCGCCTTTGCGTCACAAGCCCTCCTCTTTATAGCCGGCGCGACGTGTGAAGCCGCGGACACCAATCGGGGCCCGGAACTCCGGGTCGGGCGCAGACGAGCGGAGGCGAAGGCCCGCCCCTTGCTGACGTCACACGTGGCGGCTGCCACCGGTGTGAACCGGTTGATGAATGGCGAAGCGTCGGGGTTAGAGTATCTTGGGCAGGAGGGGAGGGGAGGGGAGGGGAGGGGCTGGAAGTGAGTGGGAGGTGAAGATGATAAGGGGTGGGCGAGAGGTGGGAGCTGGAGTTGGTTTCCGAGCTGTGAAGCCCAAGTCTTCAAGCCTCAAGCTCTGGTGTTCTAATCAATAAAACCACAGAGTAGGGCGCACAGGTCACACTGGGGGAAGGCTTGACATTTGTCACGAACTTAAAAAAAATCCCGAGTACTGCTGGCTTCAACCTCGAGTCCTACCGGAGTCATCGCTGCCAGCGGTTTACCTTGGCACCTGCACCCCTACCATCTCCGTCATCAGATAATAACCGAGGTCGCAGGACCGCTCTGCCCGGTGGTTGTTCAACCAACACCTCGGTGCCACGGCCCCGCTCAGAGGAGGTGAATGAATACTAGTCGCCCTGGGCGGGCGGGCGCATGTAAGCAGGGAGAACTGTCTCCTCAGACTCGGCCAGTGGAAGACTCGCTGTCTCCAGGGCTGTGGAGGAAGCCCGTGGTCCCGACAGCATTTTTTGGGGGTGGGTGGGTTGGGTTGGAGGGGGGGGGTCCACGCCTCAGTACTACAGACCGGAGCTGCTGCAGTTGGCTCGGTTGTGGCATTTCGAAATCACAGGCATCCTTTGTACTGCTCGCGGCTGGCTCACTTGATATGTTGTCACATAATGAAAGGTTAGGCACTGCTAAAAGGAAGGGTTTTTTTTTTTTTTTTTTTTTTTGAGACTTCAGTTTTTTGAAGGACTGAAGCAATTCTGCATTAAAAAAAGGAGACTTTTTGTTCTGTTTCTGTGCTGCTGTTCAGCTGTCTTGGGGATTTGGGCCTTTAAGAAGTGAAAAACCTCTCACAGTTCTGTGTTATACAAGAGCGACTGGTTGCTTACAGTCTGAAAACAGTTTCTTTGCTTTGTAAAAGGAGTAAGCAAGGCTTTTACCTGTTTTGGAGAACTCGGCTTCCCACTAACTCTGAGGCCTTTTGTTTACCGTTCTCAGTGAGCAACAGATTAGAGAGGAGTTCAGGCATCGGATTGTGTTCTCAGTGTACTATACAACATTTTAGGATTTGTGAAAATTTCTCTTTGAAGATTATGCTTGCTGAGTTGGGGGAGACAGCATAGTGACTATACAAAAAGACTTTAGTGCTGAGACACCAAAGGTCCCAGGTTCAATCCTCAGCAAAAACCGTTGAACTCAACAGTGCTCTCATTTTTAATAAAAAAAAAAAGAAAGAAAGAAAAAACCCCTCAAATCCATGTTGGTAGGAAGAATGCAACTATGTTGTCTCATTGATAAAAGAAAGAATGTACTTAATTTCTCTCCCCTTCTTTTTTTTTTTTACCAGAGCACTGCTCCACTCTGGTTGAAGGTAGTTCAGGAGACTCAGGTAACTTGGGCACGAAAATCTTTTTGCATAATTGTTATGCTATCACCCTAACCCTACAACCATGGATTTTCATAATATTGCTCCCCTACCCCCAAATGATAGAGACTGAGAGACAGAGAAAGAGTAAAAGAGACAGTGTCAAAACTTCCTTTAAAATTCCTTCAATGAGGTGGGAGCCAGGTTTGAAGCTGGGTGCTGTGCATGGCAGAACAGTGCACTCTACAAGTGACCTATTTTATTGGCCCTAGAATATTGCTTTTTTGATGGGTGAGGGGGTAATGGTAGGGATTTCTAATTATAAGACTGTGCTTGCATATTTACATATGGACCCAAGGTCATTGTGGGATGCAGAAGGTGGAAGGTCTGGCTTCAGTAATTGCTTCCCTACTGAACATGGGCGTTGACTGGGTTGACTGGTCAATCCATACTCCCAGCCTGCCTCTCTCTTTTCCTAGTAGGGTGGGGCTCTGGGGAAGCAGAGCTCCAGGACACATTGATGGGGTTGTCTGTCCAGGGAAGTCTGGTTGGCATCATACTAACATCTGGAATCTGGTGGCTGAAAAGAGAGTTAACATACAAAGCCAAACAAATTGTTGAACAATCGTGTACCTAAAGGCTGGAATAGTGCAGATCAAGTGTTGGAGGTCCTCCATTTTGTAGATAGCTAGTAAGAATATTTTAGTTATATTTCAAAGGAACTGTAGCTATACTAGTTTATTTTGTTTCTTCTGAGCCTGAAATCTGATATGCAGATGGATCCAAGTTATTGTCTGGGGAGGTGATGTCATGGCTGGAAAAGGGACAGAAAGCTGGATCACAGAAGAGAGTAGCTCCCTAATATGGGAAAGGGGTATAAATATTGTTGTCTGTAAACCTCATTGATTTGATTTGGTATGGAGCCCATATTCAGTTTAGGAGCCTATGTATCCCTGTATCCCTGTAAATCTGAGCTCACATTCTGTGGTCATGACTAGGAACATTCCAGACTGCCCCAATATAGACTCATATTCCTCAGGTGTGGCATAGAGTATGTTGTCCATCTTCCCTTTGAAGGATGGGGAACATTCTCTACCTTTGTTGATCAAGTTGAGAGCAAAGTACTATGGGGGGGCCCACAAAAGGGTCTTTTTTGTTGTTCCTGATAGAGATGATCTGTAACAATGGAGAGAGGGATTTATTTGAGGTCTAGGCCAATCAGGTCTGTTTGGGAATCTCAAGACTCCCTGAATAGGGCCCCAGCTGGTGGAATGGCCTGATAGTGACTTAAAGACTCATCGTTAAAGTATGCCAGTCTCTTGCCCTTATTCAGCTTTTGCAGTCCTTGTTTTGCTAAGATTAGCTTTGGAGTGAGGGAGAGAACTGTAATAGGAAGTAGGTGAGGAGGGTATCTAAGTCTAATTAGATACTATTTCATTAGGAACTTTATATTGACTGACTTCATACTATTGTGTACTTTTGCTTTCAGGTATATATTTTGCCCTAATTTATGGATATATATGAACATATGCTCTATCTCATGGGACCTGGCCTATATCTAGGTTTTGGGACTTCGTTAGGAACTGAATTGCCTGGAATGGAATTAGAGAATACTATGAAAGGAAAGGTCTCACCCAAGTAATGAGGGTGAAGTGTTAACATTCCACACCTGAAGTCTCTGGACACAGTCTGAAGTGAAGCATGCTGAGGTACTTGTTGTGTTGATTAGGTTGGGATCAGCAGTTGCAATATTATTTGGTATGGATTGAGAGAAGCATGCAGGAAAGTGTGCTTCTCCCTAAGTTTCCAGGACTGGGGGAAATATAGGCTCTATAGTAGAAATGTGAGATTCCTGCTGTCAGGGTTCAAGAAGATAATAGATAGTTATTGTTATAATCACATTATTTGGTAATTGGGTTAACTTTGAAAAATCCCTTTGTTAGGATTTGCTGTATAATACCCAACATCACCATAATTTATGTCCTTTGACATTATTTATATATAGCTGTGCCACTGGTTGCTTCTGTTCTCCCTGGTCTAGCCTTTTGAGAGAGTCAACATATCAAAGACTCAGCCTATGTATTAAAAAGACTCAGTCTGTGCTTTAAAAAGTTCAAGACATACAATCAATTTTCCCCCTCATATTAATTAAATAGTGATTTATATGACTACAAATTAATACGAGTGTACATAAACACCATTCTCACCTCCAAAAGACTGTGTTTCATCCCACCCCCCACCCCTGTCGCCCCAGGAAGCCAAATATCCACCCTTACCCTCACGAACCAGGGTTTTTACTTTGGTGCCCTATGCCAGATTTAGTCAAATCCTGCTTTTAGTTTCCCTTTCTGTCCTTCTTTCCCAACTTCTGTTGATGAGTGGGATCATCCCACACATCTTTATCTTTCTGCCTTAGCTCACTTAACATAATTCCTTCTAGCTCCTTCCAAGATGGGTCAGAGAAAGTGGGTTCATTGTTCTTAGTAGCTGTACAGTGTTCCATTGTGTATATAGACCACAGCTTTCTCAGCCACTCATCTGTTGTTAGGCACCTGGGTTGCTTCCAGGTTTTAGCTATTATGAATTGTGTTGCTATGAACATAGGTGTACAAATATCTTTTTGGTTGGGTGTTATGGAATCCTTGGGGTATATCCCCAAGAGAGGAATTACTGGGTCATATGGAAGGTCCATGGAAGGTCTTGTGAGAGTTCTCCAGACTGCTCTCTATAGTGGATGGACCAATTTACATTCCTACCAGCAGTGCAGAAGGGTTCCTTTGTCCCCATAGCCTCTCCAGTATTTCTTGCTGCTGTCCTTGATGTATGCCATTCTCACAGGGGTGAGGTGGTATCTCAGTGTTGTCTTTATTTGCATTTCTCTGACAATCAGCGACCTGGAACAATTCTTCATGTGTTTGTTAACCTTTTGTATCTCTTCTGTAGTGAATGTTCTGTTCATATCCTCTGCCCATTTTTGGATGGGGTCATTGGCTTTTTTGTTGCTAAGTTTGCTGAGCTCTTTGTATATTTTGGTGATTAGTCTCTTGTCTGATGTATGGCATGTGAAGATCTTCTCCCATTCTGTGAAGGGTCTCCTTGTTTGTGTGATAGTTTCTTTGGCTGTGCAGAAGCTTTTCAATTTGATGTAGTCCCATTGATTTGTTTCTGCTTTAGTCTTTCTTGCAATTGGGTTTTTCTTTTTCTGGGGTGAAGTCAGTATTTATTTATTTTAATTTCTTTATTGGGGAATTAATGTTTTACATTGAACAGTAAATACAATAGTTTGTACCTGCAATTGGGTCTGTATCATCAAAGATGTCCTTGAGGTTTAGGTTAGAAAGTGTTCCACCAATGTTTTCCTCTAAGTATTTGATAGTTTCTGGTCTAACATCCATGTCCTTGGTCCATTTGGAGTTGATTTTTATTTCCAGTGATATAAGGTGGTGCAGTTTTATTCTTCTGCATGTTTCAACCCAGTTTTCCCAGCACCATTTATTGAAGAGAGCCTCCTTCTTCCATTAAATACTTTGGGCCCCCTTATCAAAGATTAGATGTCCATAGGTGTGGGGGTTTAGTTCTGGGCTTTCAATTCTGTTCCACTGGTCTGTGTGCCTATTTTTGTTTCAGTACCAGGCTGTTTTGATTACGATGAGCTTAAAATATAGTTTGAGATCTGGGAGTGTGATGCCTCCATTTCTTTTCTCTTTTTTTTTTTAACACTTTTTTTTATTGGGGAATTAATGTTTTATATTCAACAGTAAGTACAATAGTTTGTACATGCATAACATTCCCCAGTTTCCCATATAACAATACAACCCCCACTAGGTCCTCTGAATCCTTCTTGGAATGCTTCCTTATCCGTTCCTTTTTCTCGAGATTGTTTTGGTAATTCTGGGTGTTTTCTGGTTCCAGATAAATGATTAGAGTTTATGTTCCATTCTCTTAAGGAAGCGTGGTGGAACTTTGATGGGTATTGCATTAAATTTTATATGGCTCTGGGGAGAATATTCATTTTGATGATATTAATTCTTCCAATCCATGAGCACGGGATGTCTTCCCATTTCTTGGTATCAGTTTCTATTTCCTTGAACAATGACTCATAGTTTTCAGTACACAAGTCTTTCACTTCTTTGGTCAGCTTTATTCCTAGGTATTTTATTGATTTTGCTGTGACAGTGAACGGGAGTGATTTCTGGATATCTTCTTTTTCAGATTTAGTGTTTGCATAAAGAAATGCCACTGATTTTGGAGCCTGACACCTTTCTATATTGCCTAATTCTTTCTAGTAGCTTTCTGCTGGATTCGTTAGTGTTTTCTATGTATACTATCATATCATCTGCAAATAGTGAGAGCTTGACTTCTTCCCTTCCAATCTGTATTCCTTTGATTTCTTTCTCTTGCCTGACTGCTATGACAAGAACTTCCAATATTATGTTGAAGAGTAATGGTGACAGTGGACAGCCCTGTCTAGTCCCCAATCTGAGGGGGAATGCTTTCAGCTTCTGTCCATTGAGTATGATGTTGGCTGTAGGATTGCTATATATGGACTCCATTATCTTGAAGAATTTCCCATTTATTCCCATTTTTTGTAGTGTTTTGAGCATAAATGGGTGTTTGGATTTTGTCAAAGGCTTTCTCTGCATCTATTGAGATAATCATGTGGTTTTTGGTTTTGCTTTTATTGATGTGGTGAATGACATTGATTGACTTATGGATGTTGAACCAGTCTTGCATTCCTGGGATAAATCCCCCTTGGTCATGATGAACAACCTTTTTGATATACTGCTGTATCCAGTTGGCCAGGATCTTGTTTAATATTTTGGCATCTATGTTCATCAGAGACATTGGTCTGTCGTTTTCCTTTTTCGTTGTGTCCCTATCTGCTTTTGGTATCAGGGTGATGTTGGCTTCATAGCAAGTGGAAGGGAGTGTTCCTGTTTCTTTGATCTTGTGGAAGAGCTTTAGAAGTATAGGTATTAGCTGTTTCCTGAAAATGTTGTAGAATTTGTTTGTGAAGCCATCAGGTTCAAGACTTTTGTTGGGAAGATTCTTAATAACTGTCTTGATTTTTTGTCTGTGATTGGTGCATTTAGGTTTTGTAGTTCATCTTGGTTCAGTTTTGGAAGGGTATATGTTTCCAGGAATTTTTCCGTTTCTTCCAGATTCTCTAGCTTGGTAGTGTATAGTTCTTCGTAGAAGTTTCACATGATTTTCTGGATTTCTGTGGTGTCAGTTGTAATATCTCCTGTATTGTTTACAATTCTATTTATTTGAGTCTTCCCCCCCTTTTTTAAGTGAGTCTGGCTAGGGGTTTGTCAATCTTGTTTAATTTTTCAAAGAACCAACTTTTGGCTTCATTGATCTTTTGTATGGTTCTCTTATTTTTGATGTTTATTTCTGCTGTAATTTTAGTTATTTCTGTCCTTCTGGTTGCATTAGGGTCCCTTTGTTCTTCTTCCTCTAAGTCCTTAAGGCATGCAGTAAGGTTGTTTATTTGAGCTTTTTCTTGTTCTCTAATATGTGATTGTAATCTCATATGTAAACTCATACTGTTACATACTCATACCTCTCAATACTGTTTTAGCTATGTCCCAAATAGTTTGATAGCTTGTGTCTTCATTTTCATTTGTTTTCAGGAATATTTGAATTTCTTGCTTGAGTACCTCTCTGACCCAGCGGTTCTTAAGCGGTAGGTTGTAAATTTGATGGGATATGATATAAATCCTGCAAATTGTTAGTGAACTAGTTTTCTTGTAGAAATTATGATGCAAGTTGTGAACCTCGTGACCCACAGATCCTGTAATTACCACTAACAGTGCCTGTATAGCCAGTCAGCTATATTTTTCAGACTCTAAAATCTGAACTCAAACTCACAAATGAACTAGTCTCAAACTTCCAGGGGTCTTAGGCTCTCAGATGAGGTACCAACTTCATTGCTCTGCTTTGAAAAAGAAATAGTTCATGGATGAAAGAGTAAAGAAAGCTTTTTGCTTTTGAGAGAATAGATACACTTCACATGAAACATAAAATGGTCTTGATAATCAGCTCACTAAATTATTTGAGGTGTCATTGACCTGTCACTCCTGTGTCACTGTGGTATTGGAAATATCTACTCTACTCAGTCCAATTAATTATTTATTTAGCTATTTCTGTTGTTTTCTAGGTCACTGCTCAACTCTCCCTTAGGGTAGTTTGGGATAGTGACCCTGGGAGCCTCTGACATGAGTGGTTTTTTGCATAACACTATGCTGTCCCCCCCCCCCCACCTACAGTAGTTTTTAGACAGTCATTAGCCAACATTGGTCAGGAAACAACTCTAGTTTCAAAACTCACAGTTACAGACTTGCTATTCTAAATCATACTTATTAGCAGAGTGTTTCCAGATTCACTTAGTAGTTTTTCAGCTAGTGATCCAGACAACCACAGTAAAAAAACAAACAAACAAACAAAAACACCAATGTTTACTCAAAGCTATAGAAGAAACCCAAAGATGAAAAACTTCTCCAGTTAAGCAGCTAGATACTCAGTTTTGCTGACAGTGACAACTGTCCCACTGGGACTGCCCATGTCTCTTTTCAAAGCATCTCACTCATTCCACTCTGAAGAAAGTTCTTGGTGCAGCACTCCAATTTCTACTTTATGGATGTGAAATGTCCAGAAAATTCAATAGGAAGTTATAATGCTCGACAAAACATACGTGCTTAAGTTTATTTTTGGTTGAAAGGAATTTTGGTGGGCATATTCAAAATGCAGAAACCAGCAGAGATGTTCAAGACCACAAAAAAATTATGAAAAAATTGACTTGGAAGGTGGCATGGTGAATAAAGTGTTGGACTCTTAAGGGGAGCCCAAAGTTCAATTGTTGGCATCGCCTATGCTAGAATCATGATGCTCTGGTCCTCTCCCACTTATAAATAAGCAAACAAATGTAAAAAAAATGTGAGGAAGGTACTTATGGGACATGAAACTCTTCAAAAGACAACAAATTAGCAAATCTAGATTGAAAAACAGAAATCCTTACAAGGACTACAATCCTCCTAGCAAAACAGTGCTTCTAACTATACCCATTTTATGAAAAGAAATGGAGAATTTCATCTCATTTAATTTCCTTAGATTTATTAAGATAAGAAGGGTTTTGAAGCTATGAAAATATCATATGTAAGAATTTAACAAGATAAGGCCTGGGGAGATAGCACAATGTTTATGAAAAAAGACTTTCATGCCTGAGGTTCCAGAGTTAGGTCCAATCCCCCAACCACCATAAGCAAGAATTCAATAATATTCTGGTTAAAATGATGATGATCATGATGATGATAATAATAATAATAGAAAATTACCACTGCAGTGATCGAAAGATGAAGTGAGATAATATCAGCACAGAAAAGCAACACTGCTACCAGGTTACAAGGTGTAATAGGGTGCTAAGTATATTTGAGAGTCAATAATCCAGCATGTGTCTGGATACTAGTGCAAAGGGATATTGTAAGAAAATTTCTCATACTTAATAATTGCACACCTGGTTAAGTGCTCATATTACAGTGTACAAGAACCCAGGTTCAAGCCCCTGTAGCCCCACCTGCAGGGGGAAGCTTCAAGAGTGGTGAAGTAGGGCTGAAAGTGTCTCTCTGTCTCTTTCCCTCTCTGTTTCCCACACTCCTCTCAATTTCTCTCTGTCTCTATCCAATAATAAAAATATTAAAAAAAAAAAAAGAATTGCCCTTCAGGTATTATCATTCAGGTTTTTCCACTCTGTATTTGTTGATTCTTGCAGTGTTTTCTGTCTCATAAGCACCTTCACTCAGGAATGTATGAATAACTCCTGTCAACACTATATGAAATTATTTTCCTTTTGATGCTTTTTTTTTTTTTGTCTCCAGGGTTATCTGCTCCTGGAGGCTAATTTTCCCTTTTGTTGCCCTAGTTGTTTATCATTATTATTTTGTTATTGTCATTGTTGTTGGATAGGACAGAGAGAAATCAAGAAAGGAGGGAAGATAAAGAGGGGAAGAGAAAGGTACCTGCAGACCTGCTTCACTGGTTATGAAGCAACTCCCCTGCAGGTGGGGAGCTGGGGGCTTGAACTGGGATCCTTAAATTGGTCTTTGCGCTTCACACCTTCTGCACTTAATCTGCTGTGCTACCACCCAGCTTCCCAATTTGTCTTGGCTTGTCAAAATAACTTACCTGGCATGTTGCTGCTTTGATATGTATGCCACCCAAGTTCAAACCCGGCTTCCACTGCTTTGATGTTTTAATGTTCTCTCTCTCTCCCTCTCTCTCTCTGTCTCTCTCTCAACAGTGAGCCTGGAGATAAAAAGTCCTGGCAACATCAAAACCTATATATTGGATTGTCAGATAAATCATGACTTATTTTTCTATGCAAAAATGCATCATGACCTTTCTAAAAACCCAGGATTGTATAAATCCTGTATCTAAAAATCAATCCCGAATGACAGGAATGGACGAAATAATAGATCATTACTGAACTACAGTACTGGTGAGCTGCCTAAGAAATTTTAAAGAATTCTGATGGGCTATTTGGATGACATGCAGTGCAGTGAACTACAGGAATACCAAAGGAAACCACAAGACAGAACTACAACGACTTCAGGAACCCACAAAATCACTGAATCTGGAGCAGCAGCGGGGAGGCCCTGTGCTGACACCAGGGGACAGAGAACTAATGAGAAAACTCAGGAAGGAGAAGATTTATACTTTTATGGTCTAGTGGTGGGGCTGTGAATGTCTCTTTACATAAGCACTGGATTATCTCTGCCCCACCCTGCTTTATCTCTTGGTCAGAAGTCAGTGATTAAGCTAAGAAGCCTACTTATAGTCTAAAAGCCCTCAGGCTCTCATAGCCACAGGGAAGAAAAAAACAAAAGAGGCTTTTAAGCCACTGAGCTCCAATTCAGAAATTAAAATACAATTGAAACAACTGTCAATTTCCACAACAGTGAACCCTTTAATTACCTTACTTTTAGACACAAGTCAATGCAGGCAAGAGTTTTCAATAATTTGAAAAGTATTGAGAGAGGGACCTCATAACATACTATATAAAATGGTTAATCCAACAAGAAGAAATATTATAGCACAGCTATATACAAGATACTGGGTACTGTACAGCAAACCCTAACAAAGGACCTTTCAAAGTTAACCCAATTACCAAATAATATGATGATAACATTAACTATCGATTGTCTTTTTGAACCCTAAGACAGCAGGAACCTCACATCTCCACTATAGAGCCTCTACTTCCCCCAGTCCTGGAACCATTGGATAGTGCCCACTTTCCCGTATGCCTCTCTCAATCCATATCAAATAATATTGCATCTGCCAATCACAACCTAACCAACACAACGATTGCCACCTAAACATGCTTCACTTCAGACTGTGTCCAGAGACTTCACATGTGGAATGACAACCCTTCAGCTTCATTACTCGGGTGAGACCTTTCCTTTTATAGTATAATTCCATCTCAGGTGGTTCACTTTTTTTTTTTTTTCAAAATTTTTTAAAAGTTTTATTTATTTTCCTTTTTGTTGCCCTTGTTGTTTAACATTGTTGTGGTTATTAATGTTGTTGTTGTTGGATAGGACAGAGAGAAATGGAGAGAGGAGGGGAAGACAGAGAGGAGGAGAGAAAGACAGACACCTGCAGACCTGCTTCACCTCTTGTGAAGTGACTCTGCTGCAGGTGGGGAGCCGGGGGCTCGAACTGGGATCCTTACGCAGGTCCTGGCGATTTGTGCCACATGCGCTTAACACGTGCCACCGCCCGACTCCCAGGTGGTTCACTTTCTAACAAAGTCCCAAAACCTAGATATATACCAGTTTCTGTGAGAGAGAGCATATGTTCACACGTATCTGTAAACTACTGCAAAATATATACCTGAAAGCAGAAGTACACTAGAGTTTGCAGTGAGTATCCCCCTAACACTTCCTCTCCACTGTTCCAAGCTTTGGGTCCATGATTGCTCAACAACTTGTTTGGCTTTGTATGTTAACTCTCTTTTCAGTCACCAGGTTCCAGATGTCATCAGGATGCCGGCCAGGCTTCCCTGGACTGAAGACCCCACCAATGTGTCCTGGAGCTCCGCTTCCCCAGAGACCCACCTTACTAGGGAAAGAGAGAGGCAGACTGGGAGTATGGACCAACCAGTCAATGCCCATGTTCAGTGGGGAAGCAATTACAGAAGCCAGACCTTCTACCTTCTGCAACCCACAATGACCCTGGGTCCATGCTCCCAGAGGGATAGAGAATGGGAAAGCTATCAGGGGAGGGGGTGGGATATGGAGAGTGGGTGGTGGGAATTGTGTGGAATTGTACCCCTCCTACCCTATGGTTTTGTTAATACTTTCTTAAATAAAAAAAAAGAAGAAATATTAGAGAAACGAACCAGGACAAGGGTCTAGCTAAAAGCCCCCCAAAGGCTGAAGCACGAAATAATGAGGTGAACATTCAAACACTAGTTTAGGAAATAATCACAGGAGTGAGTAAAGAGTCAGAAAGATTTGTCATCAGAAATGCAGAAACAAGCAATGAGACTCTGGAAGAAAACACTATCTCAAGATTATTAGAGAGCTGAAAGCTGAAATAGCTGAGCTAAGAACACAACTAGCTGAACAAGCTAAAACAGTATCAGAACAAGGTAACAAAATAGAGGAACTCCAGATAGCAGTAGAGGGAAGAGAGAATAGAATCAATGAGGCTGAAGACAGAATTAGCAAGAACCAGGACGAATTAGAGACAACTAAAGTAAGAGATCTCAAAAAGATGTTAAGAGATACTGAAAACAACAGAGACCTATGGGAAGATTCAAAAGAAATAATAGATGCATTATTGGTTTACCAGAGGAAGAAAGAGAGGGAGGGGAAGAAAGCATTCTTCAGGACATAATAGCTGAAACTTTTTTAGTCTAGACAACATCAAAGACTTAAAGATTCAAGAAGCCCAGAGGGTCCCAAACAGAATTAATTAACTTAAAGACACCAAGACACATCATATTTAGAATGGAAAGGAATAAAGATAAAAGGATTCTGAAGGTTGGAAGAGAAAAAGAGTCACCTACAGAGGAAAACCTATAAGATTAGCAGCAGACAGGTGTTGGACGGTAGCACAGTGGGTTAAGTGCAGGTGGCGCCAAGCGCAAGGACCGGCATAAAGATCCCGGTTCGAGCCCCTGACTCCCCACCTGTAGGGGAGTTGCTTCACAGTGAAGCAGGTCTGCAGGTGTCTTTCTCTCCCCCTCTCTGTCTTCCCTTACTCTCTCCATTTCACTCTGTCCTATCTAACAGTGATGACATCAATAACAACAATAATAACTACAATAATGAAAAACAACAAGGGCAACAAAAGGGAAAATAATACTAAGAAAAAAAAATTAGGAGCATACTTCTCCACACAAACACTACAGGCCAGAAGACAATGGCAAGATATCTGTCTAGTACTCAATGAGAAAGGCTTTCAACCAAGACTACTGTATTCTGCTAGACTGTCATTCAGACTAGATGGAGGCAAAAAAAAAAAAAAAAAATCAGACAAGCAACAGTTGAAGGAATCAACTATCACCAAACCTCTACTAAAGAAGTTTTGATAGGTCTCCTATAAACAGACCACCATAAATAAAATATGCCATATATCAGAACACTCTAAAACTCTACATGAATGGCGTTAAAATATCTTCAATCTAAAGCAACTAGAAGGACAGAAATCACTAAAGTTAGGGCAGAAATAACATTGAGAATAAGAAAACCATACAAAAGATCAACGAAAGTAAATGTTGGTTGTTTGAAAGAGTGAACAAAATGACAAACCTTTAGCCAGACTCACAAAAAAAAAAAAAAAAAGGAAGAAGACCCAAATAAATTGGATTGTAAATGAAAGAGGAGATATCACAACAGACACTGCAGAAATTCAACATATCATGCGAGGCTTCTATGAACAACTATATGCCACCAAGCTAGAGAACCTGGAAGAAATGGATGATTTCCTAGATACCTACCAACTTCCAAAACTAATTAAAGAGGAAGTGGGTAACATGAACAGGCCCATCACAGCTAGTGAAATTGAAGCAGTTATCAAAAATCTTCCCAAAAATAAAAGTCCTGGACCACATAGTTTTACAAATGAATTCTACACAACCTTCAAAGAAAAACTAATACCTCACTTTTAAAAGTCTTCCAGAAGATTGAAGACACTGGAATACTCCCTGCCAGCTTCTATGAAGCCAACATCACCCTGATACCAAAAGCAGACAGGGACACAACCAGAAAAGAAAACTACAGACCAATATCTCTGATGAACATAGTTGCTAAAATATTGAACAAAATTCTAGCCAACTGGATACAGCAGTATATTCAAAAGATTATTCATCATGACCAAGTGGGGTTTATCTCAGGCATGCAAGGTTGGTGTAATATATGTAAATCAATCAATGTGATCCACCACATCAACAAAAGCAAGACCAAAAACCACATGGTCATATCAATAGACGCAGAGAAAGCCTTTGACAAAATACAACATCCCTTTATGATCAAAACACTACAAAAAATGGGGATAGATGGAAAATTCCTGAAGATAGTGGAGTCTATATATAGCAGACCTACAGCCAACATCATACTCAATGGTGAAAAAATGGAAGCATTTCCCCTCAGATCAGGTACTAGACAGGGCTGCCCACTATCACCATTACTATTCAACATAGTGTTGGAAGTTCTTGCCATAGCAATCAGGCAGGTGCAAGGAATTAAAGGCATACAGATTGGAAGAGAAGAAGTCAAACTCTCCTTATTTGCAGATGACATGATAGTATACATGGAAAAAACTAAGGAATCCAGTGAGAAGCTTTTGGAAATCATCAGGCAATACAGTAAGGTGTCAGGCCACAAAATTAACATTCAAAAGTCAGTGGCATTCCACTATGCAAACACTAAGAAGTTGAAATCCAGAAATCAATTCTCTTTACTATAAAAACAATGAAATATCTAGGAATGAACCTAACCAAAGAAGTGAAAGATATTTCATTACTCCAGGAAATTGAAAAAGACACAAAGAAGTGGAAAGATATTTCATATTCATGGGTTGGAAGAATTAACATCATCAAAATGAATAACCCAGAGCCATCTAAAATTTAATGCTATCCCCATCAAGATCCCAGCCATATTTTTTTAGGAGAATAGAACAATGCTACAATTTTTTTTTAATCTGGAAACAGAAAAGATCTAGAATTGCCAAAAAAATCTTGAAAGAACAGAACTGGAGGCATCATACTCCCAGATTTCAAATTGTATTATAGGTCCGTTGTCATCAAAACTGTTTGGTACTGGAACATGAATAGACACGATGACCAGTGGAATAGAACTGAAAGCCCAGAATTAAGCCCCCACACCTGTGGACATCTAATCTTCGACACAGGTGCCCAGACTACTAAATGGGGAAAGCAGAGTCTCTTCAACTAATGGTGTTGGAATAAATGGGTTGAAACATGCAGAAGAATGAAACTGAACCACTATATTTCACCAAATACAAAAGTAATTTCTAAGTCGATCAGGGACTTGGATGTTAGACCAGAAACTATAGGATACTTAGAGGAAAATATTGGCAGAACTCTTTTCCGCATAAATTTTAAAGACATCTTCAATGAAATGAATCCAATTACAAAGAAGACTAAGGCAAACATAAACCTATGGGACTGCATCAAATTAAAAAGCTTCTGCACAACAAAAGAAACCACTATTCAAACCAAGAGACCCCTCACAGAATGGGAGAATATCTTTACATGCCATACATTAAACAAGAGGCTAATAACCAAAATAAATAATTTGCCAAACTCACCAACAAGAAAACAAATAACCCCATCCAACAGTGGGGAGAGGACATGGACAGAATATTCACCACAGAAGAGGTCCAAATGTCTGAGAAACACATGAAAAAATTCTCTAAGTCTTTGTCAGAGAAATGCAAATAAAGAAACAGTGAGATGCCACTTCACTCTTTTGAGAATGTCATACATCACAAAAGGTGACAGCAGAAAATGCTGCATAGGTTGTGGGGTCAAAAGAACCCTCCTGCACTGCTGGTGGGAATGTAAATTGGTCCAACCTCTGTGGAGAACAGACTGGAGAACTGTTGGAAGGCTAGAAATGGACCTACCCCAATATCCTGCAATTCCTCTCCTGGGGATATATCCTAAAGAACTTAACACAGCCATCCAAAAAGATTTGTGTACACATATGTTCTTATCAGCACAATTTGTTATAGCCAAAACCTGGAAGCAACCCAGGTGTCCAACAACAGATGAGTTTCTGAGCAAGTTGTGGTTTATAGACACAATGGAATACTACTCAGCTATAAAAAATTGTGACTTCGCTGATTTCAGTCAGTCTTGGATGGACCTTGAACAATTCATGTTAAGTGAAATAAGTCAGAAACAGAAGGATGAATATGGGATCATCTCACTCTCAGGCAGAAGTTGAAAAACAAGATCAGAAGAGAAAGCACAAATAGAACCTGGACTGGAATTGGAGTATTGTGCCAAAGTAAAAGACTCTGTGCTGGCGGCAGGGGGGAGGGTGTAACAGATCCAAGAAGTATGACAGAGGACCTAGTGGGTATTGTATTGTTATATGTAAAACTGAGAAATGTTATGCATGCACGAACTATTGTATTTACTGTTGAATGTAAAACTTTAATTTCCCAATAAAGAAATTAAAAATAATAATATAATAATAATAATAATAAAGAAAATGAACCCTATGTGATTATAAAAACTGCTTAACATGTCAGACAAAATAAGGACTACAAAATCTGTATAAGAGCAAGAAACTGACATACTTTTATGATGACTCTTTTTATTTTTTAAGGATATTCTCTTTTTTAAATGTTTTTATTTATTTTTTTAAAATTATATTTATTCCCTTTTGTTATCCTTTTTGTTTTATTGTTGTAATAATTGTTGTTGTTGGATAGGACAGAGAGAAATGGAGAGAGGAGGGAAAGACAAAGAGGGGGAGAGACAGACAACTGCAGACCTGCTTCACCATTTGTGAAGTGAATCCTGTACAGTTGGGTAGCTGTGGGCTTGAACCCATCCTTATGAAGGTCCTTGAGCTTTGCGCCACCTGCATTTAACCTGCTGCGCTACTGCCTGACTCTCAGTGATGATTCTTTAGTCACTACCAGGCCAACCCATCACCTGGTGTGTCAGGAATTTGTGAGGATGTGGTTGAGCTCACAATGCACCTTGCATTCCTGATACTATGGCCTATCTACATAATCATTGTTTTGCCTGAAAGATGTCCACCCATTCCATTCCTTTGATCTATCTTCTTTCTACCCTGAAGACCTTCCCTGCCTCCATGGTATTAATTAATCCTACCAGTTAAAACCCTGGCAACAGTTGCTAAGGAGGTTCCTGCCTTTCCAGCTTCATTTTACTTTTCTCTGCCCCTTTCCTAGCCATTTCCATTTCCCACTTGCTACTACCAGGTCGGACCTTTAAAAGCTTTTGCTCTCTGGTCAATAAAGACATTACATTGTCTCACCACGTGTTTGGTTCCTGAGTCATCTCCCTTGGGTCGCTGAGTGAGTAGCAGCCCATGCTGGCTCTGGTCAAGTTCTCTCCATCCCAGAGAGTATGTGCCCGGGAAGAGGCACCCCCATGCTAGCCAGGCACTGGGGCCCTAGTCAGGGAGTCCCAGGATTCCCACACACCTAAGATGGTCCTAGACCTCTAACACATCTCTTTCGCTACTGCCACTGGTCATCTCCACTGGGAACAACATAATGGACCCCTCTGTGGGCCCCTATTGGACCTAGCCCTCATTCTGGATCAACAATGGTAGGTAATGTTCCATTCTCTGGAAGGGAGTTTGGATTGCATACTTTGCCTATCATCTAAGGATGATGGGTCCTAAAATTGGCACAGCCTAGAATGGTCCTAGCTGTGACCATGGAATATGAGCTCAGACCTACAGAGATGCAGAGATTACACAGACTCCTGTGCTGACTATGGGCTCCAGATCAAATCTATGGGGTTTACAGTCAACAATGTTTATATACTTTTCCTATTTTTGAGAGCTGCTCTCTACCCTGATCCAGCTTTCTGGTCCTTTTTCCAACTATGACACCATTCCCCTAGACAATGACTTAGGTCACCTGCATATTAGATGTCAGGCACAGGCAAAAACTAGTTGGGTCATTGGCCCCTTGGAATATACCTAAGTTAGACCTACTAGCTTTTTCCAAAATGGAGACCCCAAATCTTCATCTGCAATATTCTAGCCTTTAGGTTCATGATTAGTCAACAATTTTCTTTGATTTCTATCTTAACTCTTTTTCAGTCACCAGGCTCCAGATGCTACAATGATGCCAATCAGACTTCTCAGGGCAGAGGACCCCACCAATGTGTCCTAGAGCCCCACTTCCCCAGAGCTCTGCCTCACTAGGGAAAGAGAGAGACATGTTGGGAATATGGATTGACCTGTCAATGCCCATGTTCATCAGGGAAGCAATTACAGAAGCCAAACCTTCCACCTTCTGCACCCCATAATGACCTTGGGTCCATGCTCCCAGAGGATTAATGAAAAGGAAAGCAGTCAGGGGAGGGGATGGAATATGGATTTCTGGTGGTGGAAATTGTGTGCAATTGTACCCCTCTTATCCTATGGTCTTGTCAGTGTTTCCACTTTATAAATTAAAAGAAAAGGAAAGGAAAGAAACCATTCCAGCACACACAAAGTGCTTAACAGGGTGGGGGTAGATAGCATAATGATTATGCAAAGAGACTCTCATGCCTGAGGCTCTAAAGTCCCAGGTTCAATCCCCCACACCACCATAAACCAGAGCTGAGCAGTGCTTTGGTAAAAAAAAAATTACAAAAGAAGTGCTTAAGCATGTAGAGTATACTTTCATTTCTGTGAACATATAATTTTCCACACATAAGTGTTCAAAAAGTATGCTCCACTTTTAAATTAATTTTCTTCCTTTAAGGCATTACTTTGAAGTTTCATATCATTTTTAAACATTTGATGAGTGGAAGTTGAATGCATAATGGTCATGCAAAGTCAGTACCTGAGGGTCCGAGGTCCTAAATTCAATCCACAAGGAACCAGAGCTGAGCAGGACTCTGGTTGAAAAAAATGTACAAGTTTGAAGAGTTATAAAAGCCAAATAGAAGTGCTATCTTGTAGGAATTGTAAACAAAAATTTCCTATGAACAATTAACTTGTTATAATATGCTTTTCAAAGACAAAGTTCATAGACCAATAGCAATACTGCTATTGTGTCCAATATAAAAATTATCAGCCACCCAATCAGATGGATGCTAAAGTGTAAGTATCTATAGTAAATAAAACTTTCAG
The DNA here is from genome assembly GCF_950295315.1 of Erinaceus europaeus. Taxonomy (NCBI): domain Eukaryota; kingdom Metazoa; phylum Chordata; class Mammalia; order Eulipotyphla; family Erinaceidae; genus Erinaceus; species Erinaceus europaeus. The sequence goes on from NC_080165.1 coordinate 82,341,477, forward strand.
GATCAGAAAATGTGAAATTCAATTATTAGAGACTTTTTTTTTTTGCCTCCAGAGTTATTGCTGCTGTCACTGCTGTTGTTGGATAGGACAGAGAGAAACTGAGAGAGGAGGGGGAAGACACAGAGGGAAAAGACACCTGCAAACCATCTTCACTTGCACCCCTGACATGCAGAGCTAAGGGCTTGAACCGGAATCCTTGTGCCAGTCCTGTGTTTTGAATTATGTGTGCTTAACCCAGTATGTTACCACCTGGCCTCCTGTTAGAGACATTTTCCCCCTAAATAAAATTGATGTTATTTTTTTAAAAAAATAATTTCTTTATTGGGGAATTAATGTTTTACATTCAACAGTAAATACAATAGTTTATACATGCATAACATTCCCCAGATTCCCATTTAACAATACAACCCCCACTATGTCATTCATCATCTTTCATGGACCCCTATTCTCACCACCCACCCACCCACCCCAGAGTCTTTTACTTTGGTGTAATACTCCAATTCCATTTCAGGTTCGACTTGTGTTTTCTTTTCTGATCTTGTTTTTCAACTTCGGCCTGAGAGTGAGATCATCCCATATTCATCCTTCTGTTTCTGACTTATTTCACTCAATATGACTTTTTCAAGGTCCATCCAAGATCGGCTGAAAACAGTGAAGTCACCATTTTTTACAGCTGAGTAGTATTCCATTGTGTATATATACCACAACTTGCTCAGCCACTCATCTGTTGTTGGACACCTGGGTTGCTTCCAGGTTTTGGCTATTACAAATTGTGCTGCCAAGAACATATGTGTACACAGATCTTTTTGGATGGATGTGTTGGATTCCTTAGGATATATCCCCAGGAGAGGAATTGCAGGGTCATAGGGTAGGTCCATTTCTAGCCTTCTGAGAGTTCTCCAGACTGTTCTCCACAGAGGTTGGACCAACTGACATTCCCACCAGCAGTGTAGGAGGGTTCCTTTGATCCCATACCCTCTCCAGCATTTGCTGCTGTTACCTTTTCTGATGTGTGACATTCTCACAGAGAGTGAAGTGATATCTCATTGTTGTCTTGATTTGCATTTCTCTGACAATCAGAGACTTGGAGCATTTTTTCATGTGTTTCTCGGCCTTTTGGATCTCTTCTGTGGTGAATATTCTGTACAAGTCCTCCCCCCATTTTTGGATGGGGTTATTTGTTGTCTTGTTGTTGAATCTGGCAAGCTCTTTATATATGTTGGTAATTAAACTCTTGTCTGATGTATGGCATGTAAAGATCTCCCATTCTGTGAGGGGTCTCTTGGTTTGGGTAGTGGTTTCTTTTGCTGTGAAGAAGCTTTTTAATTTGATGTAGTCCCATAGGTTTATACTTGCCTTAGTCTTCCTTGTAATTGGATTCGTTTCATTGAAAATGTCTTTAAAATTTATGCGGAAAAAAGTTCTGCCTATATTTTCCTCTAAGTATTTGATAGTTTGTGGTCTAACATCCAAGTCCTTGATCCACTTGGAATTTACTTTTGTATTTGGTGAAATACAGTGATTCAGTTTCATTCTTCTGCATGTTTCAACCCATTGTTTCCAACACCATTTGTTGAAGAGACTCTGCTTTCCCCATGTAATAGTCTGGGCCCCTTTGTCAAAGATTAGATGTCCATACGTGTGGGGCCTCATTTCTGGACTCTCAGTTCTATTCCACTGGTCAGTGTGTCTGTTCATGTTCCAGTACCAAGCAGTTTTGATGACAATGGCCCTATAATACAGTTTGAGATCTGGGAGTGTGATGCCTCCGGTTCTGTTCTTTTTCCTCAAGATTGTTTTGGCAATTCTAGGTCTTTTCTGGTTCCAGATAAACATTTGTAGCATTTTTTCTATTCTCCTAAAAAATGTGCTTGGGATTTTGATGGGGATAGCATTAAATTTGTAGATGGCTCTGGGTAATATATTCATTTTGATGATGTTAATTCTTCCAACCCATGAACATGGAATATCTTTCCACTTCTTTGTGTGTTTTTCAATTTCTTTGAGTAGTGACTCATAATTTTCAGTATACAAGTCTTTCACTTCTTTGCTTAGGTTTACTCCTAGATATTTTATTGTTTTTGTTGCTATAGAAAAAGGAACTGATTTCTGGATTTCAATTTCTTCTAACTTAGTGTTTGCATAGAGGAATGCCACTGACTTTTGAATGTTAATTTTATAGCCTGACACCTTACTGTATTGCCTGATGACTTCCAAAAGCTTCTTGCTGGATTCCTTAGGTTTTTCCATGTATACTATCATATCTCTGCAAATAAGGAGAGTTTGACTTCTTCTCTTCCAATCTGTATGCCTTTAATTCCTTGCACCTGCCTGATTGCTATGGCAAGAACTTCCAACACTATGTTGAATAGTAATGGTGATAGTGGGCAGCCCTGTCTAGTACCTGATCTGAGGGGAAATGCTTCCATTTTTTCACCATTGAGTATGATGTTGGCTGTAGGTCTGCTATATATAGACTCCACTATCTTCAGGAATTTTCCATCTATCCCCATTTTTTGTAGTGTTTTGATCATAAAGGGATGTTGTATTTTGTCAAAGGCTTTCTCTGCGTCTATTGATATGACCATGTGGTTTTTGGTCTTGCTTTTGTTGATGTGGTAGATCACATTAATTGATTTACATATATTAAACCAACCTTGCATGCCTGGGATAAACCCGACTTGGTCATGATGAACAATCTTTTTGATATACTGCTGTATCCAGTTGGCTAGAATTTTGTTCAATATTTTTGCATCTATGTTCATCAGAGATATTGGTCTGTAGTTTTCTTTTTTGGTTGTGTCCCTGTCTGCTTTTGGTATCAGGGTGATGTTGGCTTCATAGAAGCTGGCAGGGAGTATTCCAGTGTCTTCAATCTTCTGGAAGACTTTTAAAAGTAGAGGTTTAGTTCCTCTTTGAAAGTTTTGCAGAATTCATTTGTAAAACCATCTGGTCCAGGACTTTTATTTTTGGGAAGATTTTTGATAACTGTTTCAATTTCATTAGCTGTGATGGGCCTGTTCATGTTATCCACTTCCTCTTTACTTAGTTTTGGAAGTTGGTAGGTATCTAGGAAATCATTCATTTCTTCCAGGTTCTCTAGCTTGGTGGCATATAGTTGTTCATAGAAGCCTCGCCTGATATGTTGAATTTCTGCAATGTCTGTTGTGATATCTCCTCTTTCATTTACTATCCGATTTATTTGGGTCTTCTCCCTTTTTTGTTTTGTGAGTCTGGCTAAAGGCTTGTCAATTTTGTTTACTCTTTCGAAGAACCAACATTTACTTTCATTGATCTTTTGTATGGTTTTCCTATTCTCAATGTTATTTATTTCTGCCCTAACTTTAGTGATTTCTGTCCTTCTGGTTGCTTTAGGATTCCTTTGTTGTTCTTCTTCTAGGTTTTAAGATGTGCAATCAGGCTGTTTATTTGTGCCTTTTCTTGTTTCCTAATGTGTGCTTGTATAGCTATGAACTTCCCTCTTAGGACTGCTTTAGCTGTGTCCCAAATCTTTTGATAGCTTGTGTCTTCATTTTCATTGAACTCTCGAAACATTTTGATTTCTTCCTTGATTTCCTCTTTGACCCAGAAGTTGTTAAGAAGTGTACTGTTGAGCTTCCACATTTTGGGACTGTTACTAATCTTTTGTTGCTTGTTAAGTGTTAGTTTAATTCCACTGTGGTCTGAGAAGATGCTTGGGATGATTTCAGTGCTCTTGAATTGGCTGATGCTGTCTTTATGGCCTAACATATGGTCTATCCTTGAGAATGACCCATGTGGATTTGAGTAAAATGTGTATTCCAGTTTCTTGGGATGAATGACTCTGAAAATGTCCAATAGTTCTAGTTTATCTATCTCTTCATTTAGCTCCCTTATGTCTTTACTGATTTTCTTCCTGGATGATCTGTCAAGTTGAGAGAGTGGGGTGTTGAAGTCCCCTACTATGATTGTGTTACTGTTAATATATTGCTGTAGCTCTTTCAGTAGAAGTTTGATGTATTTAGATGGCTTCTCATTGGGTGCATAGATATTAATAATTGTTAAGTCCTCTTGATTGACTGATCCTCTGAGCATTAAGTAGTGTCCATTCCTATCTTTTTTAATCTTATCTATTTTAAAGTCTATCATGTCAGATATGAGAATAGCTGTTCCTGCCCTTTTTTGTGGGCCATTGGCTTGTATGATAGTTTTCCATCCTTTCACTTTAAGTCTGTGTTTGTCTTGTTGAGTTAGGTGAGTTTCCTGTAGACAACATATTGTTGGGTTGTGTTTTCTGATCCATCTTCCTACACTGTGTCTTTTAATAGGTGAATTCAGGCCATTAACATTTATTGATATCAAAGATTGAAGATATTTTAATGCCATTCTTGAAGAGTTTTAGAGTGTTTTGATATATGTCCTATTTGTGGTGGTCTGGTTGTTTATAGGAGACCTTTCAGAACATCTTTCAGGGCATTCTTGGTGATGGTTGCTTCCTTCAACTGTTGCTTGTCTGAGAAGGTTTTGATGCTTCCATCTAGTCTGAATGACTGTCTAGCAGGATATAGTATTCTTGGCTGAAAGCCTTTCTCATTGAGCACTCGATAGATATCTTGCCCTTCTCTTCTGGCCTGTAGTGTTTGTATGGAGAAGTCTGCTGCTAATCTTATGGGTTTTCCTTTGTAGGTGACTCTTTGTTTTTCTCTTGCAGCCTTCAGGATCCTTTCTTTATCCTTATTCCTTTCCATTCTAAGTATGACATGTCTTGGTGTCTTTAGGTCTGGGTTAATTCTGTTTGGGACCCTCTGGGCTTCTTGAATCTTTATGTCTTTGGTGTTGTCTAGACTAGAGAAATTGTCAGCTATTATGGCCTGGAGAATGCTTTCTTCTTCTCCATCTCTTTCTTCCTCTGGTAAGCCAATAATGCTTATATTGTTTCTTTTGAAGTCATCCCATAGGACTCTGTTGTTGTTTTCAGCATCTCTTAATCTCTTTTTGAGATCTCTTACTTCTTTTTTAGTTGTCTCTAATTCATCCTCAATCTTGCTAATTCTGTCTTCAGCCTCATAGATTCTTTTCTCTCTGCCCTCTACTGCTTTCTGGAGTTCATCTATTTTGTTGCCCTGCTCTGATACTGTTTTAGCTTGTTCAGCTAGTTGCCTTCTTAGCTTAGCGATTTCAGTTTTCAGCTCTCTAATAACCATATTAGAATTTTCTTCCATATTCTCATTTGTTGTTCCTGCATTTCTGATTACAATTTTTTCCAATTCTTTACTCACTCCTGTTATTATTTCCTTAGCTAATGTTTGGATGTTGAACTCGTTGTTTTGTGCTTCACCCTCTGGAGGACTTTTAGCTGCACTCTTGTCCTGGTTCGAGTCTCCAATATTTTTTCTTGTTGTTTTAACCATTTTATATATTATGTTATGAGTTCCCTTTATCAGTACTTTTAAAATTGTTGGTCACTATTGCCTGGATTGACTTGTATCTAAGTAATTTAATTAAAGGGTTTACCGTGGTGGAAGTTAACAGTTTTTTCAATCCCTGAGTTGGAGCTCAGTGGTGTAACTACATCAGAGAAAGCGATCTCTTATGTAGTTATTTATTTATTTACCAAACTACTGCTCAGCTTTGGTTTATGGTAGTGTGGGGGACTGATCCTGGGACTTTGTGGAGTCTCAGGGGTGAGAGTCTCTTTTCATAACCATTATGTTATCTATACTCAACCCTGTAGGTAGTAATTTGAAATCTAAAATAAATAAATAATTTTTCTTGTACACCTACAGATGGCTAGTTTTAAAATAGTTTTGTATTTATTATTTATTTTCCCTTGTGTTGCCCTTTTTTAATTGTTGTAGTTATTATTGTTGTTGTTGTTGTCATCGTTGTTGGATAGGATAGAGAGAAATGGAGAGAGGAGGTGAAGACAGAGGGAAAGCAACTCCCGTTGCGGTGGGGAGCTGCGGGCTCGAACCACGCCATGATTCCCAGACAGCTAGTTTTTAACAAGGGGGTTTAAAATATTAAGTAGGGAAAGAAGCAGCGTCTCCAGAACAAACGATGCTGGGAAAATTGGCATTAAACTGGATGTCACACCATACACAAAAGTCAACTCCAAATGGATGAAAAGGTGATGTTGATGTGAGGGTAGAAACTATCAAGTAAATAGAAGAAAGCATTGGTAGAACACTTCGTGACATCTGCTTTGGAAATGTCTTTGAGTATGCAAGTCCAACATCAAAGAAAAAAAATATATTCCTGTGGAATTACATCAAACTGCTAAAGGAACCATCACCAAAACAGAAAGACAAAAGTGAATGGCAAAAGATTGTTACATGCCAAAAATCAGACAAAATTCATAGAATTTTCATAGCTTTATCATTGTTATGACTGATTCATGCTCTGGTACATAACATCTAGTTTGAGTAACTTATTTTTAGTGAACTTAGAAATTATTGTCCTATACTAACTCTAAATAAAAATCATTTGAGACCTGGGAATCAGGAAGGCCACAGACTTCATGTCATTATTTGGAACGTGATGAATTATGTCACAGTTTGAAGCAAAACAAAAATATCTTAGGAAAGATGAAATTAATATAGGTAGAGAAGGGGAATGGAGTATAAATAAATGTTAAATTTTGGTTAGACGTGCTATGGTAAAGTTGTCATTTGATGGGTTTAATTTACAGGGTCAGCATTTAGGTTTCAGATAATCCAGACAGACAAGGACCTAGGCAGTATTACTTTGGTAAACCAGGTCATTGAGTGTGATAATGTGTGAGTTCTACCAGGTATGCTACTGCCCATCTCCCCCAACCTGATTTTTAAAAAATTTATCCCTTTCTTTCTCTCTTTCAGAGCACATATATATGTATTTTTAATAGAGACAGCAGCACCAGCTACCTCATTATGGTGGGGCCAGGCTTGAACCTATCTTGTGCACATGGCAAAGCTGCTAAAGTTAGCTATTTTGCTGGCCTTTAGAAATTTCTTTCTTTTTTCTCTTTTCCCTTCCTCTTCCCCTTCCCTTTCTTCTCCTCTCCTTCTTCTTCTTGTCTTCCTCCTCCTCCTCCTTCCAGAGCACTGTTCAGCTATGGCTGGGGACTGAAGCTGGGACTTTGGATCTTCAGTTATGCTGTGTAGATGTCCCCTCAGGCTAGTGCCAGTTCCCACGAGAATTGGGACATTCTCGGAGCGCCTGTTCCGCCATGTTGTCCCCTCAGGCTAGTGCCAGTTCCCTCAAGAGTTAATACGATATTCTCGAAGTGCCCTTCCCAACCAATCCTGTCCCTGCTCATCACTCCCGGTTTTTGCCCTATAAAGCCCTTCTTCTTCCACCCCTCTCTCCTTTGCCCGGTTTTCACCTCAGTGGTTAGATGCAGAAAAGGGTGCTGCGTGAGGGGCCATTTTGGCTAGCTCCACGTGGCCCAAACCACTGCACTCTCACCCAACTCTGAGGTGCCTGCGCTAATAAAGAATTGTGTTCCCTCTCCGCTCCGGATCTCCTCTCTCTCTCTCCTCCGTGTCGCAGCATGATACAGATATGAGAGTCTTTTTGCATAACCATTAGGCTGTCTCCCCATACTATCAGAATTTTTTTTTCTTATAGTTCTGGAAGCTGTAGTCTAAAGCCAGGGAGCCAGCACGGTTGAGGGAGAGACTTTTTATGTGTTGCATTTGTTTTGTGTCCTAACCTGGTGGAAGGGACAATGGAGCTCTTTTGTTAGATAGAACACGAATCCCATTCTGAAGGCTCCATCATCAAAACTTAATCATCTCCCAAGGTTTTGCCTCCTGACTTCATCATATTGTGGGTTAGCATTCTAACACCTGAATTTTGGGTTATGCATTCTAACTCTGACTATACCCTGAGGAAACGTGCATTATTTCTAGTCAATCTTAATGTTACTTGGTTGTACTAACTTTCTGGTAAAATAATTAAAAGGAAAACAAAACATCTTCCCTCTTAACTCAGTCAGAGATAATACAAAGGGTTCTTTACCAGCAAACTACATGTTTCTTAGCTGAGGTACTAAGATCTTAAATGCATACTAATAACCAGAGGAGACTGATAAATCTAACTACTTCTACTCTATTTTTGAGCTACCTATGTAATTGGTTATTTGTAAGGAGGAAGTACATTGACTTTTGGCTTTTCCTATTAGAGATAGGCCATGGAGACTAAAATCATGTGGGAAAATGAATTATGTAAGGAAATTCTACTCAAATCCAACACTACTCTATGAGTTTATGGCATTCTGAAAAATGTAGTTTGGGGAGCAAAATTTTAGTTTTGTGTTACAAGTAGAACTTTAACATCATCAAGGGGTTGAGTTTACTGAGTCCTATCACACTATTAGTGGTAACTTATTTGACTAGGCAAAAATAAGTACTTAGAAAATGTTGTGTCAGGCCTCAACGGCAGTACTGAAATAAAAAATCTATAGGCTCCTGGTAGACGTCCACTTCTACATTCCAGCATCCCAGTGGCGGGCTCTGAGTGGCAGGCTCAGATGGTAGCCAACCTGCTCTCACCTTTATTGTCAGCACCTTGATTGACATTGTTTCTAACCAATCACCTTGTCCCATGCCCAGTTTGAAAATGATAAAGGCTGGGTGCTGAGAGACAAGGAGGGGGGCAAGTTCTGGTAGGAACTGGCCTGTAACCCATTAATGTATAATAAATGGAACTCCCTGCTCCTCATGTGGCCTCAGGTCTCATTCTTTGGTTACTTTTGAGCTATATTATGGAATTTTTTACTACAATACAAATAAAAAGAAAATGACTTAAAAAAAAGAAAATGACTTGAATTTGAGTAGTATTCACAGATGTAACTTTTATTTACTACTTTAAACTTTAGAGGCCAGTTAATTAAAATACTATAGATTTTATAAATGATTATATGCAACTAATATAACATTTCCCAAGAACATTCATTGGAAAAAGGTCAAATTCAAGAAGTGATGTTAAAGATTCCTTATGACATGATCCTAGTTTTGTACACATTAAACATTGACTATAATTAGGAAAAAAGCCTGAAGATAAATATACCAAAGTGCAAATGTTGTGTGTTTCTTTTTTTTTCTTTAATATTTTTTTTATTTATTTATGAGGAAGATAGGAGGAGAGAGAAAGAACCAGACATCACTCTGGCACATGTGCTGTCGGGGATCGAACTCAGGACCTCATGCTTGAGAGTCCAAAGCTTTACCACTGCGCCACCTCCTGGACCACTGTGTTTCTAATGCAACCCAGGTTGAATCATCTTATTTTCCGATTTATTCATTTCTTTATCCACACAAAATAGAAAATTTTTCTATAAAGAAATGTTGGTTTGCTTCTAAATTCTGCTTCTAAGACCCCTTCTGTTGCATTGCTTGATGCTGTGATCTATTTACATAATCACTGTTTTGTTCACATTGGTTTAATCTCCACTGGTTCCACTGGTTTGTGCTCTTTTTCCACTCCGCCCCCTCTCCTAGTCACATCCTTTTTTCCACATTTTAATCCCCACTGGTTCATGCACTTTTTCCTTCTCCCCACCCCCTATCCTACGTACATCCTCTTCTGACCTGACACTTCTGCCTCAGGAGATATAAAGGAAAGGACTTTCTAATGAAGAGAGATTAGATTAGATAGCTTGCACTGCATTCCTCATCAATAAAGATTGAACTGCATTCCCAGCTCAGCCATGAGTCCCTGGTGGTCTCTCTCCTGCCCGTGAATCTAGCCCGGCATCTGGCACTCAAACAGGGACCGGCAAAGAAGAAATCATAAACACTAAAGATATGTTTAAGAAAACAAAACATTTCATGATGGTGGAAAACACCCATTAGAAGTGAGAGTGTTTTGCAGACACCTATAATGGTGAAATGAGAAATTTTAGCCATGTGTAAACAACTGTACTGTAAACCATTAACTACATATACATACATATATATGTATATATATACTATATATACATATATATGTATTCATTTGTTAATTGGATAAAGACAGAAACTGAGAGGATAAGGGGACATAGGGAGGCAGAAAGAAAGAGACCCTGCAGCACTGCATCACCACTTGTGAAGTGTCCCCCTGCAGGTGGGGGCTGGGAGTTTGAACCCAGATCCTTGTGCACTGTAATTCAGGAGATCAACCAGGTATGCAAGTGCTTGGATCCCCAATAAAATATTTTTAAAAATGAAAAACAAAACAAAACATTATATCTCTATACCACAGACACCAGTATTGGAAAGAGCCAATGCTAACAGTTTATAAGGCCTGAGGAGCTCAACTTCTGGACAAAAGTTAAAATATAAATATTGGTGTGGCTTATGCATTCACCCTCTAGCTTTTTTTCTTGGGAAAGTTCTGGTTATCAGGAGAAAGTTCTACACTTTGAAATTTCATGTTCAGCTCTCCAAGAGTGCCAGTCAAACTTTAATCTATAATCCTAAAGCACTGGCAAACCTGTTCTTCCCTAGTTAACCTCATCATCTCTAAAGTAGTTGTTTTTTTTTAAACACCTGTTAGTTCAATAAGAAGGGTCCCACTATATCTTTTATACACATTCAAAAACCAATTATGGTGGGACCTTGTACATCGTAACATGTGTGCTTTATAAGGTGCATGGCTACCAGGCTCCCATGGAATTGATAGTTTTAAAAGCTTCCAGGTATTACCAATTTTATTAATAAAATTGTTTTCCAATAGTATCATGCATTTGAATCAACTGTATGTCTTGTTAAAATGCAATTATTGACCCCACTTTAGAGTTTCTGGTTCAGCAGTTCTGAAACAGGACTTAATAATTTTTATTTTTAGAAAATTCTCAGGGGACACTAATACTAGTGATCTAGGAATTTTATTTTGAGATCTATTGTTCTAGAGAAAACTTTAAAATTACTGTATTAAATGACTTTATCTTTTAAAAATTTATTTACGTTATCTTTTGTTGCCTTTATTGTTTTTTGTGGTTGTAGTTACTATTGTTGTTGATGTCGTCATTGTTAGGACAGAGAGAAATGGAGAGAGGAGAGGAAGACAGAGAGGGGGAGAGAAAGGTAGACACCTGCAGACCTGCTTCACTGCCTGTGAAATGATGCCCCTGCAGGTGGGGAGCCAGGGGCTTGAACCGGATCCTTATGCCGGTCCTTGTGCTTTGCGCCAAGTGTGCTTAACCCGCTGTGCTACTGCCCGACTCCCCCTAAATGACTTTTTCTTTACCCAGGAAATATATTTGAAAAGATAGTTAATTTTCTGTTTAAATTTGCAATGATTTAGAATAGGAGCCCCTGTTCTTCTTAATTTTACTTTCTCATCACTAATACATGGAAGTTTGTCTTCATTTTAGTTTTTTTTTAATTTAATTTCAAATTCCTACTTTCAATTCCCTTCTCGCCCAACAGTCATCCCCTCCAACTTATTTAACATGTGGCCTTCTATAATTACAGGGAAATAAAAAAAAAATCCAAATGAAAACAGCACAACAGCCCTGGGTGGGGGAGATGGTTATGCAAAACAAACAAAAAAACTTTCATGCCTGGGGCTCCATGGTCCCAGATTCAATCCCCAGCACCACCATAAGGCAAAGTTGAGCAGTGCTTTGGCGGGGTGGGGGTGGGCGTGGGTAGGAAGCAGTAGTATACCAGCCCTAAGAATTATAGGCACATAGAGTTTGCTCAAGAAATTTTAAATTTGATGTGCTTTAGGAGAATTTCTTTGTTTTTATTTTTCTCCTCTCCCTCCATTCCTTCTCCTCTCTTCTCTTCTTCCTTCCTTCCTTCCTTCCTTTTTTCTTTCTTTTTTTTTTTTTTTTTTTTTTTAATTTTCACCAGGGTTATAGCTGGGGCTTGGTGCCAGGACTATAAATCCACCACTCCTGGTAGGCCTTTTTTTTTCTTTTTCTTTTTCTTTTTCTTCCCTTTCAATTATACTTCATAGGACAGTGAAAAATTGAGAGGGGAGGGGAGATAGAGAAAGACAGAGACCTGCTGACCTGCTTCATCACTGGTGGGGAGCAGAGGCTCTAACCCCTGTCCTTGCCATGATAATCTATGCATTTAACCAGGTGTGCAATATGCCACACTCAGTTCTAGTTTCACTTTATGTTTTCTCTTACTGTTCTATATTCTTAAATTCTACCTATAAGTGAGATCATTTGATATTGGTCTTTCTCTTTCTGGATTGTCTCATTCAACATGATGCCTTTGAGTTCTGACCATGATATTGCAATGAGATGACCTCATAATTTGAACCTGGGACTTTGGAGCCTCAGGCATGAGAGTCTCTTTGCATAACCATTATGCTATCTACCCTCACTGAATTGTTTTTAACAGCTTTATAGTACTCTATTGTGTATAAGTACAACTTCCTTAGCCATTCATCTGCCACTGAGCATCTGGGTTGCTTCCAAGTTTGGGCTATTATAAACTGTGCTACTATGAACATTGGTGTACATAGGTCATTTTGAGTAGGTGTTTCCTCCCTCTAGTAGAGAGATTGCTGTATCATAAGGTAGGTCCATTTCTAGAGTTCTGATGAACCTCCAGATGTTTTCCATAGGGGATGAGCTAATATACATTCCCAGTAGCAGAGTAGGAGAATCCCTTTCCCCACATAGCCTCTCAAACAGTTGGTGTGTTTGTCTTTTTAAATGTATGACATTCTCATAGGTGTAAAGTGTTTTTATTTGCATTTCCCTGGTCAGCAGTGACTCTGAGTTATTTTTTTCATGGCTGTTGGCCCTTTGGATCTCTTTTTGGAAAAAATTCTGCCTATATCTCCACCTCATTTTTTTCAGCGGGGTTGTCTTTTTATTGTTCAGTTTGGTGAGTTCTATGTATATTTTAATTATCAGTCCTCTGTCTAATATATGACACATAAAGATTGCCTTCCATTCCATCGGGGTCCTCTTTGTTATGTGATGGTTCCCTCTGAGGTGCAGAAGCTTTTGAATTTGATACATTTCCATTGGTCTGTTTTTGATTTGTTTTCCCCACAGCTGGATTTGAATTGGTGAAGATGTTGCAAAAACTTACATGAAAGAGAGTTTTGCCTGCGTTTTCCTCTAAGTATTGATTCTTTCTTTTAAAATTTTTATTACCTTTATTTATTGGATAGGAACAGTCAGAAATCGAGAGGAAAGGTGATAAAGAGGGAGAGAGAGACAGAGAGACATCTGCAGCCCTGCTTCACCACTCACAAAGCTTTCCCCCTGCAGGTGGGGACCAAGGGCTTAAACCTGGGTCCTTGCACATTCTAACATGCGTGCTCAACCAATTGTGCCACCTTCTGGCCCCAGTATTTGATTGTTTCTAGCATAACTTCTAAATCATTGATCCATTTGGAGCTAGCTTTTGTATATGATAAAATTTGGTGGTCCAGTTTCATTCTCCTGCATGTTTCAACCCAATTTCCCAAGTCCATTTGTTGAATAGGCTCTCCTATTTTCATTTGATATTTTGGGCTCCCTTGTCAAAAACTGACCATGGGTGTGAGAGCTGATTTCTAGGCTGCCAATTCTATTCTACTGGTCTATGTGTAAAATTTTGGTCACAGTACCAGGCTGTTTTGATTATAGAGGCTCTGTAGTATGTTTTGAGGTCATGCCTCTATTCTTGTTCTTTTCTATCAGGACTGCTTTGGTTATCCTGGGTATTTTCTGTCTCCAGATAAACTTGTATCTTTATTCTACTCTCATGACAAAATTTAGTGGGAAGTTGATAAGGATAGATGGCTTTGAGTAGAATAGTCATTTTGATGATGTTAATTTTTCTAATCTATGAGCATAATCTTTCCATTTCTTTTTATCTTCTTCTATTTCCTTAAGAACTATTTAGGGATTCGACTTCCAGAGGCAGAGCTATGAGCAGCAGATCGCTTTCTCTCCTCTCCTCTCCTGGATCAACTAGGAATACCAAAGGAGACCACCCGGAGCGAAACAAGACAGGACTAGAATGACCACAGGAACCCAGTAAATCACCCGTGAGTACAAACACACGTGGCTGGTGACAGAGAGGAGAGAGGGGCCTAAGGAGAGATTAAGTGACTGCTAACAGTTCAACAGTTTATCAGTGGAGACACCACCTCCAGTCTGCTCCACCAACAATGGGACAGCTGAAGGGAGGAAAGGACTCCCCAGAGACTCACCAAGTGCAACTCTGAGTCTCCATTGCTACTACCCTCAGAATCTGGAGCAGCAACAGGGAGGGACACCAGGGGACAGAGATCTAACAGGGGAAACTCAGGAGAAGACGTAGTATACCTCGGTGGCATAGCTGAGGGGCTGTGAAAGTCTCTTTGCATAACCACTGGATTATCTCTGCCACACTCTGCTTTATCTCTTGGTCAGGAGTCAGTGATTAAGCTAAGAAGCCTATTGATAGTTTAAAAGCCCTCAGGCTCCCATAGCCTAGAGGGAAGAAAAAAAAGAGGCTTTTACACCACTGAGCTCCAACTCAGGGATTGAAAAAACTGTTAACTTCCACCACGGTAAACCCTTTAATTAAATTACTTAGATACAAGTCAATCCAGGCAATAGTGACCAACAATTTTAAAAGTACTGATAAAGGGAACTCATAACATAATATATAAAATGGTTAAAACAACAAGAAAAAATATTGGAGACTCGAACCAGGACAAGAGTGCAGCTAAAAGTCCTCCAGAGGGTGAAGCACAAAACAATGAGTTCAACATCCAAACATTAGCTAAGGAAATAATAACAGGAGTGAGTAAAGAATTGGAAAAAATTGTAATCAGAAATGCAGGAACAACAAATGAGAATATGGAAGAAAATTCTAATATGGTTATTAGAGAGCTGAAAACTGAAATCGCTAAGCTAAGAAGGCAACTAGCTGAACAAGCTAAAACAGTATCAGAGCAGGGCAACAAAATAGATGAACTCCAGAAAGCAGTAGAGGGCAGAGAGAAAAGAATCTATGAGGCTGAAGACAGAATTAGCAAGATTGAGGATGAATTAGAGACAACTAAAAAAGAAGTAAGAGATCTCAAAAAGAGATTAAGAGATGCTGAAAACAACAACAGAGTCCTATGGGATGACTTCAAAAGAAACAATATAAGCATTATTGGCTTACCAGAGGAAGAAAGAGATGGAGAAGAAGAAAGCATTCTCCAGGCCATAATAGCTGACAATTTCTCTAGTCTAGACAACACCAAAGACATAAAGATTCAAGAAGCCCAGAGGGTCCCAAACAGAATTAACCCAGACCTAAAGACACCAAGACATGTCATACTTAGAATGGAAAGGAATAAGGATAAAGAAAGGATCCTGAAGGCTGCAAGAGAAAAACAAAGAGTCACCTACAAAGGAAAACCCATAAGATTAGCAGCAGACTTCTCCATACAAACACTACAGGCCAGAAGAGAAGGGCAAGATATCTATCGAGTGCTCAATGAGAAAGGCTTTCAGCCAAGAATACTATATCCTGCTAGACAGTCATTCAGACTAGATGGAAGCATCAAAACCTTCTCAGACAAGCAACAGTTGAAGGAAGCAACCATCACCAAGAATGCCCTGAAAGATGTTCTGAAAGGTCTCCTATAAACAACCAGACCACCACAAATAGGACATATATCAAAACACTCTAAAACTCTTCAAGAATGGCATTAAAATATCTTCAATCTTTGATATCAATAAATGTTAATGGCCTGAATTCACCTATTAAAAGACACAGTGTAGGAAGATGGATCAGAAAACACAACCCAACAATATGTTGTCTACAGGAAACTCACCTAACTCAACAAGACAAACACAGACTTAAAGTGAAAGGATGGAAAACTATCATACAAGCCAATGGCCCACAAAAAAGGGCAGGAACAGCTATTCTCATATCTGACATGATAGACTTTAAAATAGATAAGATTAAAAAAGATAGGAATGGACACTACTTAATGCTCAGAGGATCAGTCAATCAAGAGGACTTAACAATTATTAATATCTATGCACCCAATGAGAAGCCATCTAAATACATCAAACTTCTACTGAAAGAGCTACAGCAATATATTAACAGTAACACAATCATAGTAGGGGACTTCAACACCCCACTCTCTCAACTTGACAGATCATCCAGGAAGAAAATCAGTAAAGACATAAGGGAGCTAAATGAAGAGATAGATAAACTAGAACTATTGGACATTTTCAGAGTCATTCATCCCAAGAAACTGGAATACACATTTTACTCAAATCCACATGGGTCATTCTCAAGGATAGACCATATGTTAGGCCATAAAGACAGCATCAGCCAATTCAAGAGCACTGAAATCATCCCAAGCATCTTCTCAGACCACAGTGGAATTAAACTAACACTTAACAAGCAACAAAAGATTAGTAACAGTCCCAAAATGTGGAAGCTCAACAGTACACTTCTTAACAACTTCTGGGTCAAAGAGGAAATCAAGGAAGAAATCAAAATGTTTCGAGAGTTCAATGAAAATGAAGACACAAGCTATCAAAAGATTTGGGACACAGCTAAAGCAGTCCTAAGAGGGAAGTTCATAGCTATACAAGCACACATTAGGAAACAAGAAAAGGCACAAATAAACAGCCTGATTGCACATCTTAAAACCTAGAAGAAGAACAACAAAGGAATCCTAAAGCAACCAGAAGGACAGAAATCACTAAAGTTAGGGCAGAAATAAATAACATTGAGAATAGGAAAACCATACAAAAGATCAATGAAAGTAAATGTTGGTTCTTCGAAAGAGTAAACAAAATTGACAAGCCTTTAGCCAGACTCACAAAACAAAAAAGGGAGAAGACCCAAATAAATCGGATAGTAAATGAAAGAGGAGATATCACAACAGACATTGCAGAAATTCAACATATCAGGCGAGGCTTCTATGAACAACTATATGCCACCAAGCTAGAGAACCTGGAAGAAATGAATGATTTCCTAGATACCTACCAACTTCCAAAACTAAGTAAAGAGGAAGTGGATAACATGAACAGGCCTATCACAGCTAATGAAATTGAAACAGTTATCAAAAATCTTCCCAAAAATAAAAGTCCTGGACCAGATGGTGTTACAAATGAATTCTGCAAAACTTTCAAAGAGGAACTAAACCTCTACTTTTAAAAGTCTTCCAGAAGATTGAAGACACTGGAATACTCCCTGCCAGCTTCTATGAAGCCAACATCACCCTGATACCAAAAGCAGACAGGGACACAACCAAAAAAGAAAACTACAGACCAATATCTCTGATGAACATAGATGCAAAAATATTGAACAAAATTCTAGCCAACTGGATACAGCAGTATATCAAAAAGATTGTTCATCATGACCAAGTCGGGTTTATCCCAGGCATGCAAGGTTGGTTTAATATATGTAAATCAATTAATGTGATCTACCACATCAACAAAAGCAAGACCAAAAACCACATGGTCATATCAATAGACGCAGAGAAAGCCTTTGACAAAATACAACATCCCTTTATGATCAAAACACTACAAAAAATGGGGATAGATGGAAAATTCCTGAAGATAGTGGAGTCTATATATAGCAGACCTACAGCCAACATCATACTCAATGGTGAAAAAATGGAAGCATTTCCCCTCAGATCAGGTACTAGACAGGGCTGCCCACTATCACCATTACTATTCAACATAGTGTTGGAAGTTCTTGCCATAGCAATCAGGCAGGTGCAAGGAATTAAAGGCATACAGATTGGAAGAGAAGAAGTCAAACTCTCCTTATTTGCAGATGATATGATAGTATACATGGAAAAACCTAAGGAATCCAGCAAGAAGCTTTTGGAAGTCATCAGGCAATACAGTAAGGTGTCAGGCTATAAAATTAACATTCAAAAGTCAGTGGCATTCCTCTATGCAAACACTAAGTTAGAAGAAATTGAAATCCAGAAATCAGTTCCTTTTTCTATAGCAACAAAAACAATAAAATATCTAGGAGTAAACCTAAGCAAAGAAGTGAAAGACTTGTATACTGAAAATTATGAGTCACTACTCAAAGAAATTGAAAAACACACAAAGAAGTGGAAAGATATTCCATGTTCATGGGTTGGAAGAATTAACATCATCAAAATGAATATATTACCCAGAGCCATCTACAAATTTAATGCTATCCCCATCAAAATCCCAAGCACATTTTTTAGGAGAATAGAAAAAATGCTACAAATGTTTATCTGGAACCAGAAAAGACCTAGAATTGCCAAAACAATCTTGAGGAAAAAGAACAGAACCGGAGGCATCACACTCCCAGATCTCAAACTGTATTATAGGGCCATTGTCATCAAAACTGCTTGGTACTGGAACATGAACAGACACACTGACCAGTGGAATAGAACTGAGAGTCCAGAAATGAGGCCCCACACGTATGGACATCTAATCTTTGACAAAGGGGCCCAGACTATTACATGGGGAAAGCAGAGTCTCTTCAACAAATGGTGTTGGAAACAATGGGTTGAAACATGCAGAAGAATGAAACTGAATCACTGTATTTCACCAAATACAAAAGTAAATTCCAAGTGGATCAAGGACTTGGATGTTAGACCACAAACTATCAAATACTTAGAGGAAAATATAGGCAGAACTTTTTTCCGCATAAATTTTAAAGACATTTTCAATGAAACGAATCCAATTACAAGGAAGACTAAGGCAAGTATAAACCTATGGGACTACATCAAATTAAAAAGCTTCTTCACAGCAAAAGAAACCACTACCCAAACCAAGAGACCCCTCACAGAATGGGAGATCTTTACATGCCATACATCAGACAAGAGTTTAATTACCAGCATATATAAAGAGCTTGCCAGATTCAACAACAAGACAACAAATAACCCCATCCAAAAATGGGGGGAGGACTTGTACAGAATATTCACCACAGAAGAGATCCAAAAGGCTGAGAAACACATGAAAAAATGCTCCAAGTCTCTGATTGTCAGAGAAATGCAAATCAAGACAACAATGAGATATCACTTCACTCTCTGTGAGAATGTCATACATCAGAAAAGGTAACAGCAGCAAATGCTGGAGAGGGTATGGGATCAAAGGAACCCTCCTACACTGCTGGTGGGAATGTCAGTTGGTCCAACCTCTGTGGAGAACAGTCTGGAGAACTCTCAGAAGGCTAGAAATGGACCTACCCTATGACCCTGCAATTCCTCTCCTGGGGATATATCCTAAGGAATCCAACACATCCATCCAAAAAGATCTGTGTACACATATGTTCTTGGCAGCACAATTTGTAATAGCCAAAACCTGGAAGCAACCCAGGTGTCCAACAACAGATGAGTGGCTGAGCAAGTTGTGGTATATATACACAATGGAATACTACTCAGCTGTAAAAAATGGTGACTTCACCGTTTTCAGCCGATCTTGGATGGACCTTGAAAAAATCATGTTGAGTGAAATCAGTCAGAAACAGAAGGATGGATATGGGATGATCTCACTCTCAGGCCGAAGTTGAAATATAAGAAAAGAAAACACAAGTCGAACCTGAAATGGAATTGGAGTATTATACCAAAGTAAAAGACTCTGGGGTGGGTGGGTGGATGGGGAGAATACAGGTCCATGAAAGATGATGAATGACATAGTGGGGGTTGTATTATTAAATGGGAATCTGGGGAATGTTACGCATGTACAAACTATTGTATTTACTGTTGAATGTAAAACATTAATTCCCCAATAAAGAAATAAATTATTTAAAAAAATAATACAAATAAAAAAATCAATTAAAATAAAAAAGTCTCCCCCTTTAATTCCTTGCTCCTGCCTGATTGCTATTGCAAGAATGCTCAATACTATGTTGAATAGAAAAAAAATAGAAAAAAAAAAAGAACTATTTAGTAGTTTTCACTATAAAAGTCTTGAACTTTCTTTGTTAGTTTTATCCCTAGATATTTGATTGTTTTGCTATAATGGTGAATGGATTGACTGGATTTTTTCTTCTGGTTTGATGTTTGCATAGAAGAATGCCACTGATTTTTGTATGTTGGTTTTGTAGCCTGCCAATTTACTGTATTACTTGACAATATATAGGAATTTCCTATTAGATTCTTTTTAATTTTCTATGTATGCTATCATATCATTACAAATAGTGACAATTTGACTTCCTTTCTTCTGATCTGTATCTTTTTAATCTCTTCTTGTCTAATTGCTAAAATTAGGACTTCCAAGAATTTGTAAAGTGGAGGTGTTAGCTCTTCTTTGAAGGTTTTATGGAATTCTTTTGTGAAACTGTCTTGGTCTGGACTTTGGTTGTTCAAAATGCTTTAGATAACTGCTTCAATTTCTTTGGTTGTAATTGATCTATTTATCTTTTCTCGGTCTTCCTGGCTAAGACTTGGGATGTTGTATGTTTCAAGGAGCTTATCTATTTCTCTCAAGTTCTCTAGTTTGGTGACAGTTGTAAAAACCTCATTATGCTCTAGATTTCTGTGGTGTTTGCTATTTTCATTTGTTATTCAATTAGTAAAAGTCTTCTCCTTTTTTTTTTTTTTGCCAGTCTAGCCAAGAGTTTATTTTGCTAACTCTTTCATAGATCCAGCTCTTGGATTCATTAATTTTGTTATTGCTTTTTTTTGTTTTCAATATAATTTATTTTTCATCTAGTGTTTATTATTTCACTCTTTTTTTATTGGCTTTGATTTTCCTTTGCTCTTATTTTTCTAATTCCTTAATACATTCAGTTTAAATATTCATTTGGGCTTTTTCTTCTTTCCTAGTGTGTGCCTGTATAATTATAAATTTCCCTTGTAGTACTACTTTAGTAGTGTCCCAAATATTCTGGTAGCTTGTGTCTTCATTTTTGTTTACAGGCACATTTTAATTTCCTCTTTGACCCTGTAGTTGTTAAGCAGAACACTGTTAAGTCTTCCTATTTTGGAGCATACACTAGTTTTCTGTTTAGTGTTGAAAGTTAGTTTAACTTCCCTGTCAAAGAGGATGCTTAGAATTATTTCAATATTTTAAAATTTATTGGGTGGGTGGGGGTAGAAAGCATAATGGTTATGCAAAATGACTCTCATATCTGAGGCTCTGAAATCCCAGGCTCAATCCCCTGCACCACCATAAGCCAAAGCTAAGCAGTGCTCTGGCAATAAATAAATAAATAAATAAATAAATAAATAAAATTAGTGATGCTGTTTTTGTGGCCTAATATGGTTTAATGAGTGAAAACATTCCATATGGATTTGAGAAGAATGTGTATTCTACTTTCTTGGGGTAAGAATAAAGGTGTCCAGTAGATCTAATCTATCCATATCTTCATTCATTTCTCTTGTTTATTTTTTAGTTTTCTGTCTGATTGGTCTGTTCATTTGGGAAAGTAGAGTGTTCAAATCTCCCAGTATAAATTATTGCTATAGATACACTACTTCAGTTATTATTATTTTTTCTTTTTCTTTTTACTAGAGCACTGCTCAACTCTGGTTTATAGTTGATGTGGGGATTGAACTTGGGACTTTGGAACCTCAGGCAAGGCAGTCTCTTTGCATAGCCATTATGCTATCAACTCTCACCTTGTCCTCAGTTCTCTCAGTTGCTGTTTCATGTGCTTTTCTTTCTCTTCATTTGGTGCATAGTGAATATTATTTCTTCCTCTTCATTTATTAATGCTCATTCCTGACTTTTATTACCTTCATTATTTTAAAATCTATAGCTGTTCCTGAATTTTTTTTGGTGGTCCACTGGCATGTATGACATTTTTCATCCTTTCACTTTGAGCCTATTTCTGTCCTGATGAGTCAGATGGGATTCTTGAAGACAACATACAGTTAGATTGTATATCCTGATAAATGCTCCTGCTTTGTCTACACTGTTGTTACACCACCTCTAAAATAAAACTTAAAAAAATAATCACTATCATCATCGAGAGGGGGGAAGTTTCATAGGTGAAGCAGTGCTGCAGGTGTTTCTCTTTCCCTTTTTATCTCCTCATTCCCTCTCAATTTCTCTTTCCAAAATAAAATTTTAAAATTCCTATACTTACTGATATGTATTCAATTTATGATGGAAGATTATTTCTACATTCCCTCAAATAGTTGTTCAATAATTTACTCTATTTTTTGTAGCTTAGAGAAATTTTAAGTGTACTTCTCCCCATAATACGATCACTTGTGAGTTTATTCATATGACCCCTTCTCTAGTTTTGCAAAGTTATTTAGAATTCTAGTCTTTTCCAATTGTCAGGCATTAAGCCAGCCCCCTTGCTCCATCCTGCATTGCTGATACTATGACCTATTTATATAATCATTGTTTTGCCTGAAAGATCCCCACCCATTGATCTATCTTCTTTCTATCTCAAGACCCACCCTGCCTGCAGGGTAACATTAATCCCACCAGCTAAAACCATCACAATGGCTGCTAAGGAAGCTTCCACCTTCCCAGCATGCCTTTTGCCTTTCTCCACCGCCTTTCCTAACCATTTCCATTTCTGAATTACCACTTCCAGTTTTATCCTATAAAAGCTACTTCTGTTTCTGGTTTCTCTCTCTTCCACATCCCGACCTAGAGGAGGGCAGATGTGCAGGGGAAGGTGGACGCCGGCCATTGCGGTCTTTGGCTCCACGTGGCTTAACGTGCTGCACTCATGCCTGACTCTGGGGATCCTGCATGAATAAAGATTTGTATTGCTACCACCACGAGCTTGGTTCCTGGATCTCTCTCTCTCCTGCTTGCAAAGCTAGCCCGGTATCCAATGTAATAAGCACTAATTCCAATTTGCTAGCATTTATAAACTTAATCAAAATGTGTGCTAGTCCATCAATCACACCACTGATAAAAATGTCAAACAGCCTTAATGGAACCATATATGCTATTGTTTTGAAACCCCTATTCCTTGCATAACCTCAGTATGAATCTCCAAGCAAATAGTTTTTCAAATAGATATATATTTGCCTTTAATTTTTCATGTAAATAATATGTATAATATGAAATTAATGTATTGTTAATACCAAGATACATTTTGTTTGCTTTTTCTCTGTCAAATTATTTTGAAGTAGAAAAATGGATGTCTGTAGAATTTGTAGTCTCTACAAATGGTCTGTTTCAGTGCCTGTGCCTTTCTGTTTCATGCCACTGGATGTAGACTTATATCAGAAATGTAGCACACTAGCTAATTATTAACCAGTGAGCTAGGCAGTAGATATAATTTGATCATTACAGAAAGAAAAAAAATTCATTATCTTTTATTTTCCAGATGATATCTTTTGATTATTTGTTCCCAAGCAGAATGCATTCTTAGAGGACTTGGGCACTACTTTATCATGCTCATATATTTTGTAAATTTGAAACATTGGGCTATTTTAACTCTCTTCAGTTAAGACTGATTTTTCTTTTGTTTCATCTCTAATTTTCCTGTGTCACTCTAACTTTCCAGTTGGATCATGTTGTTCTAGGGAATTTCTGAGGTCCAATTAATAGGAGTTTAAAGAGGTAATATTTTTTTTGTTTGAGTTTATAGCATGGATTTACCTTGCTTGTGACTATTTTAATTTGCAGTTACCTGCTTTGCTTTGGTATAAAATTGACCTGTCAATGCCCATGTTCAGCGGAGAAGCAATTACAGAAGCCAGACCTTCCACCTTCTACACCCCACAATGATCCTGGGTCCAGAGGGATAAAGAATAAGGAAGCTATCAAGGGAGGGAATTGGATATGGAGCTCTGGGGGTGAGCACTGCATGGAAATGTACCCCTCTTATCCTGTAGTCTTGTCAACATTTCCATTTTATAAATAAGAAAAAGAAAGAAAGAAAGAAAGAAAGAAAGAAAGAAAGAAAGAAATGGCTTTTAGAAAAAATCCTGTCATTCATTTTGCTGTGTCAGCTCATACACAGGATATATACAAACATGAGCAAGTTCCAACACTGGTAGTATGTGGGTAGTGGAGGTGAATCAGTATTAGAGAGACACAAATCTAGAAAATAAACTTTGAAGGGGTTCAGGTTAAGCGCACATAGTATGAAGCTCAATGATCTCAGGTTCGAGACCCCAACTCCCCACCTGCAAAGGGGTTGCTTCACTAGCTGTGAAGCATATCTGCAAATGTCTATCTTTTTGTCCCCCTCTTTACCTTCCCCTGCCTTCTCAATTTCTCTCTGTCCTATCCAAGAAAAACATAAAACCCCAAACAAACAAAAAATGGCCTCCAGGAGCAGTGGATTCATAGTGCAGACACCAAGCCCCAGCAAAAGCTCTGGAGAAAAAAATAAAATCTAAAATAAATAAACTGAAAATTCTTCCAACCATATGTAAAACATTTAATAGAGATCTATTTAAATTTTATAATATTCCTGGAATGTTTTATTACAACAATAGTAAAATATTGTGATATTAGGAAAAAATTTTCTAAAATTACATAATTTAAAAAAAATGATGATTTGGCCTGGTGGGTAGGGCAATGGAGAAAGTGTTGAACTTTCAAGCCTGAGGTCTTGAGCTTTATCCCTGGCATTGCCTGTGAAGAGTTATGCAGTTATACAGTTATGCCGAGTTATGCTCTAGGTCTCTCTCTCTCTCTCTCTCCCCTTCTCTTTGTCATAAGTAAATAAACAAACCTATACTTGAAAAATCAAAGCAGGCTGGCAAAATAGCTGACTTGAATAGTCATGCATGTGACCCAGGTTTGAGCCCCGTCCCTACCCTACTACACTGAAGGATGCTTGATACTGTGGTCTCTCTCACTCTCTCTGCCTCTAAAAATCAGTCAATCAATTGAAGCAAATCATATATATGACAGAGAAAACAGATTTATTTTTTGAAACAAATAATTGTTTCTATAATATTTATTTATTTATTCCATTTTGTTGCCCTTGTTTTTTTTTAATGTTGTAGTTATTATTGTTGTTTCTGTTGATGTCATTGTTGTTGGATAGGGCAGAGAGAAATTTAGAGAGGAGGGGAAGACAGAGTAGGAGAGAGAAAGATACCTGCAGACCTGCTTCACCGCTTGTGAAGCGCCCCCCCAACACCCCCTCCCCCGCAGGTGGGGAGCCAGGGGCTTGAACTGGGATCCTTAACTCCCGTCCTTTCGCTTTGCACCATGTGCGCTTAGCCCGCTGCACTACTACCAAATAATTGTTTTTTTTTGTAAAGCTTTCAATACTTAAATATTTTTAATTATCTTAATATATTTTTATTGGATAGAGACAGCCAGAAATCGAGAGGAAAAGGGGAGATAGAGAAGGAGAGACAAACAACTGAAGCACAGTCTCACCAGTCACAAAACTCCCTTCTGGAAAAACTGGATGAGGCTGGAACCTGAGTCCTTGCACACTGTAATATGTGTGTTTAACAGCACCCAAGCAAGACTGATTTCTATTTTTATGTATTAGTTATTGCACAATTGTCATAAAAAGGTAAAGCATATGAAAACAAGAAAAAAAATAAATGTACACAAAAGTGTAATTGGAGCAGCCTGGGAGGTGTCAAAAAGAATCAAGCACTGGAATCTCAAGTATGAGGTCCTTCATTTGATCCCTGGCATGGCATATGACAGAGCAACACTTTTTCTTTTTTAGTTTTTTTTTTTAAAAGATTTTATTTATTTTTTAATTTAATTTATGCCAGACTAGCTTCGCTTCACGGGTGGGAGACAGACGACCAGGGACTCATGGCTGACCTGGAAAGCAGTATCTCTTTATTCATGTGGAATGCAGCACAATCTAAGTCAAGCTAAACTAAACTATCATCACAATCCTGTCCATATATATATATATATATATATATATATATATATATACTCGCCGAGTAGGGTGTAAACAGGATGTGACAAAGAGAGGGTATCGTAAAGAGATTGGTAAAAATCAGGGTGTGACAAGGAGAGGGGGCAGAGCAAAAAGACATTGTGAATCAGTGGGGATTAAATCAATGCCCTGCAGGCATGCCGGTGCTTAGTTTAACAGTGGTTATGTTAATAGAATACAGTGTTAAGCAGGGGGGATTAAACCAATGAAACAGAAGGGGTTTAGAAGCATACCACAAATTTAATTTATTTTCCTTTTGTTGCCCTTGTTTTTTACTATTATTGTAGTTAGTATTGTTGTTGTTATTGATGTCGTCTTTGTTGGACAGGACAGAGAGAAATAGAGAGAAAAGGGGAAGACAGAGGGGGAGAGAAAGATAGACACCTGTAGACCTGCTTCACCACCTGTGAAGCGATTCTCCTGCAGGTGGGGAGCAGGTGGGGAGCCGGGACTCGAACCAGGATCATTACATTGGTACTTGCGCTTCACTCCAGGAGCGCTTAACCCACTGCGCTACCACTCGACTCACAGAGCAACACTTTTTCTTAGCTCTTCTCTCTCTAGTTAACAGATAGATAAAGTAAAAATATATCTAAAACACTACTGTAAAAAAGTGTGATAGGAATGTGTCATGGAGTTAATAAAAATAAACTTTCTTCTGGAATTTGTGATGACTGAATCTTTCAAAACTTTGAGTTTGTCTTTTTCTCTAAAATACAAATATTTACTATTTATTTATTTATTTATTTTTGTAGAGTTTGGGCTTTGTGCATACATAATTTCACCAATCTTGGGTAGACTTTTCCATTCAAATAGATAGAGAAAAGGAGAGATGTGGGCTGGGGAGACAGCATAATGGTTATGCAAAGAGATTTTCATGTCTGAGGCTCTGAGGTCCCAGGCTGAGTAAGAGACACCTGAATTTGCGCAACTCTAGCTTATTGTGGTGCTGAGTTGAGTAGTGCTCTGGTCTTTCTCTCTGTATCTCTCTCCCATTAAAATACATTAAATAAAACATATTTTTAAATGTTTTTTTATTATCTTTATTTTTATTGGATAGAGACAGCCAGAAATAGAAAGAAATAGGGAGCTAGAGAGGGAGAGAGACTGAGAGACACCTGCAGTCCTGCCTCACCACTCATGAAGCTTTCCCTCTGCAGGTTGGGACTGGGGACTTGAACCCAGATCCTTGCGCAAATTCAGATGTCTCTTACACATCATTTATATGAATGCCATGCCTTGGGGTTGTGCAACAGTCAACCTATAGTAGCTTAATAAGGGGATAATTTGTGTTTGTGTGCCTGAGTGTTCAAGAGAACTTGGAACATTTTCTTGGACCACCATTTAGACTCTAATTTGGTAATAAAAAAAGCAGGCAAACCTGTTGTGGGCACCTTCCAGTAACACTATATA
Source organism: Erinaceus europaeus (assembly GCF_950295315.1). NCBI lineage: Eukaryota > Metazoa > Chordata > Mammalia > Eulipotyphla > Erinaceidae > Erinaceus > Erinaceus europaeus. The sequence goes on from NC_080165.1 coordinate 82,368,578, forward strand.
AATTCAGTATTTAGCCTTTGTGTCTTTTTTGCAGACTAGTTTTGTCTGTGTCCCACAGTTCTCCTTTTACAAACTTACAAACCTATGCCTTTTCTTCACCTTGGGATAATCTGCTGCTTCCTGTGGATGAGAAAAAGTCTTAAGTTAAATTAGCTTCATGACTGTTTTAATGATTGCATTTCACCATTATATCACATTGCAAAGTTAACTTTTGACTTCTTCCTGTCAGTTTGTTTGGACTGATGCTGTATTTATCTGCTTATTTTTTCAGGAATCTGTACTGTTTTTACTATGTCCTGTCTCTAGCAACAGTTAATCTTCATGATACTCGTTTCTTTTTCTTTTCTTTGCTTTTTTTTTTTTTTTTTTTAGGTCAGGAAGGAAAATATTGCTTGCTCATAGTCCTATAATTGTACCTAAATAATGGTGAAAACCAACTTACATAAACTTTTTAGATGGCAAAATATTGTATTTCTTCAATAGTGAAAATACTAAATTACAAAAAAATCCCTACTAAGTTACTGAACTGCATGCATTTTTCCATGCAGAAGTAAGAGAGAGGTAGAAATGTAAGACATGGATTCTTAGGAAAAGGGGAAGTAAGATGGGGCAAAGAAGAATGGGCAGGGGTAAAAATGTGTATTTAAAGGAATTTCTGTGCTGACTTAAAACATAATCATCGGGACTGGGTGGTAGTGCACCTGGTTGAGCACATGTGTTATACAGTGCACAAGGAAGGACCGAGGTTCAAGCCCCCAGTCTCCACCTGTAGGGGGAAACTTCATGAGTGATGAAGCAGGGCTGAAGGTGTCTCTCTGTCTCTCTCCCTGTCTATCTTCCCCTTCCCTCTTGATTTCTGACGGTCTCTATCCGATAATAAAGATAAAAAATAAAACATAATAATCTTGGGAAAGGTTTAACATAGAGGAAAGGAGACGGAAACATTCTCTTGGTGTTGAGTACCAATAACATGCACTGTTTCTTAGGTATTAGTTTACTTAGTGATAATTCACAGGTGCCAGGATCTTCCTGAGACAGAATCCACATATAAAGTGTGAGGAGGGAAAACAATTAGTCATGGTCAAAGAAGCATCTGAGTAAAGTTGGCTGAAATGAAGAAATATGGTGTCCTAAATTGACCTTTACTGATAATGCACATAATGCTTCTAATAGACATTGGTAAGAAGAATAAAAATATCTAATAAGAAAAACTATGGTATGTACAAAGACTTTAAGTGGGTCAATACTGGTTATAGAATTAGATTACTTTGGAATTTATGAAAGAGTACATAATAATTTTTTATAACAGAATTTCTACTTTATCTTTTTATCTGGAACACAAACACTTTAAAAGCCTTTCTTTCTCGGGCAGGGTGCTATCTCCCCCAGATAGCATGATAATTATGCAAAGAGACTCTCATAGTTGATTCTTCAAAATTCCGGGTTCCATCCCCTGCACCACCATAAACCAGAGCTGAGCTGTGTGTGGAAAAAAAAAAAGATTGATAATCAAGAGTACTTCTGAGACTAGGGTGATAGCATAATGGTTATAAAAAAACCTTTCAAACCTGAGACACCAAAGGTCCCATGCTTAATCCTTTTTTTAAAATTTTTTTTAAATATTTATTTTATTTATTTATTCCCTTTTGTTGCCCTTGTTGTTTTATTGTTGTTGTTATTATTGTTGTTGTTATTATTGTTGTTGTTGTTGTTGGATAGGACAGAGAGAAATGGAGAGAGGAGGGGAAGACAGAGAGGAGGAGAGAAAGATAGACACCTGCAGACCTGCTTCACCACCTGTGAAGCGACTCCCCTGCAGGTGGGGAGCCGGGGTTTGAACCGGGATCCTTATGCCGGTCCTTGTGCTTTGCGCCACCTGCGCTTAACCCGCTGCGCTACAGCCCGACTCCCTCATGCTTAATCCTTAATATCACTATAAGCCAAAATTGAATAGTGTTCTGGTAGAAAAAAAACAAATGTGAAACCTTCTGACTAAGGGATATGCTGTCTCCTTAATTGTCCAAGTTACTAGACCTCAAATGTCAACACTTATAACTGACAGGGCCCTAGATGGAAAGACAGACACCATACTGATTTATTATTTATTTATTTTAACCAGCTCAGCTCTGGCTTATGGTTTTGTGGGGGACTGAACCTGGGACCTTGGAACCTCAGGCATGAAAGTCTCTTTGCATAACCACTATGCTATCTACCCCTGCCCCCACACTGATTTTTTTTTTTTAAGGGAGAAATTATATATAGAGTTGTTACATAGGTTTTGGAAGACTGAAAGTGCAAAAAGAGTCAAACCAAACACAGAGAGTAACTGCAGGAAGTAGTTGACAGCTTTAGGCCTGAGAGAAACAAGGGGAAAAGGTTAGTGTGTTGTAATCAAGGAGCTTGGAGGAGGAACTTTTGAAGTTTAATCCATATTTCTGAGGTGAGGAAGCTGTTGGTGCCTCAAGAGCTCAGAGGAGTCCAGTGGAGTTAGAAGTCCGGCTTCTGAAGATGCGTGTTTCTTGAGGTAGCACCTGGTTCTGGGAGATGGAAAACTGTAGAAAGTGGAGCCAGGTGCTGGAAACAATCAGAAGTGCTTCAGTGAATAACTGACAGGAACAACAAGCACATTGGAAAGAACATGCATGGTCCATCTACTGCCTCTTTTTCCCTTCCTTCCATCCATCCCCATCCATCCTTCCTTCCTCCCTCCCTCCCTCCCTCCCTCTCTTCCTTCCTTCCTTCCTTCCTTCCTTCCTTCCTTCCTTCCTTCCTTCCTTCCTTCCTTCCTTCCTTCCTTCCTTCTTCCCTTCCTTCCTTCCTTCCTTCCTTCCTTCCTACCTACCTTCCTTTCCTCCCCCCATTCCCTCCTCCTCCTCCTCTTTCTTTTCCCCCAAGCACTGCTTAGCTTTGGTTTATTGTGGTACAAGGGGATTGAACCTGGGACCTCAGAGGAGCCTCAGCTATAAGAGTTTTTTCTGCATAATCGTATGCTATCTACTCCTGGCCCTTGCCTCCTATTTTCCATTCTTCCTCTGCAGTTCCCTGCCTCAGAACTTAATATGGGGGGTAGATGGTAAAGAAGAAACATGCTTACAAAGACCCAACTTCAGCATCATAGAATACAGAAGAATAAGTTAGATCTTGAGAGATTAATAACTGTATCACATATACAAATCAATATGGTAGTTTATTTGGAATTTAAATCCTAAAATTCACATCTAAAACTCTGATTAAGTAGTTTTAGAGTGGTAGAGAATTCTTTACTTCTGAAAAGGAGCCCCAAATTTTGAGGATTTGAGGATCTTTAGATCACATTTCCAGAAATACTGCTCTAGTTTTTCTAAGATAAATCCTTGAATCAAGTTAGAACAAGAGATTGAGAAATGCTTAAATATGCTAATTTAGTCCTCTGAAACAAATAATTATACTTATGAACTAATTTAGCTTCCTTAATTTTTCCACTATAAGGAATGCTATTATGAAAAACACTTTGTAATATCTGCAAACAAACAAACAAAAAGCCTGCAGTTTAAACTTTCTGTCCATTATAATACCCAATTTTGCTTCCTTTGGTATTCTCCCATGATTCCTTCTATTTTTAAAAATTATTTATTTATTTTGTCACCAGTTGTATCTGGGGCTCAGTGCCTGCACTACGAATCCACTGCTCCTAGAGGCCATTTTCCCCATTTTGTTGCCCTGGTTATTGTTATGGCTGCTGTTGGATAAGAAAGACAGAAATTGAGAGAGGAGGGGAAGGAAGACAGAGAGAAGGAGAGAAAGACAGACACCTGAAGACCTGCTTCACTGCTTGTGAGATGACCCCCTGCCAGTAGGGAGCTGGGGGCTCAAACTGGAATCCTTACGCTGACCCTTGCGCTTTGCACCATGTGCGCTTAACCTGCTGGGCTACCGCCCAGCCCCATTCCTTCTATGTTTTAATACAAAGAAAAGTAGACCAAAAAGTAGCTCTTTGTTAGAGCACAGGCTTATATGGTGGTAGTTTCTTTAGTATAAACATTTAATATAAAAATTAAAGTTATAGTGGTCTGGTAAAATAGCTCTCATGGACAGTATGCTTACTTTGCCATGTGCAAGACCAAGATCAAGCCTATTCTCCTCTACATTTGAGGTATTTTTCCTCCCCTCTCTGTCTCTTACTTATATATTTATTTATTTATCTATATTTATTTATTTATTTTACCTGAAAAAAAGTCAGTCTGGAGTGGTAAAGCTTTGGTTTTGGGGAAAAAAATCTATATTGTGAGACAAAAGGAATGAGAAAGAGGTGAGGAATAGATATTATAATGGTTATGTAAAGACTGTTATGCCTGAAGCTCCAAAGACCCAGGTTCAATCCCCCACACACCATCAGCCAGAACTGATAAGTACTCTGGGAAAAAAAAAAAAAAAGAGAAAGGAATGAGAGACAAAAACGCCTTGAATTTCTTATTTTCTTCTTTTTTTTTAAAATAATTTTTCTTTATTAACTTATTCCCTTTTGTTTCCCTTGTTGTAATTATTGATGTCATCATTGTTGGATAGGACAGAGAGACATGGAGAAAGGAAAGGAAGACAGAGCGGGGAGAGAAAGATAGACACCTGCAGACCTGCTTCACCTCCTGTGAAGGGACTCCCTTGCAGGTGAGGAGCTGGGGCTCTCCAACCGGGATCCTTACACCGGTCCTTGTGCTTTGCCACCTGCACTTAACCCGTTCCACTACCATCCGACTCCCGCTTTGGCTTTTTCAATACAGGTCAGATACATAAATCTATATAATAATTATACTTGCTATATTACTTGAAACCTTTTTTTTTAATTTAAGAAAGGAGACATTAACAAAACCATAGAATAAGAGTGGTACAATTCTGCATAATTCCCATAACCCGATCTCCATATCCCATCCCCTCCCCTGATAGCCTGCCCATTCTCTATTTCTCTGGGAGTATGGATCCAGAGAGAGTCATTGTGGGTTGCAGAGGGTGGAAGGTCTGGCTTCTGTAATTGCTACCCGCTGAACATGGGCGTTGACTGGTCGATCCATACTCCCAGTCTGCCTCTCTCTTTCCCTAGTAGGGTGGGTCTCTGAGGAAGTGGAGCTCCAGTACACATTGATGGGCTTGTCTGTCCAGGGAAGTCTGGTCAGCATCTTGCTGGCATCCAGAACCTGGTGGCTGAAAAGAGAGTCAACATACAAAGCCAAACAAATTGTTGAACAATTATGGACCTAAAGACTGGAATAATGCAGATGAAGTGTTGGGGGGGGGTATTCCCTGCATGCTCTTGTGTACTTCTGCTTTCAGGTATATATTTTTCCCCTAGTTTATGGGCACAGGTGAACCTATGCTCTATCTCAGGGGACCTGGACTATATCTAGGTTTGGGGACTTTACTGGGGAGTGGAACACCTGGAATGGAATTAGGAAAGGTCTCACCTGAGTGATGAAGTTGAAGGGTTGTCATTCCACACCTGAAGTTTCTGGTCACAGTCTGAAGTGAAGCATGCTAGGGTGGCACTCATTGTGTTGATTAGGTTGCGATCAGCTGATGCAATATTATTTGATTTGAATTGAGAGCAGCATGCAGAAAAGTGGGCTCCACCCTAAGGTTCCAGGACTGGGGGAAATGTAGGCTCTATAGTGGAAATGTGAGGTTCCTGTTGTCTTAGGGTTCAAGAAAACAATGGATAGTTATTGTTATCATTACATTATTTGGTGATAGGGTTAACTTTGGAAAGTCCCTTTGATAGGGTTTGGGGTATAATATCCAGCATCTTGTATATATAGCTCTGCTACCAGTTGCTTCTGTTCTCCCTGATCTAGGCTTTTGGGAGAGACAACATATCAAAGACAGCCTATGTATTAAAAAGATTCAACTGAGTCTGTGTTTTAAGAAGTTCTAGACATATGATCATTTTTCCCCTTTCATATTAATAAAATAGTGGTTTATATGTTTACACTTCAATAGGATTGTACATAAACACCACTTCCACCACCAAAAGACTGTTTCCCATCCCCACCACCCACCCCCGCCCCCTACCCCCCGCTGTGCTGGGAAGCCCAATGGCCACCCTCCCCTTCACCACAGGGTTTTTACATTGGTGCCCTGCTCTTGATTTAATCAGATCATGCTTTTAGTTTCCCTTTATGTTCTTCTTTTTCAACTTCTGTTGATAAGTGGAGACATCCCATACTCATCTTTATCTTTCTGACTTAGCTGACTTAACATAATTCCTTCTAGCTCTGTCCAAGATGGGTCAGATAAGGTGGGCTCATTGTTCTTAATAGCTGCATCGTATTCCATTGTGTATATGTACCACAGCTTTCTCAGCCACTCATCTGCTGTTGGGCACCTGGGTTCCTTCCAGGTTTTAGCTATTATGAATTGTGCTTCTATGAACATAGATGTACACACATCTATTTGGTTGGGCATTATGGAATCCTTGGGGTATAACCCCAGGAGAGGAATTACTGGGTCATATGGAAGGTCCATGTCTAGCCTTGTGAGAGTTCTCCAGACTGCTCTGGATCAATTTACATTCCCACCAGCAGTGTAGAAGGGTTCCTCTGTCCCCACAGCCTCTCCAACATTTGTTGCTGCTGTCCTTTTTGATGTATGCCATTCTCACAGGAGTGAGGTGGTATCTCAATGTTGTCTTTATTTGCATCTCTCTGACAATCAGCTACCTGGAACAGTTTTTTGATCTCCTCTGAAGTGAATGTCTTGTTCATATCCTCTGCCCATTTTTGCATGGGGTCATTTGCTTTTTTGGTGCTAAGTTTGCTGAGTTCTCTGTATATTTTGGTCATTAGTCTCTTGTCTGATGTTTGGCATGTGAAGATCTTCTCCCATTCTGTGAGGGGTCTCTTTATTTGTGGGATAGTTTCTTTGGCTGTGCAGAAGCTTTTCAATTTGATGTAGTCCCATTGGCTTGTTTCTGCTTTAGTCTTCCTTGTAATTGGGTTTGTTTCATCAAAGATGTCCTTGAGGTTTAGGTGGGAAAGTGTTTCAACAATGTTTTCCTCTAAGTATTTGATAGTTTCTGGTCTGACATCCAGGTCTTTGATCCATTTGGAGTTGATTTTTGTTTCTGGTGAGATAAGGTGGTTCAATTTCATTCTTATGCATGTTATAACCCAGTTTTCCCAGAATCATTTATTGAAGAGAGCCTCCTTCTTCCATTTAATACTTTGGGCCCCCTTATCAAAGATTCATAGGTGTGGGGGTACTTGAAACCTTTTTTAAGGTAACTTAAAGTGCTTGACAGCTATAATAAAAGGACAAGTTGATCTCATTTTAGAGCAGTATACCATCTGTGGTACTGTTTTTTAATGTGAAATAGTTTTTACACATAAATGCACATTATTAATATGTCATCCAGTTTTATAGAAAAATCCATATTTTAGCTTGCCAGTGTAACCAAAGTATGAGACCGAAGCTTCGTAAAAGACAGGGAGTTTACATTTATTTCTTGTTAGCTGCTTTCAAGTTGATTCCTATCAGGCCTGAACAACTTTCTACTTCAGCACCTAACCTTTTATCTTTTTCTGCATGGGCTCAGTGCAAGCTGATTGGTTACAGAGTTGACGCAGGTGTGGACTGAATCACAGGGTGAGAGTGGATCTGCTACTGAGTCTCCAAGGTTTCCATTTGGGGTACTGGTATGTGGAAGAGTCCACCACTTGCAGTGGTTTTCTCTCCTCCTTCAGTCTTTTGCCTGTGGATTTTTCATTTCGTTAGGACTCTTTTTTCGTCATAAAATCCAGTAAAAGTATTTTGGTATCATGCCTGAGACACCAAAAATTCCAGCCTCAATTCCCAGCACCACCAAAACCCAGAGCTGAACGATACTCTGATAAACAAAACAAGCAAACAAAACTTTTGGTAAAATTCAACCATTTCTATATCTAATTTTATAATACTGTTTACATAATTGTATCTTAGAAGCTTGGGGATGACAACATAACTTAGGAGCAGGAAAACACCTAAAATTTGAGATGCAGAATTAGGCGTATTTAGGCAGATTAGGTGTCTTGGCTCTGCTTTGAGAGATTCATTGTAAATTGGTGCAGAATTTTATTTATAAATATTATATTGTGGGGCTGGGGAGATAGCCAAATAGTACTGAAAAAGGCTTTCATGCTTGAGGCTCTCAGGACCCAAGTTCAATCCAGCATCACCATAAACCAGAGCTGAGTAGTGATCTTACCTCTCTGTATCTCTCACTAATTAAAAAATAAAGCATATTAAAAAAATCCATTACATTGTGTAGAATCCTTGAGAAAGCACATAATAAATGGTGAAATATTTTATGGTTGTTTTATGATGATTCCTAAAGAGTGTCTTATAAAGGAAATCATGTCTGAACCCTTTTCCATGGTAATTAAAATATGCTGAATCAGTACATTGCTCATCTCTGGCTTATAGTGGTGTGGTGCAGGGGCTTGAACCTGGGGCTTTGGAGCCTCAGGCATGAAATTTTTTTGTATAACCATTAAGATGTCTCTCCTGACTTGAGTTTGTTTGTTTGTTTGTTTATTTATTTATTTATTTATTTATTTATACAGAGAGGGAGAGAGAGAGTAAAAGAGACCACAGCCCTAAAGTGTCCTCAAATGTGGCAGGGGCTGGGCTTGAACATGGGCCATGTACGTGGCAAGACAGCACACTTACCCACCATTACCCACCATTATATGGTGCCAGGAATCAGACTTGGGACCCCAGACATTCAAGTCCTATGTGTAATCACCGTACATCTTCCTGGTCCAGAAATAATCTTTTTTTTTTAAATTTATTTCCTTATTGGGGAATTAATATTTTACATTCAACAGTAAATACAATAGTTTGTACTTGCATAACATTCCCCAGTTTCCCATTTAACAATACAACCCCATTATGTCATTTATCATCCTTCATGGACCTGTATTCTCCCCACCCACCCACCCCAGAGTCTTACTTGGGTGCAATCAGAAATAATCTTTAGTGTTGTTCTTGAAGTACTTTGGAGAATGGTGATGGAAAATCTCATAAAGTCAGAAAAGTTGAGTTGGTACAAGGGCATTTAAGAGTTCAATATGGAAGACAAAGACTTAACTACTAGGATATAACAATAAGTTCTATCCATGTGATATGATATAATACTTTTAAATATGATCCAAGGGAGCCTGTGGGAAAGAGCTTTGGAGAGTGAATCAAATAACTTGAGTCTTAGTCTGTGCCCTATCACTAAGTAAAGGACAGTGTACCTTTGAACAAATCAGTTTTATTGACCATCAATTATTTCATCTAAAACTGTATCATATATCTTATTACAATATTCTCTTTGGTCTAACAGTCTGTACCTCACTGCAACATAAAATACATAAGTAACTTTTAGGTTTACCTATTTGCTGAAAACTAGCTTGAAGCTTATTTATAATACATTCTGCATACAAATACTATGAAAGGAAGCTAAAGGCCAGGTATAGGCAGAAAGGGAGTGAGCATTGTGTAGATAGTTGTAGAGAGGGAGTGAGGAACAGGATCATCTGTTTATTTTGCAGTTTATATAGGTCAAGGGGAAGTTTCTAAAATATATGTCATTTATTTCTAGAGTATATTTCTTTAGGGAATAAATAATTTTTGTGTTTAGTGTTGATACTTGTAAAATATAGTTAAGGCATTTAGTAATTTGTCATTTATTCTTTTATAGGAGGTGGTTATGCCTTTTCTTCTGTTTTTATGTAATTAGCTACTTTTGTACATTTCAATGCAAAAGGGTGGCTACCTCTTCCTGATGCTACTGAATTTGTCTGAAAAAACAAAATTGAGAAATTTTAAAAAATAATGTTCCTTTGTTTATTATAACATGTTAAATACTATTTTCTATATGACAATAAAATTATGTGTCATTTTGAAAAGTTTTTATTGCTCAGTTTTAAAAATGTCTATGGGTATGGGAGATAATATAGTGATTATGCAAAAAGACTTTCATTCCTGAGATTCTCAAGTTTCAGGTTTAATCAGAGCTGAGCAGTGCTATAGTTGGAAGAAAGGAAGGAAAGTAAAAAGAAGAAAAAGAAAAGGAAGGAAATGATTATTCATGTAGATAGCACATGGTCTAATTAAGTGGTTTCTTTCTTTCTTTCTTTTTTCCTTTTTTTTCTTTTTGCCTCCAGGGTTATCACTGGGGCTCCATGCAAATCCACTGCTCCTGGAGGCTATTTTTCCCCTTTTGTTGCCCTTGTTGTTTGTCATTGTTGTTGTTATTGCTGTCATTGTTGTTGTGTAGGACAGAGAGAAAACGAGAGAGGAAGGGAAGACAGAGAAGGAGAGAGAAAGATAAACACTTGCAGACCTACTTTACCACAGTGCTTTCTTAAAAATTTATTTACTTATTATTGAATAGAAACAGAGAGAAATTGGGAGAGGAGGAGGATATAGAGAAGGAAAGAGACAGAGAGACACCTGCAGCCCTGCTTCGCCCTTTGTAAAATATCCTCCTGTAGGTGTGGACCAGGGGCTTGAACCTGGGTCTTTTGTACTGTAATGTGTGTACTTAACCAGGTGCATCACTGCCTGCCCCTCCTTTTTTTAAAGATAAAGAGAGACAGAAGGGGAGAGAGAGAGAGAGAGAGAGGGAGAGAGAGAGAGAGAGAGAGAGAGAGAGAGAGAAAGGGAACTTTGTAACTTTCTTCGATGTAGTGGGGGGTTGGGATTGAATCTGGGTCAACACACTATCTAAGAGATCCGATTTTTTTTAAACAGTTTTTTGTGAAGCTACTCCCCTGCAGGTGGGAAGCCGGGGGCTCGAACTGGGATCCTTACTCTGCATTTCTCACCACATGGATTTAACCTGTTGCACTACCCTGTGCTTCTCACCACATGCGTTTAACCCGTTGCACTACCCCCCGACTCCCCTGATTTTTTTTAACCAGAGCATTGCTCAGCTACTATGGAGTATTGAACCTGGGACTTTAGAGTCTTAGTCATGAGAATCTGTTTGCATAAATATTATACTACCCCACTCATTCTAAACTATCTTGGTCTTTCTCCCTTTCAAACTTTTTCCTTACCCTCTTTAGAGTACTTGGGAGTGGGAGAGTGTCAATGAAATATTTCAGCATGCCAGGCTTTTTCTTGCAACAGGCTTGTATAAACCCATATCCTAATTATTCTGCATGGATAGCAAAGAGCTGTAACTTCTCAAACATGAACAGGTGTCAATGGTGCCAAATCTTCAGGCACCTGGTTACCACCATTGGTGCTGATGTGAACGAAGGGACATATATAAATATATCCAGTGAAATGTCTTTTTTCACCTTGGTTTAAGCAATCAAGAAGACAATCATCATTAAGGGGGTGCATAATTTGCTGGCCATTGCAGCCATAAAGTTTTCTGAGATACATTTAAGATTACTGCTTAGAAAAGACCTTTGATGGTGGTCTGGGAAATGGCACAGTGGTCCATGTTCATGAGAACCTGAGTTCATTTTACCAGAGTAATATACCAGAGTGATATATGATTCTTTTTCTCCTTTTTATTTGATTTTTAAAAATTGTCTTTATTTACTGGATAGAGACCGTTAGAAATTGAGAGGGTTGGGGGAGATAGAGAGACAGAGAGACAACTACAGCTCTGCTTTACCACTTGTAAAGCTTTCCCCCTGCAGGTGGGGAATAGGGTCTTGAACTTGGGTCCTTGAGCATTGTAATGTGTGTTCAACCAGGTGCACCACCAACTGGCCCCCTATCTTTCTCATTAGTTAATAAATACAATATTTTAATAATAATGATAATAATAAAAATAATTCTTATCAGTGGCACCACCCTTTGGAGATTTCATCCTGCATTCTCATCAAACTGTTTTGCTAACGTGAACTGTCTTAAAATTCCTTTGAGATTTGACTTCCAGAGGCGGAGCTATGAGCAGCAGATCGCTTTCTCTCCCCTCCTCTCCTCTCCTCTCCTCTCCTCTCCTCTCCTCTCCTCTCCTCTCCTCTCCTCTCCTCTCCTCTCCAGGATCAACTAGGAATACCAAAGGAGACCACCCGGACCGAAACAAGACAGGACTAGAATGACCAGTAAATCCCGGTGAGTACAACATGTGTTGGTGACGGAGAGGAGCCTAAGGAGAGATTAAGTGACTGCTAACAGTTCAACAGTTTATCAGTTGAGACACCACCTCCAGTCTACTCCACCAATAAGGGGACAGCTTAAGGGAGGAGAGGACTCCCCAGAGACTCACCAAGTGCAACTCTGAGTCTCCACTGATACTACCCTCAGAATCTGGAGCAGTGGCAGGGAGGGACACCAGGGGACAGAGATCTAACCGGGGAAACTCAGGAGAAGACATATACCTCGGTGGCATAGCTGAGGGGCTGTGAAAGTCTCTTTGCATGACTACTGCATTATCTCTGCCACACCCTGCTTTATCTCTTGGTCAGGAGTCAGTGATTAAGCTAAGAAGCCTATTGATAGTTTAAAAGCCCTCAGGCTCCCATAGCATACAGGGAAGAAAAAAAAAAAGGCTTTTAAACCACTGAGCTCCAACTCAGGGATTGAAAAAACTGTTAACTTCCACCACTGTAAACCCTGGTTTCCATCTACACCATGCCTCGGCCTCACGTGAGCTTAATGTACAGCTTGACGATATGAGAATCCGGCATGAAGCTCAGCCAGTCTATCTTGGCGTTACTCTTGATCACACCCTGTCATTTCACGAACATCTTATAAAAACTGCAGCAAAGGTGGGCACGAGGAATAACATCATTGCAAGACTGGCCAGCTCCTCATGGGACGCGAGCGCTTCCTCACTACGATCATCATCTCTGGCATTATGCTATTCCACTGCAGAATACTGTGCCCCAGTATGGTTCCATACCCCCCATGTCCACTTGGTCGATTCCAAATTATATTCCTCCATGAGGATAATTTCTGGAACCATCCATTCCACCCCGGTTCCATGGCTGCCAGTTCTTAGCAACATCGCCCCGCCAGATATTCGTTGGGATGCGGCATCATCTAAGTTCATTTCCCACATCTACGTTTGACCGGACGTGCCAATATACGCGGATATCTTCGCCCACCCTGTCCAATGCTTAACGTCTCGTCATCCAATCTGGTCTCCTACGCCTACACTGAACTTCTCTGTTCCAGACTCTTGGAAACAGAGTTGGCAGTCAGCTGAGGTAAAGAACAAACACCTCATCACAGAACCCTGCAAGCATCAACCCGGCTTTGACCTAGCACATTATGATTGGGCCCTCCTCAATCGCTATCAAACAGGCCATGGCCGGTGCGCCGCTATGTTCCATCACTGGGGAGCCAGAGACGACCCAAACTGCCCCTGCGGCTACAGACAGACTATGACCCACATAGTCAACGACTGCCACCTCTCCAGATTCAAAGGAGGTCTCGAAACTTTACATCAGGCTCAACCTGACGCTGTTGACTGGCTACGGAAGAAGGGCAAATGATAGAAGAAGAAGAAGACACTGGAATACTCCCTGCCAGCTTCTATGAAGCCAACATCACCCGGATACCAAAAGCAGACAAGGACACAACCAAAAAAGAAAACTACAAACCAATATCTCTGATGAACATAGATGTGAAAATATTGAACAAAATTCTAGCCAACCGGATACAGCAGTATATAAAAAAGATTGTTCATCATGACCAAGTAGGGTTTATTCCAGGCATGCAAGGTTGGTTTAATATACATAAATCAATCAATGTGATCCACCACATCAACAAAAGCAAGACCAAAAACCACATGGTCATATCAATAGATGCAGAGAAAGCCTTTGACAAAATACAACATCCCTTTATGATCAAAACACTACAAAAAATGGGAATAGATGGAAAATTCCTGAAGATAGTGGAGTCTATATATAGCAAACCTACAGCCAACATCATACTCAATGGTGAAAAACTGGAAGCATTTCCACTCAGATCAGACAGGGCTGCCCACTATCACCATTACTATTCAACATAGTGTTGGAAGTTCTTGCCATAGCAATCAGGCAGGTGCAAGGAATTAAAGGCATACAGATTGGAAGAGAAGAAGTCAAACTCTCCTTATTTGCAGATGATATGATAGTATACATGGAAAAACCTAAGGAATCCAGCAAGAAGCTTTTGGAAATCATCAGGCAGTACAATAAGGTGTCAGGCTATAAAATTAACATTCAAAGTCAGTGGCATTCCTCTATGCAAACACTAAGCTAGAAGAAATTGAAATCCAGAAATCAATTCCTTTTTCTATAGCAACAAAAACAATAAAATATCTAGGAGTAAACCTAACCAAAGAAGTGAAAGACTTGTATACTGAAAATTATGAGTCACTACTCAAAGAAATTGAAAAAGACACAAAGAAGTGGAAAGATATTCCATGTTCATGGGTTGGAAGAATTAACACCATCAAAATGAATATATTACCTAGAGCCATCTACAAATTTAATGCTATCCCCATCAAGATCCCAAGCACATTTTTTAGGAGAATAGAACAAATGCTACAAATGTTTATCTGGAACCAGAAAAGACCTAGAATTGCCAAAACAATCTTGAGAAAAAAGAACAGAACTGGAGGCATCACACTCCCAGATCTCAAACTGTATTATAGGGCCATTGTCATCAAAACTGCTTGGTACTGGAACATGAACAGACACACTGACCAGTGGAACAGAATTGAGAGCCCAGAAATGAGGCCCCACACCTATGGACATCTAATCTTTGACAAAGGGGCCCAGACTATTACATGGGGAAAGCAGAGTCTCTTCAACAAATGGTGTTGGAAACAGTGGGTTGAAACATGCAGAAGAATGAAACTGAATCACTGTATTTCACCAAATACAAAAGTAAATTCCAAGTGGATCAAGGACTTGGATGTTAGACCACAAACTATCAAATACTTAGAGGAAAATATTGGCAGAACTTTTTTCCGCATAAATTTTAAAGACATTTTCAATGAAATGAATCCAATTACAAAGAAGACTAAGGCAAGTATAAACCTATGGGACTACATCAAATTAAAAAGCTTCTTCACAGCAAAAGAAACCACTACCCAAACCAAGAGACCCCTCACAGAATGGGAGAAGATCTTTACATGCCATACATCAGATAAGAGTTTAATAACCAACATATATAAAGAGCTTGCCAGACTCAACAACAAGACAACAAATAACCCCATCCAAAAATGGGGGGAAGACATGGACAGAATATTCACCACAGAAGAGATCCAAAAGGCCGAGAAACACATGAAAAAATGCTCCAAGTCTCTGATTGTCAGAGAAATGCAAATCAAGACAACAATGAGATATCACTTCACTCCCTGTGAGAATGTCATACATCAGAAAAGGTAACAGCAGCAAATGCTGGAGAGGGTATGGGATCAAAGGAACCCTCCTACACTGCTGGTGGGAATGTCAATTGGTCCAACCTCTGTGGAGAACAGTCTGGAGAACTCTCAGAAGGCTAGAAATGGACCTACCCTATGACCCTGCAATTCCTCTCCTGGGGATATATCCTAAGGAATCCAACACATCCATCCAAAAAGATCTGTGTACACATATGTTCTTGGCAGCACAATATGTAATAGCCAAAACCTGGGATCAACCCAGGTGTCCAACAACAGATGAGTGGCTAAGCAAGTTGTGGTATATATACACAATGGAATACTACTCAGTTGTAAAAAATGGTGACTTCACCATTTTCAGCCGATCTTGGATGGACCTTGAAAAAATCATGTTGAGTGAAATCAGTCAGAAACAGAAGGATGAATATGGGATGATCTCACTCTCAGGCCGAAGTTGAAAAACAAGATTAGAAAAGAAAACACAAGTCGAACCTGAAATAGAATTGGCATATTGCACCAAAGTAAAAGACTCTGGGGTGGGTGGGTGGGGAGAATACAGGTCCATGAAAAATGATGAATGACAGTGGGGGATGTATTGTTAAATGGGAATCTGGGGAATGTTATGCATGTACAAACTATTATATTTACTGTTGAATGTAAAACATTGATTCCCCAATAAAGAAATAAATTATAAAAAAATAAAAATAAATTAAAAAAATTCCTTTGATTTGATCTTGATAACTAATAAAAGACAGGGTACAGTGTAGTGGGGTCTCATTACTGACCATCTATTTTTAGGGAAATAAGTGAATGTGAGCCATACTGGGCCTCTTAAGTCCAAGTAAGAGTCTTAAATAATCATTTATTGTTCCTGTGTCAGAGGCTAGAGTCATCCACACTTGGGTGCTGGGGAGATAGTATAATGATTCTGTAAAAGACTTTTAGGTCTGAGACTCCAGAGCTCCAGGTTCAATAACTAGCACCACCGTAAGCCAGATATGCTCTGGTGAAAAACCAAGAACAAAACCAACCAAGCACCAGCCAACCAACCAACCAAACAAACAAACAAAAAATGCTAGAGTCCTTTTATATGCTGCAATAAACCACAACTAGTCTAAGTTTTATTTATTTAATTTAATTTAATTTTTTTGCCTCCAGCTGGGGCTCGGTGCCTGCACTACGAATCTACTCTTCTTGGAAGCTATTTTTCCCATTTTGTTACTCTGTTGTTGTTATTATTATTGTTATTATTGTTTTATTGCTGTTGTTGGATAGGACAGCGATAAATCGAGAGAGGAGGGGAGACAGAGAGGGAGAGAGAAAGACAGACACCTGCAGACCTGCTTCTCCGCTCATGAAGCGACTGCCCTGCTGGTGGGGAGCCAGAAGCTTGAACTAGGATCCTTGAGCTTCCCACCATGTGCGCTTAACCTGCTGTGCTACAGCCCGATCCCAACTAGTCTGCTTTACCTTGTGTTTTCCTTTTAAAATTATTATTATTATTATTCATTTCCAGTTTTCTTTATTGGAATAATATGAGATGGAGGGAGGGAGGGAAGAAGGGAAACACACACACACACAGAGAGAGAGAGAGAGAGAGAGAGAGAGAACCCACAAGGGTATCATTTGTAGTACATTTAAGTCTTGCTCTGCCCCTGAGCCAAACCCAAGCTGCTCACTTTCACTTTGAACAACAGCAGATAGATTATCACTCTGCCATCAGTTCAGCTCCTATTTGAGGACTCTGGGCAAGCCTGTTTGAGCACCATTTTTTTTTTTAATTTCTTTATGGGGAATTAATGTTTTACATTTGACAGTAAATACAATAGTTTGTACATGCAAAACATTTCCCAGTTTTCCATATAATATTACAACCCCCACTAGTTCCTCTGTCATCCTTCTTGGATCTGTATTCTTCCCACTCACCCACCCCAGAGTCTTTTACTTTGGCGCAATATGCCTATTCCAGTTCAGGTTCTACTTGTGTTTTCTTTTCTGATCTTGTTTTTCAAATCCTGCCTGAGAGTGAGATCATCCTATATTCATCCTTCTGTTTCTGACTGATTTCACTTAACATGAATTTTTCAAGGTCCATCCAAGATCGGCTGAAAACGGTGAAGTCACCATTTTTTACAGCTGAGTAGTATTCCATTGTGTATATATACCACAACTTGCTTAGCCACTCATCTGTTGTTGGACACCTGGGTTGCTTCCAGGTTTTGGCTATTACAAATTGTGCTGCCAAGAACATCTGTGTACATAGATCTTTTTAAATGGGTGTGTTGGGTTCCTTAGGATATAACCCCAGGAGAAGAATTGCAGGATCATAGGGTAGCCTTTGGAGAGTTCTCCAGACTGTTCTCCACAGAGGTTGGACCAATTTACATTCCCACCAGCAGTGTAGGAGGGTTCCTTTGACCCTACAGCCTCTCCAGCATTTGCTGCTGTTACCTTTTCTGATGTATGAAATTCTCACAGGAGTGAAGTGATATTTCATTGTTGTCTTTATTTGCAGTACTGCCTTATCTGTGTCCCACATATTTTGATAGCTTGTGAATTCATTTTCATTGAACTCTCAAAAAATTTTGATTTCTTACTTTATTTCCTCATTGATCCAGTACTTGTTAAGGAGTGTAATGTTGAGCTTCCACATTTTGGTACTATTACTAATCTTTTGTGATTGTTAAGAGTTAGTTTCATTCCACTGTGGTCTGAGAAGATGCTTGGGATGATTTCAATGCTCTGGAATTTGATGATGCTGTCTTTCTGGCCTTTCATATGGTCTATCCTTGAGAATGACCCATGTGGACTTGAGTAAAATGTGTATTCCAGTTTCTTGGCATGAATGACTCTGAAAATGTCCAATAGTTCTAGTTTATCTTTCTCCTCATTTACCTCCCTCATGTCTTTATTGATTTTCTGCCTGGATGACCTGTCAAATTGAGAGAGTGGGGTGTTGAAGTACCCTACTATGACTGTGTTGCTGTTAATATATTGCTGTAGCTCTTTCAGTAGCCGTTTGATGTATTTAGATGGCTTCTCATTGGGTGCGTAGATGTTAATAATTGTTAAGTCCTCTTGATTGACTGACCCTTGAGCATTAAGTAGTGTCCATTCCTATCTTTTTAAGTCTTATCTATTTTAATGTCTATCATGTCAGATATGAGAATAGCTGTTCCTGCCTTTTTTTTTGTGGGCCATTGGCCTGTATGATAGCTTTCCATCCTTTCACTTTGAGTCTTTGTTTGTCTTGCTGAGTTAGGTGGGTTTCCTGTAGACAGAATATTGTTGGGTTGTGTTTTCTGATCCATCTTCATACTCTGTGTCTTTTAATAGGTGAATTCTGATAGCAAAGATTGAAGATATTTTAACGCCATTTTTGTAGAGTCTTAGAGTGTTCTAGTATATGTCCTATTTATGATGGTCTGACTGTTTATAGGAGACCTTTCAAAACTTCTTTAAGGGCAGGCTTGGTGATAGTTTATTCCTTCAACTGTTGCTTGTCTGAGAAGGTTTTTATGCCTCTATCTAGTCTGAATGACAGTCTAGCAGGATATAGTATTCTTGGTTGAAAACCTTTCTCATTGAGCACTCAATAGGTATCTTGCCATTCTCTTCTGGCCTGTAGTGTTTGTGTGGAGAAGTCATCTGCTAATCTTATGGGTTTTCCTCTGTAGGTGACTCTGTTTTTCTCTTGCAGCCTTTAGGATATCTTTATCCTTATTTCTTTCCATTCTAAATGTCTTTGGTGTCTTGGTGTCTTTAAGTCTGGGTTAATTCTGTTTGGGACCCTCTGGGATTCTTGAACCTTTATGTCTTTGATGTTGTCTGGACTAGAGAAGTTTTCAGCTATTATGGCCCGAAGAAGGCTTTCTTCCTTTCCCTCTCTTTCTTCCTCTGGTAAGCCAATAATGCGTATATTGTTTCTTTTGAAGTCATCCCATAGGTCTCTGTTGTTGTTTTCAGTATCTCTTAATCTCTTTTTGAGATCACTTACTTCTTCTTTAGTTGTGTCTAACTCATCCTAAATCTTTCTAATTCTGTCTTCAGCATCATTGTTTCTATTCTCTCCCCCCTCTACTGTTTACTGGAGTTTATCTATTTTGTTATCTGATACTGTTTTAGATTGTTCAGCTGTTGTGTTCTTAGCTCAGCTATTTCAGCTTTTAGCTCTCTAATAACCTTGAGATAATTAGTGTTTTTTTCTAGAGTCTCATTTGTTGTTTCTGCATTTCTGATGACAATTCTTTCAAACTCTTTACTCACTCCTGTGATTATTTCCTTAACTAGTGTTTGGATGTTGACCTCATTATTTAGTGCTTCACCCTCTGGAGGGCTTTTAGCTGGACTCTTGTCCTGGTTCATTTCTCCAATATTTCTTCTTGTTGGTTAAACCATTTTATATAGTATGTTATGAGGTCCCTCTCTCAGTACTTTTCAAATTTCTGATCACTATTGCCTGGATTGACTTAAAAGTTAAAGGGTTCACAGTGTGAAAGTTAACAGTTGTTTCAGTAGTATTTTAATCCTGATTTTGAGCTCAGTGGCTTAAAAGCCTCTTTTGTCTTTTTCTTCCCTGTAGGCTATTGGAGTTGAGGGCTTTGAAGCTGTAAGTAGGCTTCTTAGCTTAATCCCTCACTCCTGACCAAGAGATAAAGCAGGGTGTGGCAGAGATAATCCAGTAGTTGTGCAAAGAGACTTTCACAGCCCCATCGCTATGCCACTGAGGTATAGGTCTTCTCCTGAGTTTCCTGGTTAGTTCTCTGTCCCCTGGTGTTTGCACAGGGCCTCCCTGCCGCTACTCCAGATTCTGAGGGCAGTAGCAATGGAGACTCAGTGTTGTATTTGGTGAGTCTCAGGGGAGGCCTCTTCTCCCTTCAGCTGTCCCCTTGTTGGTGGAGCAGACTGGAGGAGGTGTCTCAACTGATAAATTGCCAGACTGTTACCATCCACTTAATGTCTCCCTAGGCTCCTCTCTGTCCACCAGCCACACGTGTTTGCACTCACTGGTGATTTGTTGGGTGATTTGTTCTAGTCCTGTCTTGTTTTGGTCTCAGGTGGTCTCCTTTGGTATTCCTAGTTATTCTTATTTTTAACCAGAGCACTGTTCAGCTCTGGCTTATGATGGTGAGGGGGATTGAACCTGGGACTTTGGAGCCTCAGGCAGGAGAGTTTCTTTGCATAACCATTATGCTATTTACCCTCTTCTCCTTTTGTTTTTTAAGTCCCACTTAAGAAAAAGGTCATACAGTATTTGCTCTTATATTTCTTAGTATGATTCGTTTCAATCCCATCCTTGATGACAAAAATGTTTTCCTCATTTCTTTTTCCTCCCTCATTTCTTTCTTTCTGTAATTAAAAAAAAATTTTCTTTAATTTTTTTATATTTTCTTTTCTTTTTACTTATTTTAAAGCAGGATCTTGATTTGTTGTAACTGACTAAGGGACATCTCTGAGGATTTCAGGAGTGCAGGGCCCCACCACTTATCCAGAAAGACCTTGGTCAGGGTCTGTATTTGACTCTACAGCCATCTGGGATGAGGCACTTTTCAGCTACTATTTCTTCAAATTCATCTGCGTTAAACTTGGTGAAGCCTCACTTCTTGGGAATGTGAATCTTCTGGCATCCAGGGAACTTGAACTCAGTCCTTCACAGAGCCTTGATCACATGCTCCTTGTTCTGCAGCTTGGTGTGGATGGACCTGATGACCTGGAGGATGTGGTCCCTGGCCACGGTGTCCTGGGGCTTTCCAAAGGCACCCAACATCCCTGTCTGGAGCCTAGGTTTAGGGACAGCAGGGAGTCAGCATAAAATACAGAGCAAGGATATAGAGCAGGAAGGGCTGTCACCAGAGTCCCTTTGGGCAGCCTGTACAAGCAATAGGCCGCACACACTATCCAGGAGGCTGCTGTTTGTAGCCACTGCAGACCAGATGCCAAGATGAGGGCATCAGGGCCAGCTAAATTAGAGGCAGTCTTTTTTTTTTCTGCTTCACTACCTGTGATGCGACCCCCCTGCAGGTGGGGAGCTGGGGGCTTGAACTGGGATCCTTACACTGGTCCTTGCATTTGGTGCCATGTCTCTCTCTTTCCCTAGTGGGGCATGGATCTGGGAAGGCAGGGCTATTACAAATAGTGCTATTATGAATCATTTCTTTCTGTGTTATATATGCAGTTTAAATTCCTAAGGGTTCTTTTCAGGTTAATAGGATGTTAGAGCTCCTGCCATCACATCCATACTGTAGCTGTAGGATGGAGGAAGTGTGAGGAGGTCACATATTTTTTTAAAAAGATATTCTCTAGGAACAATAAATACCACTTCCATATATGTTTCTGGACTTAAGCAGATGACTACACTAAGTTTTAAAAGAGATTAATTAATTCATTAATTATTTTGAGTGAGGCAGAGAGAATGAAGAGTGTCTATGGTGGGCATGGGGGGTGGGGAGTGGAGGACCAGAGACACTGCTGACAGTGGTCCTGGGTTTTAAACTTGGGATATCTGAGGTCTCAGGCATAAGCTGGTGCTTTAGTAAGCTGAACTATTTTCCCAACCCAGAAGACAAGGCTTTTTATTTTTTTAATCTAGTTGTGTGTCTAGCTAAAAAATTAAGATTTACTTGCTTAAGGAAGAGCTGAAAGTCAGCCAGCAGTCTCTGATGCATTCACAGTACTATTTTCTCCATCTTACAAATAGAGAAATTGAATCACAGAGAAGCTTAATTGACTTACTAAGATCTCAGGGCTTACAGAGCCAAAATTCAATCCCAGATCTATCAAACCTTAGAGTCCTTAAATACTATGTTGATGTTCTTCTATCTTAAAATAGTTATTTGATTTTATCCATATCTTCAACTGAATTAATATAAAGAAAATCTTCTAAGTTGTTAGGTCAATCTGTTGAAACAATGGAATCCTTTATATTAACCAGAGTTCTTGGCAAAGAATAGTACTGGTATCAACTTGTGCAATGAAACCTTTACTTATGCAGACCTTTTGGATAGGTAATTTCACAGAATTTAGTGACAGGTTTAGAAACTTGCCTAACTAACAGATTAAAGTCTTATTTTCAGGGTTATTCAGGGTTGAACAGGCTTAAACTTTATTAAAATATGTGTTGCTCAGAAAGAGATACTGGGACCAAGTAGTGGTGAGCCTGTTAAAACACATACGTTACAGTGTGCAAAAACATGGGTTCAAAAGCCTCTGATCCCCACCTGCAGAGGGGAAACTTCATAAGTGGTGAAGCAGCACTGCAGGTATCTCTAGCTCTTCACCTTACCTCCTAATTTCTCTCTGTTCCTATCCAAAACATATGAACAAATTAAATATTAAAAAAGGAAGATATACCAAAGACAGACATTGGAAAGAAGGAAATCAAATATTCTTTGCTGATGACCTCATAATATACCTATTGAACCCCAAAAGTTCCACCAAAAAACTACTGGAAATAATAAAATCAGTTCAGTAAAGTGGTGGGATACAAAATAAATACACACAAATCTATTTCTGTGTACAAATAAGGAGTCAGAAGAAAGGAAAATGAAATATTAAATTCCATTTACAGTTAAATTAAGAAAGATAAGATACCATGTGGTGAATCTAATTAAGGAAGTAAAGCTTTTTCTTTACAAGAAAAGCTACTGGAAATTTTTAAAAAAGAAACAGAAACACTGAATAGTGCTCTGGTAAAAAAAAAAAATAGAGAAGGGCATACAGAAATTGACGCACATTCCCTGAACCTGATTTGGAGGAATAAACGTTATTAAAATGGATATTCTACCAAAAGTAATCTACAATTTTAATGAAACCCTATAAAGATCCCAAGGATATTTTTCAGGAAAATTTCACTTCCTGTGCAAAAAACCATGAATAATCAAAGCACTTTGAGAAAAAAAATGAAGGTATCACAATTCTCTATTTCAATTCATATTACAAAGGAAAAGTAATTAAACCAGCTTCTTGCTGGAATAAAAATGAACATTTGGATCAGTGGAGCAGAACTGAGAGCCCAGAAGTGAGCTCACACATACACAATTACCTAATATATGACAAAGGGCCCATAACCATTCAATGGGGGTAAAGAAGCTCTCTTACAAAAAAAAAAAAAAAAAAAAAGCCCTCTTCAATAAATGGTGCTAGGAAAACTGAGCAGTCACATGTATAAAAGTGAAATTAGACTACTGTCGGGTCTCTGGTGGGGTGATCTCCAGGGGAAAGGTAACGGATAGGTTCTTTCTCACTCACGACAGGGGTGACACGAAGTAAAAGACACCGGGGAGCTCTCCTGCTGGAACTCATTTATTAGCAAGGTGGACATGAGTTAAATAGAAAACCAAACAAAGGGAATTATTATTGAAATGTGTCAGAAATTACAGATTTCTTAAAGGTCAGCTTGCCCCTATGGTAGGGGGCTGGTATGACAGGAATTGATGAGATACAAGACAGTTGTTCTCCATAATGCAAGCAACTTAATTATCCAAAGGAGAATAAAGGAGAATAAGGGAGAATAAGGGAAATAAGGGAGAGAAGCATAGGGGTTAAACCAGAAGGGTGAGACAGAGAGAAGATGGATATAAAAAAGCCATATAGTTTGGAATTTCTCTTGTCTGGAGTCTGAGGTGTGTGATGAAGTGTGTGATAAGGTGTGTTCTTCTGTGATCAGAAGGTGACTTTGAATAAGTGAATCTGTGGCCATGTGGTCTGCAGTTAATGGAGGGAAATATTGGGGTTTCTGTGGGCCTGAGAGTCGAGAAGGAAAGAACTAAGTCTGAGTTTCCCCCCTTTTGCTCACCTTGGTTGAGAGAGACTTACCAAGAGGTTATCTTCTCAGACCTCCATCCAAGGATGGGGGTGGTTCTCCCTAAGCTCTATCAGGCTTACACATAGTCCCAACAGACCACCACTTAACATCATACACCAAATCACATAAAAATAGATCAAAAACCTGGATATTAGACCATAAATTCTAAAACATATTGAAGAGGAGCTGGGTGGTGGCACACCTGGTTGAGTGCACATATTACAATGCTCAAGAACCTGGGTTTGAGCCCTCGGTCCCCACTTGCAGGGAGAAAGCTTTGTGAGTGTTGAAGCAGGGTTACTGGTGTCTCTCTGTCTCTCTCCCTCTCTATCACCTCCTTCCTTCTAGATTTATGGCTGTCTCTATCCAATAAATAAATAAAGATAATAAAAAAATTAAAAAAACATAAAGAAAACATTGGTGAAACATTGTAGGATTGTCACATCAAAGATGTATTTGGAGATTCAATCCCATGGGCATGGGAAATGAAAACAAGAGTAAATAAATGGAACTACATGAAACTAAAGAGCATCTAAACTGCAAAAAGCAAACTATACAAGGATAACAAGGCATCCTCCAAAATGGGAGAAGACATCTGCACATCACACATCTGATACCAAAAGTCTATAAAGTATTGGTATAGTTTAACAAAAGAAAAAAATAACCCAGTTATTTTAAAATGGGTCAAGAAATTGAATAGGCAGTTTTCTAAAGAAGAGATACTCGTGATTCACAAATATATGAAGACATGCTACACTTGTGGTGGGGGAGGTGGCACAGTGGATAAAGCATTAGACAGTCAAGCCTCATGAGGTCTTGAGTTCAATCACTGGCAGCACATGTACCAGAGTGATGTCTGGTTCTTTATCTCTCTCCTCCTATTTTTATCATTAGTAAATAAATAAAATATTTAAAAGAATATTTCACCTTACTTAACATTAAAGAAATGCAAATTAAAACTACACTGAGATTCCATCTCACATCTGTGAGAATGGACTACATCGACAAAACAGGAAATGACAGATATTGGCAAGGTTGTGGAAAAAAAAAGGACTGTTATATTGCTGATGGGAATGCAGACTGATGCAGCCCCCTTGGAAGACTGTATGGGGAGTCCTTAAACAAATAGGAAATGGAATTACTTTATAATACAGCAACACCATTCTTAGGCATTTATGCAAAGGACACTAAAGTATTAATTTGAAGGAATATATGTACCCCTATGCTCATAGCTGCATTATTCATAATCTCCAAAGAGTAGAAACAGCCTAATAAACACGCATTGGCAGATTACTGGATAGACAAGTTATTAGATATGTATCCAAGGAATACTACTTTAAAGTAAAAAAAAAAGATGGTATTGTATCCTTTGGATCAAAATGGATAAAACTAAAGGTGATTATGTTTAGTGAAATAAGGAAAGGGATGAAAAACAGCTACTAGATGGTTTTACTCATATGTGAAATCTAAAGAACTGATACACACAAACTTGCAAACCAAACCAAACCACAACAACAAAACACAAAAAACCTGGAAGCAAACATACTGTTTCTGAGATTT
The DNA here is from genome assembly GCF_950295315.1 of Erinaceus europaeus. Taxonomy (NCBI): domain Eukaryota; kingdom Metazoa; phylum Chordata; class Mammalia; order Eulipotyphla; family Erinaceidae; genus Erinaceus; species Erinaceus europaeus. The sequence goes on from NC_080165.1 coordinate 82,394,275, forward strand.
TGTAAGAATTATTGTGGTTATCTTTGTGAGGGTGGGGACATAAAATTTTGGTGGTACCCAAAAGTTCAATATGGAACAACCCCCTGTAGCCTTATGATCTTGTTACTCTATTATTAATCACAAATAAAAATGGTTTGGGAGACCTCTAATGTTTTACTTATTCTAGTTTTTGTTTGTTTTTTTTACCAGAGGATTGCTCAGCTCTGGTTTATAGTGGTACAGGGGATTGAACCTGGGACCTTGGAACCTTAGGCATGAGTCTCTTTGCATAACCATTATGCTATTTACCCCTTCCAAGTTCTTCACAATGGTAATAATTTTTGGCTCATCTGTCATTGCATCAATGTTTGACAGAAAAGGAAGAGCCACAGGATCAGCCTTGCTGTGCTTGAGGATGTTTCAACACTTGAAATGAGCTTCTGATCAGTTCTTGGCTGAAGTTCACTTGAGACCCTTTCATGAAGGCCAGGCTATTAGAGTCAGCCACCACTCTTGTTCAACCCTGTTCAAATACTCTGTAACCTGGGTTGATAACTATATCCAGTGAAAACTGGTACTGGAATCTGGAGTAACCACCTCCCTCCACCTCCACAATTCCTGAGGAATTGTGTCTTTGGATGCAACTTTCTTTTATGTAAATCTGCCCTTCTGTGGCTTCAGGGCTGGAGGAGGTTTCATGATGTGTCTGAGATCTCACAGAGGCCACAGTGAGCCTGCCCTTGGACCAAGGGGGTGACTGCTCTCATGTCCACTACTGCCAGGGACAACCCCCGAGTAGCCACAAAATCCCTCCCCACCCCAACTCCATTTCTCACATCTACCTACCCAATGTGGCTCCTGGCTGTTATTTATTTATTTATTTATTTATCAGACTACTGCTCAGCTCTAGCTTAAAGTGGTGCTTGGGATTGAACCTGGGACCTTTGGTACCTCAGGCCTGAAAGCTTTTTTGCATAACCATTATGCTACCACCCCAGCTCAAACTGTGATTTTCTAACATCTTATCTGAATAAACCTTTAATTTGTAGCATCAGTTATGAACTGAGTTTCTATTTCGTCCTTATTTCCTTTTTTAAATTTCTTTATTGGGGAATTAATACTTTACATTCAACAGTAAATACAATGGTTTGTACATGCATAACATTTCCCAGTTTTCCATATAACAATACAACCCCCACTAGGTCCTCTGTATTTCTTCCTTCCTCCATTCCATTCCGTTCCATTCCATTTCATTCGCTCTGTTCCGTCCCGTCCCGTCCCGTCCTGTTCCGTTCCGTCCTGTTCCGTCCCGTCCTGTTCCGTCCCGTCCCATCCCATCCCATCCCATCCCATCCCATTCCACTTAACTTTTTTTTCAGGGGTGAGCCCAAGAAATACAGAATTTATTCAACATTGTTATTTTCTCAGCTGCCACAGTATTTGCCAGTATACAAAGAGGATACCAACCACATACAAGTTGGCTGTACATATATTTTATATATTATATATTAAAACATATAATTATCTATATCTATCTTTCCATCTGGGTTATTGTTAGGGTAAACAAATCATACCGTTCTCAAAGCCTAACTTCTTCTTCTTCTCCTCCTCCTCCTCCTCCTCCTCTTCCTCCTCCTCCTCTTCCTCCTCCTCCTCTTTCTCCTCCTCCTTCTCCTTCTTTTTCTTTCTTCCAGTTATTTGATAGAGATAGAAATTGAAGGTGGGAGAGAATGAGAAAGACACTGGTGGACGACAGTGACAGGTTCCTCTTCATTACAGACTTCAGGCATAAGCTGTTCTGGGTCAAGATCAACCAGGCCCAGATGAAGGAGATGGTGGAGGAGCAGGTGAGCACCACAGAGCATGTATTCCAGGACCGCCAGTACCAAATCGATGCTGCCATCATCTGCATCATGAAGTTTCGGAAGATGCTCAGCTGTACAGCCAGCTTACAGGCCTGGGGACCTGTAAAAGAGGATCGAGTCTCTCATAGACAAGAGATTACATAGAGCTGGACAAGGACAACCCCAGCTAGTACCACTATGTGTCCTGACACCCGACTATGGCCTCTGGTGAGACCAGGACTATGGTTCCGGGACGCTCTGAGCTGCCGGCATGCCATTGGCAGGGAGGACAGCCTCCTGGACACCAGTCTTTCTGGAGGCTCCTGTGGGTCTTGTGGAGACCAGAGTCGAGAGTTTGGTGTTGTGTGTGATCATGAATGCACAATAAAAGACCCTACATGTTGGAAAAAATCATTTGTTTACTAATGAGAAAGATAGGAACTGAGAGAGAAAGAACCAGACACCGCTTGGCACATGTACTGCTGAGGACTGAATTTAGGACCTCATGCCTGAGAATCTAATGCTTTATCCATTGTGCTACTTCCTGGACCACACTAACTTAATTTTTTTGCTTGTTTCAATTTTGAAACATTTTTATTTTATTTTAATGAGACAGAGATAGGGATAGAGAGTGATAGAGATGGGGGGAGCTTGGGTGGTGGCTACTGAATTAAGGGCTAAATGTAAGCACCCCCTGGCTCCCCAATGGCAGGGGGGTTCACTTCACAGGGGGTGAAGCAGGTCTGCCGTTGTCTATTTTTCTCTCTCCCCTCTGTCCCTTCTCCTCTCTCAATTTCTCTCTGTCATATCCAGTAAAGAGAGAGAGAAAGAGATAGAGAGACCAGAGCACTGGCTTATTGTGGTGTTGGGGACTGAACCTGGTACTCCAAAGCCTCAGGAATGAGAGCTTTTTCCATAATTGTTAGGCTGTCTCCTCAACCCTAGTTTCCATTTTATTGTGTGTTGGGAATAGCGATGAGTTATGCCTGTTACTTGTCAGAACCAGTAAACAAAGAGGAAGGCAGGGTCATATGGGCATGATTAGAAAACATTATTTTGGTAGTAACTTGAGAACAGAAGATTTATTTAAGTTGCTTTTTGTAGAAACACTCTCTCTTTTTCTCTTAGCATCTACATGTTTGGAAGCCAACAGCTAGAGAGCTGACTTATGAGGGAAGCTAACTCATGCCAAGTGGTTTAGTGTTAGACTTATGCTCTTTCACCTAGTCTCAGAATAACTTAGCTTTATTTACTGACCTTAAGATCAGAAAACCGAGCTGCTATGCTGGCTTCCAGGAACCTAGTAAAACTGCTAGTTATCATGTTTTATGATTACTGATTTAATAATGGTTAACAAGATTGTAAGATAACAGTGGTTTTTACCTACCCCTTAAACGACTGTCCTTTGTTTTTTGCAATAATTGTTTGTTTAATACTTCACGAATTTGTGTGTTATACTTGTGTAAAGGTCATGCTAATCTTCTATATCATTAAAATTATTTGTATATGTGCCGCTTAAGTGAGCACAGTTTTATTCAGTTTCATATCTCTTCCCAGTTTGTGAGAGCTCTTAATTTTTCTTGGGCTTCACTAGAAGTGAAGAAACATATTGAATGTCATGACAACTCACAGAAAGTACACTTTACAACAAAGAGCACATGACTCATGTGTGAGGCTCTGGGATCTAGCCCTGATCACACATGGGGGCACCATGGACCACAGTAAGACAAGACCTGTATAAATTGTGAAGTGATGTTGTATGATGGTCACCTCCTCATCTGTCTATTTATCAAAGAGAAATACAGTAAGAAAAAGACTGGAAAAACTGCTTAGTTGTGATTTTTCTTTTCCTTATTTTTTTAAAAAATTTTTGTATTATCTTTATTTATTTATTGGATAAAGACAGCCAGAAATCAAGAGGGAAGGAGGAGATAGAGAGGGAGAGAGACAGAGAGACACCTGCAGCTCTGCTACACCACTGGCAAAGCTTTCCCCCTGCAGGTGGGGACTGGGGGCTTGAACCCAGGTCCTTGTGCACTGTAACATGTGCACTCAACCAGGTACACCACCACGTGGCCCCAAGTTGTGATTTTTCTTATGCCCAAGGTACTAAGTTCATTCCCTAACATCACATTAAAACCAAACCAAACCAAGGCCCTGGTATGGTGCAATGTATGAAATATTGGATTCTCAAGCGTGAGCTTTGATTCCCCATGTAGCATGTGCCAGAGTTATGCTCTGGTCCTCTCTTCCCTTTTCATTAATAAAGTAATAAATATTGGGGCCAGGTGGTGGTGCACCTGGTTAAGTGCACACACTGTAGTGCACAAAGACCTGGGTTCAAATCCTTGGCTCCCACCTGCAGGAGGAAAGCTTCACAAGTAGTGAAGTAGAGCTGCAGGGGTCTCTCTCCCTTAATATCTCCCCTTCTCCTCTCAATTTCTCTCTGTGTCTACCCAATAATATATATATATAGTTAAAAAAGAAGAAATATATTAAAAATGAATGGAGAAACATATGATAAGAACTCAGAGAGAAATGTGTTGATGGATGAGATTGTCAGAGCTTGGCAGAGATTTCTACTTATTTGCCATGCCTCTTTTATTTAGTAATTTGTGAATTTCAAACACAAATAAGATGGAGTAGGGTGGAGAGATAAAAGAAACAGAGAGAGAAAGAGAGAGAAAAAGTGAGCTGGACTAGGGACTAGATATAGTATCAAATACAAATTATCAGTAGTATTTAGTAGCTTTTCCCATTAACTTTGTATTAATTTGATATTAAATAAAGTACACATTAATACACATTACTTATGAAAAAATATTTTAATGTTACCTTTTTATTTATTTATTTTTTATTTATAAAAAGGAAACATTGATAAGAGGGGTACAATTCCATACAATTCCCACCACCAGATCTCTGTATCCCATCCCCTTCCCCAATAGCTTTCCTACAGGTCAAGCCATACTCCCAGCCTGTCTCTCTCTTTCCCTAGTGGGGAAGGGCTCTGGGGAAGTGGAGCTCCACGACACATTGGTGGGGTCATCTGTCCAGGGAAGTCTGGTTGGCATCATGTTAGCATCTGGAACCTGGTGGTTGAAAAGAGAGTTAACATACAAAGCCAAACAAATTGCTGACTAATCATGGACCTAAAGGCTGGAATGGTGCAGATGAAGAGTTGGGGTGGGGGGGTCCCTCCATTTTGTAGATAGCTAGTAGGCATATTTTTGTTATATTCCAAAACCTCAAAAAAAGAAAAAGAGGTGAAATCTCCATTTTAATGATTCTTTGCCAGAAGTATCTGTGGTGAAACTTGCACTCATGGATTTTCTTAACTATTGAACTGTGACCCAAATGTTTTTCAGATCTCCATGTTTCTCATTTCATGTGTTGTCCTCAAACTTTATCCTTCATTATGATATCATGGTTACTATAATTGACTTAAACTGAAAAAGAATATTTTTCTGAGACCAAAAAGAGGCCTATCTTCCATTAACTAGTATGTTTAAAAATAAACAAATCTGTAATTTTGTCAGCAAGGCAAAAAACAGCAGAAGTCAGATAAAATTTGTACTGCACAGTTTTCATTTAAATTATATTCAATATAAAATAAGTAAAACATCACTACCATCCCAAAATTTAAGTAGTATGCTTAATATCTGATTTGAAATCTGTTCATTCTTTGTTGACTATAATTAATATTCAACAAATATTCTCTGACACCTGCTATGTCCATCATTATTAATGCAAAAGAGAAAGATGAATAAGTCAAAGATTTATCTCATTTGGAATGCTTTCAACAGCAAGTTTCATAATAAGCATTTCAAGGTATATTAGGTAGTCAGTTATGGATGAGTCAGTGGTAGAGTGATTATCTTGCATGTGTGATGCTTTATGTTTGTGCTTGGCATGACATATGCTGGAATGGTGCTCAGGGTGTGTGTGTGTGTATCTTGTAAAATAAATAAATATTGGGGCTGTGTGGTGGCACGCCTCTTTGAGCGTACATTTTAAAAAATATTTATTATTTATTTATTTATTCCCTTTTGTTGCCCTTGTTGTTTTATTGTTGTAGTTATTATTGTTGTTGTCGTTGTTGGATAGGACAGAGAGAAATGGAGAGAGGAGGGGAAGACAGAGAGGAAGAGAGAAAGATAGACACCTGCAGACCTGCTTCACCGCCTGTGAAGCGACTCCCCTGCAGGTGGGGAGCCGGGGTTCGAACCGGGATCCTTATGCCGGTCCTTGTGCTTTGCGCCACCTGCGCTTAACCCGCTGCACTACAGCACAACTCCCTTGAGCGTACATCTTACAGTGTGCAAGGACCCAGGTTCGAGTCCCTGGTCCCCATCTGGAGGGGGAAAGCTTCATGAGTGGCGAAGCAATGATGCAGGTGTCTCTCTGTCTTTCTCCCTGTCTATCACCCCATTTTCTCTTTATTCTCTATGTATATCCAATGAATAAATAAAGATTAAAAAACAAAAAATTAAAAAACAAAATAAGTAAATATTGGTAATCAGTAAGTGGCTCAACTTGTAGACTTGTGGAGTGCAAATGTCATCATGCACAGGACTCCTAGTAACTCAATAAGTGCAGCAACAAGTCGAAAGACAATAACTTGGGTCCACCTGCGTATCAGATTTCAGGTTCAGGGAAAAACTAATAAAGTCATGGGGCCTTTGGAATATAACTAAAATGACCTACTAGCTATTTCCAAGATAGAGACCCCAAATCTTCATCTGCAATATTCCAGCCTTTAGGTTCATGATTAATCAACAATTTGTATGGATTTGTATGTTAACTTTTTTTCAGCCACCAGGTTCCAGATGTTACCATGATGCTAACTGGACTTCCCTGGGCAGACAACTCCACCAATGTGTCCTGAAGTCCCGCTTCCCCAGAGCCCTGTCCCACTAGAGAAAGAGAGAGACAGGCTGGGAGTATGGATCGATCTAACAACATTCACGTTCAGCAGGGAAGCAATTACAGAAGCCAGACCGTCCACCTTCTGCACCCCATAATGGCCCTGGGTCCATATTGCCAGAGGGTTAAAGAATAGTAAAGCTAAAAGAGGAGGGGATGGGATACGGAGTTCTGGTGGTGGGAATCGTACCCCTCTTATCCTATAGTCTTGTCAGTGTTTCCATTTTATAAATAAATAAGTAAATAAATAAAATAATTATATTAAAAAATTCCTTCAATAAATTGGGGTCTGGACTCAAACCTTGGTCATACATATGACAAAGAAACGCACCATCCAAGTGAGCTGGCTGGTCCACCAGTTGAATTTTTCAGATAGAAAGACAGGCACAGAGACAGACAGAGAAGGAAAGGAAACAATCCTTCCTCTAATGCCACTGGGACTGGAATTGATTTCACAAACATGACAAAGCAGGGGCATCAGCCAGTTGAGTGATCAATCTCATTTGATTTCAAATCAGAAAAAAGTCCTCAGGAATTTTAAAAAAAAATCTAGTCCTTTTTATAAATGTTAAAAACACATCACAGATGCCTCCTATCAGACTTTCATAAAGTCTCATTCGTAGAACTGTGCCATCTTGGTATTTCAACAGCAAAGAAGTATGGAAATGGAACTATTTCACAAAATATTATGGGCTGTATATTTTGTTTCCCAAAATAATATTAAAATTCTATTTATATGAAGAGACCTGAATGATAGTCAATTAAATTAATTTTTTTTTTATTTAAAAAAGGAAACATTAACAAAACCATAGGATAAGAGGGGTACAACTCCACACATTTCCCACAACCAGATCTCCATATCCCCTCCCCTCCCATGATAGTTTTCCTATTCTTTATCCCTCTGGGAGTATGGACCTAAGGTCATTGTGGGATGCAGAAGGTGGAAGGTCACCAATGTGTCCTGGAGCTCAGCTTCCCCAGAGACCCACCCTACTAGGGAAAGAGAGAGGCAGACTGGGAGTATGGACCGACCAGTCAACGCCCATGTTCAGCGGGGAAGCAATTACAGAAGCCAGACCTTCTACCTTCTGCAACCCACGATGACCCTGGGTCCATGCTCCCAGAGGGATAGAGAATGGGAAAGCTATCGGGGGAGGGGGTGGGATATGGAGATTGGGCGGTGGGAATTGTGTGGGGTTGTACCCCTCCTACCCTATGGTTTTGTTAATTAATCCTTTCTTAAATAAATAAATTAATAATAATAATAATAATAATAATAATAATAATAATAATAATAATTAAAAAAAAGAAGGTGGAAGGTCTGGCTTTTGTAATTGCTTCCCCACTGAACATGAACAGGTCGATCTATACCAAGCCTGCCTCTCTCTTTCCCTAGTAGGTTGGGGCTTTGGGGAAGTGGAGCTCTGCCAGGCTACCATGGGGTGCCTCTTCCCAGGTGCACACTCTCTGGGTTGGAGAGAATGCAACCAGAGCCAGCCTGAGCCTACTCATTCAGTGATGTGAGGGAGATGACCCATGAACAGAGCTCATGGCGGTGAGGCAGTTCAATTCTTTATTGATCAGAGAGCTAAGGCTTTTAAAAGGCAGACCCGGAAGTGGCATGTTGGAAACGGATATGGCTTGACATGGTTTGGAAAGAGGCGGAGAAAGGCAAAAGGGCTGGGAAAAGTAGGAACTTCCTTAGCAACTGTTGTGAGGATTTTAAGTGGTAGGATTAATAATACTCTGCAGGCAGGGAGGGTCTTGATGGTAGAAAGAAGAAAGACCAAAGGAATGGAATGGGTGGGGATCTTTCAGGCAAAACAATGATTATGTAGATAGGCTATAGTATCAGGAATGCAGGGTGGAGCAGAGGGAGCCAGCTTAATGTTTTAAGGAATGCCAGGCTCCTGGACACAGAAAAATGCAGGGTGCTTTTTGAGGCAGGGAGTCTGATAAGACAGGGCAAATCTTGGGGAGTCGTGACCCTCCTTGCTTAACCTCTCAGTAGAGAGAGAGAGACTGACAGGATGGATATCCCCTCAAGTCAAGCCCTGCCAAGCTCAACCACATCCTCACAATTTACCAACAGAGCTCCAGGACACATTGGTGGGGTCATCTGTCCAGGGAAGTCTGGTCGGCATCATGCTAGCATCTGGAACCTGGTGGTTGAAAAGAGAGTTAACATACAAAGACAAATTGTTGAACAATCATGGACATAAAGACTGGAATAGAGCAGATGAAGTGTTGGGGGGTACTCACTGTAGACTATTGTGTACTTTTGCTTTCAGGTATATATTTTGCCCTAGTTTATGGATACGTGTGAACATATGCTCTATCTCACGGGACCTGGTCTATATCTAGGTTTTGGGACTTTGTTAGGAAGTGAACCTCCTGGACTCTCATAGCTCTTAATTTTTATGACTATAATATTAAATATCTATAGCTATAGAAACTGAAAAGGATTAAATGTTAACAGTTACTCTACAAGTAGGCTTACCACTTAATCCTTCTAAAATGATTTAATTATATATATTTATTTATTGAGCAGAGACAGCCAGAAATGAAGAGGAGAGGGGAAGGTAGAGAGGAAGAGAGACACCTGAAAACCTGCTTCACCACTCATGAATCTTCCCTCCTTGTAGGTGGGGAGTGGGTGCTTGAACCCAGGTCCTTGCTCATGGTGATATGTGTGTTCAACCAGGTGTGCCACTACCCAGTCTCTTAATACTTTGTAATAAAACCTTCACCCTGGGCTAGGGAGATAGAATTATGGTTATGCAAAAAGTCTTTTTATGCCTGAAGCACCAAAGTTCCCAGGTTCAAGCCCCAGCACCACTCTAAGCCAGAGCAGAGCAATACTCTTAAAAAAAAACTTTCACCCTGCAAATTATTATATTTAAGAAAATATGTGAACATACAAAATAGTGGTGGCCTAAAAGCTACACTTAATATTTGATATACTTGTTTTAATGTTTATTTCTTTTTTCAATGTTTATTTCTTTTAAAAAACTTATTTATTTATTTATTTATTTCCTTTTGTTGTTTTTTATTGTTGTAGTTATTATTATTGTTGTTATTAATGTCCTTGTTGTTGGGATAAGACAGAGAGAAATGGAGAAAGGAGGGGAAGACAGAGAGGGGGATAGAAGGATAGATACCTGTAGACCTGCTTCACTGCCTGTGAAGCGACTCCCCTGCAGGTGGGGAGCTAGGGGCTCGAACCAGGATCCTCACTCCAGTCCTTGTGCTTTGCACCACTTGTGCTTAACCTGCTGTGCTACCACCCGACTCCCTTAATGTTTATTTCTATTTCAACATGCACATACAAAACTGGGGTTACAGTGCCTTTAGAATTGTGCATCATTTTTTCCACTGAATTTTGTTTTCCCCTATTTATTTTCTTAAATTTATATCTTAAGATTGCTGAGGCCTGCTAGTGGTGCACCTCATAAAACATATGTATAATCATGTGTGAGGATGCTGGTTAAAGCTCTAGGGGAGAAACTTCATGAGTGGTAGAGCAGTGCAGCAGGTCTCTCTCTCTCCAACTTTTCTCACTCTCTGTTTCTCTTGTTTCTAAAAGGAAAAAAAATCACAGGGAACAGTGGAGTCTTTATGCAAGCACTGAGCCCCGGTGGTAACAGTGGCACAGAAAATTAATTAAAAAACTTATATTGTGGTTGGCAGAATAGTTCATTTGACAGTTGTCTACTTGACAATGCATACAACCCAGAACTGAACTGGCCCCCAACACAGTGGCAGGGGATGGGGACGACTTTAGTACTGTAATATCTTTATCAATGGCCCTCTGTCCTCTCTTTCTCTTTGAAAAAGTTGACCTAGAATAGTTAAACCCTGGTAATGGAAAGAAAGATAGAGATAGAGAGCGATAGATGTTGTTTAACTAAGTAAGAAAATTATGTAAGTGAACTTTAATAAAATGTACTTGTGGCTACCACTTTTCTCATTCACTCCAAAACAGTCTAATATGACCCTCTTCCTTGTCAAAATTTATTGTCATAAACAAAGGAAAAAAGGATATTTATTGCTTCAATGACTTTTGATGGGAGTTTATTATTCTTTCATATAAAGATACTTACATGTTCAAGTAAAGCTTATTGAATTATTTACATTCCTTCTTCATAATGTATTATATCATTTTATTAATTGTATTGGAATCTGTTCGTATATGTAGAAATTTAAATGTTCAGAGAGAATAAACTTTTGTGCCACCAGGTTTTCTTTATATTCAGTTTCTAAGAAACTGTCACTTTAGGAAAAAGGAACCTAAAACATTACTTTTTTTTAATACTCTTAAGTAGACACAAAAATTTAATAATTCCTATTAAATCACACAACATCCCTGCAGCTGAATTTTCTCTCATGTGAAATTGCCATAGTTTCTGGAGTGATGTATATAGATAGGGAGTTGCATAATCACATACTTTCTTGGCCTTATTTTATAAGAAAGGGGAAAAATGGAAAGTAACAAGGAAGCAACAGGGGAATGAGATACAGGATACGATGGCGCTTCTGTCAAGCCATCTTCAAAGCAGCTTCCCAAGCCATTCCTCGTGGGAGACGTGCTAACTATACGCCTTGTCTTGATGCTGAATGCGAGCAACTACTAAAGCAGTATGATGAGTCAGGCGACCCAGATGTGGCTGACCATCTTATTGCCTCCCTGGATGCAGCACGCCAAGCCCGCTGGCAACAACTCACAGAAAGTCTGAACTTCACCCACTCAAGTAGGAAGGCCTGGAAGCTTCTTCACAGACTGGGTGCCGGTAGCCAACCCCCTCCCATCTCCCATCCTCCCGTATCTCCAAACTCAGTGGCCAGTCACCTAACTCAAGTTGGACGTGCTAAGATCGACCCAGTCTGGAAAAGAGAAATTTCCCACGAGTGGTCATCCCACTTCCGGTTATCTTGTCCATCTCCAAAACTCTCTCCCTTTACACTGTCTGAACTGAAAGACGCTTTGAAGAGGGTTAAACCAGGAACAGCTGCTGGCTATGATAACATCACCCCAGAACTCATTCTTTTTTTTTAAATATTTATTTTATTTATTCCCTTTTGTTGCCCTTGTTGTTTTATTGTTGTAGTTATTATTGTTGTTGTCGTTGTTGGATAGGACAGAGAGAAATTGAGAGAGGGAGGGGAAGACAGAGAGGAGGAGAGAAAGATAGACACCTGCAGACCTGCTTCACCGCCTGTGAAGCGACTCCCCTGCAGGTGGGGAGCCGGGGCTTGAACCGGGATCCTTATGCCGGTCCTTGTGCTTTGCGCCATCTGTGCTTAACCTGCTGCTCTACAGCCCGACTCCCCCAGAACTCATTCTTAACCTGGGTCCCGCGGCAAAGAAGTGGCTCGCTTCATTCCTGTCCCACATCTTGGAATCTGAGTCTATGCCCAAAGTTTGGCGTCGTGCGAAGATAATAGCTTTTTGAAACCAAAGAAAGACCCAACACTGGCCGCCAGCTATAGACCAATTTCTCTCCTTTCCGTGTGTTACAAACTCCTTGAGAGGCTGCTTCTGTCACGTATTTCTCATCTTACAGAGAAATTCCTATCACCCGCCCAAGCTGGTTTCCGCCCAGGAAGATCTACCTGCGAACAAGCCCTGGCCCTCTCAACTTACATTGAAAATGGATTCCAGAAGAATTTAAAGACGGGTGCTGTCTTTGTTGATCTCACAGCAGCCTCACGGTCTGGCACTGTGGTCTCCTAGTCAAGATCTCAAGATGCCTGCCTCCATAGGTGGCCAACACTATACCATTTCTTCTCCAAAACAGAAGATTCCGGGTGCATCTGGATGACAAGTCTAGCAGATGGAGACTTGTCTCAAGTGGCCTTCCCCAGGGCTCTGTTCTAGCTCCTACGCTATTTAATATTTACATCAATGACCTCCCAGAAACTTCTTCAAGGAAGTTCATCTACGCCGATGACATCTGCTGTGCAACTCAGGCATCAAAGTTTGACATCCTTGAGGAAACACTCACGAAAGACATGTCTCTGATATCTGATTACTGTAAAAAATGGCGACTAATCCCTAGCACTGCAAAAATGGTATCATCTGTTTTCCATCTACACCATGCCTCAGCCTCGCTTGAGCTTAATGTGCAGCTTGGCGATACGAGAATCCAGCATGAAGCCCAGTCGGTCTATCTTGGCGTTACTCTCGATCGCACTCTGTCATTTCAAAAACATCTCATAAAAACTGCAGCAAAGGTGGGCGCGAGGAATAACATCATTGCAAGACTGGCCAGCTCCTCATGGGGCGCGAGCACTTCCACACTACGATCATCATCTCTGGCATTATGCTATTCCACTGCAGAATACTGTGCCTCAGTATGGTTCCGTAGCCCCCATGTCCACTTGGTCGATTCCAAATTATATTCCTCCATGAGGATAATTTCTGGAACCATCCGTTCCACCCAGGTTCCATGGCTGCCAGTTCTTAGCAACATCACCCCGCCAGATATTCGTTGGGATGCGGCATCATCTAAGTTCATTTCCCACATCTACGCTTGACCGGACCTGCCAATATACGCGGATATCTTCGCCCACCCTGTCCAATGCTTGACGTCTCGTCACCCAATCTGGTCCCCTACGCCTACACTGAACTTCTCTGTTCCAGACTCTTGGAAACAGAGTTGGCAGTCAGCTGAGGTAAAGAACAAACACCTCATCACAGACACCTGCAAGCGTCAACCCGGCTTTGACCTAGCACATTATGATTGGGCCCTCCTCAATCGCTATCAAACAGGCCATGGCCGGTGCGCCGCTATGTTCCATCACTGGGGAGCCAGAGACGACCCAAACTGCCCCTGCGGCTACAGACAGACTATGACCCACATAGTCAACGACTGCCACCTCTCCAGATTCAAAGGAGGTCTCGAAACTTTACATCAGGCTCAACCTGACGCTGTTGACTGGCTACGGAAGAAGGGCAAACGCTAGAAGAAGAAGAAGAAGAAGAAGAAGAAGAAGAAGAAGAAGAAGAAGAAGAAGAAGAAGAAGAAGAAGAAGAAGAATGGACATTAAGGATAATACAGGAAGACAAAAAAAAAAGAAAGAAAGCCATATCTTGTTAATGACTGGGCCTGCTGGTGGTATGGAAGAGGTATAAAATACAGTTGATCTTATTGCTTTAAGTAACATCATTTATAGCTTTCATCATGACTCAACAGACTGTGTGACAAACAACTTTCTCATCAAAATGGATGTGTAGCCATTCACCAATGGGGAGGACATTTTGTTGAAAGCCTGACTTTCATCAGGTATGGGAAAACCCCTCAGAACTTTCTACCGCTCTTAACTTTAGCTTGAATATATTATACCTACTCTTTCTGGTATGTTAGTAATTGAAGTTATCAAGAATATGAAGAAGTTTTAGGTATTCAAAATGACTTTAAAGGATTATTTTCATTAACCATGATATAAAATAGCTAAGGCAATTTGTTAAAAAATAGTTAGGAATAGTACATTGGATATCCATCATTTGTAAGAGCATCTATCATTTGTGACTACCAAACATACATAAGGGGACCTGTATTTTCTTAATCAAAATTTGAGTTTTCTATTGCAACTAGGTCAGACATTTATTATTATTGTCAAGCTATTTTAATTTTTTAAATTATCTTTACTTTTTGATAGAGACAGTGAGAAATCAAGGGGGAAGGGGGAGATAGAGAGTAGGAGAGAGAAAGACAGAGAAAGAAAGAGAGAGAAAGAGAGAGAGAGAGAGAGAGAGAGAGAGAGAGGCCCCTGTAACACAGCTTCACCACTCACAAAGCTTTCCCACTGCAGGTGGGAACCCAAGTCCTTGTGGATTGTAACGTGTGCACTCAGCCAGGTGTGCCACCACCATGCCCCACCAAGCTATTTTTTATGTGTAATTAACAGTGGTTTACAAAATGATGAGATTAGTCGTCTGAGAGGTGGCATAGTGGATAAAATGTTGGACTCTTAAGCATGAGGTCCTGAGTTCAATCCCCGGCAGCATATGTACCAGAGTTCTTTCTCTCTCTCTTCTATCCCTCTCATTAATAAATATTTTTTAAAAAAAGGAAAAAAAAAATGGTGAGATTATAAGGTATAATTCCACACTATACCAGACACCACTTCTTCTTCTCCTCCTCCTCCTCCTCCTCCTCCTCCTCCTCCTCCTCCTTCTTCTTCTTTGCAATTTAAATCTTGGGCAGACGATTAAAGGTAGAAAAACAGTAAGAGTTAATCTATTTGTGGTATATTTCTGTTAATTAATTTAGTGGAGCTGGGTCCATGTACATGTATAATTTCACCACTTTGTACCAACTTTTTCATTTAGGAAGAAAAACAAGAGGGAAAGCTGGGGTAGATAGCATGATGGTTATACAAAAAGACTCATGCCTGAGGCTCCAAGGTACCAGGTTCAGTCCTCTCTCATCACCATAAGCCAGAGATGATCATTGCCTTGGTAAAACAAAACAAAACAAAACAAAGCAAAGCAAAGCAAAGCAAAACAAAAGAAAACAAAACGGACTGTGAGAGAGACATCAAGTGACAGAACTTCCTCTTGTTTTTCTACTGAACATTTTTCTGAAGGATTGCAAAGTATAATCCTTTTTATCAACAGACTTAAACTATTATATTGCCTTTCTTTTTTCATGCATGTTTGGCAATGTAAATGAAAGTTTATTTGTGTCCTGGAGTTTATTCTCACAGAATCATGTAAAATTGAGTCATAGAATACGAAATACTTAACCTTTATTATAGAAAAACTGTGAATTATTGTATTGGCAGGTAACCAGTTGGCATAATGAAATGACAAAGTGGAAGAGGCCAGGTAATGCACCAGATTGAGCAAACTTTTTTTTTTTTTTTTTAAATTCTTTACCAGAGCACTGGTGGTGCAGGGGATTGAATTTGGGTCTCAGGCATGAGAGTCTCTTTGCATTACCATTATGCTTTCTACCACCACCCAGTTGAGTAAACATGTTACCAAGCACAAGGACTTGGGCTCAAGTCCTTAGTCTCTACCTGCAGGGGAGAAGTTCACAAATGGTGAAGCAAAACTTCAGGTAGCTCTCTCCTCCCCCTCCCTCAATTTCTCTGTTCTATTAAAAAAATAAAAAATAAATAAACCATACTGATAGAAAGAAAAAGTGATTTGTGACAACTATACTTACAGTTAATTCTGCTTTTTCTCAGCCTACAACTCATCACTTTTCTAACAGTTAACTCCATTGAAGGACTCTTGAAGACTGAACTCTTTTTCTTTTTTAAGGTGATAGATTCCCATTATATCTGGTAAGCTCCAGTGATCACGAACTTGCTATCTAAACTACAGAAATGAAATAAGTTATATCTAGTGTAGAAAAAAAATAATAGAACAAGTGTTATAGGTAATGGTTAACGATATATTAAAAATTCACTGTGAACTCAGTTAATCATGTTTAATGACTTTTTAGTATACTACTGCCATTTGGTTTGTTTTCTACATCTCAGTGGCTATACTATAATCTCTCCTGTGTGATTCAATCCAAAATTCACTGTTGGGAAGAGTTTCCTGTAAATATTCCCTGATGGATGCTATTTTCTTTCATTTTCAGCCCATGTTACTATTGCAAATTAGCAGTTATCTCATAGTCAACATAGTGGGAAGGAGAGAAACCATATAGACACAACTCCATTGTTCTGTGTCTTTTTAGCCATCAGTGTCTATCAACTATGGGGATTTAGGGCTTGCTCTTGAGTACATACTCCTTGTTAGACATTGTGTAGGTATAGATCAGATAATAAGACTGACTTCAACCCTGGGATCACAGAATTTATATTCTAATAGGAATATCCAGCAGGTGGGAGGAGGGTGAGGGTGGGAGGAGGCAAGTAGTGGCACACCTGGTTGAGTGCACACATCATGCAGAGGGACCATGATTCAAATCCCCACCCCCATGTCCTCATCTGCAGGGGGTAAGCTTCAAAAATGGTGAAATAGTGCTGTAGGTCTCTCTCTGACTCTCTCCTTCTCTATCTCTCTCTCCTCTCAATTTCTCCTTGTCCTATCAAATAGAATAAAATAAATAAAAGATATTTAAGCAAAAAGAAAGAAAATGTCCATTAGGGATGGAATTGGGTGGTGATATACCAGGTTGAGCAACACATTACCAAGCACAAGGTCCTGGTTCAAGCCTCCAGTCCCCACTTGCATAGGGGAAGCTTCATGAGTGGTGGTGTAGTGTTGCAGGTCTCTCTCTCTCTCTCTCTCTCTCACTATTTCTCTTCCCTTCTCAATATATATATATATATATATATATATGTATATATATATATATATATATATATATAACAGGGGTGGGAGTAGATAGCATAATGGTTTTGCAAGGAGTCTTTCATGCCTGAGCCTCCAAAGTCCCAGGTTCAAGCCCCTATATCACCACAAGCCAGAGCTGAGCAGTTCTCTGGTAAAATCAAATCAAATCAAGTCAAATCAGAAAGGGAATGGGTACCATGGACTTCAGTGGAGGGATATTAGTACTTAGGTGGTGACTATTCTTCTTCTTCTAGCGTTTGCCCTTCTTCCGTAGACAGTCAACAGCCTCAGGTTGAAAGCTGTCAGGAGCTGCTTGTTGCTGGCTTTGAAAGTGACTGGGATCCATGTGGATTCAGTCGGCTAGGAAGGATCATCAGTTTCCCCAATGAATGGGTACTCACGGGATGCACCATGAGAAGGTCGATCCAATGCATCCCGTGGTGACTATAATGCATAGTAATACATCATGAAGAAGAATGAGATAGTATCCCTAAAACACAGCCTTGTAAATCAACATTATCTCAACAATAAATTAAAATATGTAAAAAAAAAATAAAACAGAGAGATAGCATAAAGGTTGTGAAATGTCGTATGTGTTACATTGGTTTGTTCTAGCCCTCCCCAAACCAAGAGAATTGGATCAGTCCAATTAATTTCGCGGGCCTGCTTGGCCCCGCCCCAAGGAACCCTGAGGGAGGGTTCCTGAGTTCATGAGTCCGAGAGTTCCTGAGTTCCAGAGTTCGAGAGTTTGAGGGTTACAGAGTAAGAGAGAGTTCCAGTGTGCCAGAGTTTCAGAGGGTTCCCGAGTACAAGAGTTCATGAGTTCGAGAGTAAGGGAGAGGGTTCCTGAGTTCGAGAGTGCCAGAGTTCCTGAGTTCCTGAGTTCGAGAGTTTCAGGGTTACAGAGTAAGAGAGAGTGCCAGAGAGACAGAGTTCCTGAGTTCCGGAGTTCGAGAGTGCGAGGGTGCGAGAGTTTCTGAGTTCGAGAGTAAGGGAGAGGGTTCCTGAGTTCCAGAGTAAAAGAGAGAGTGCTTGCGCCGCCGCAAAGAGACAGCAGAGTTCTGTTTGGTGATTAGTTTGTCTTAGTTTGTGAATCGTTGTTCCTGAATAAAGAAATACAGCTTCCCTGCCCAGCCGTTGTCTCCGCGTCTCTGTTCACCACCGTGAAGCTAGCCGGCCCGGCAAGAGCCCCGGAAATTTTAACAACAGTGAAAATATGCTAGGTTCAATCCCCAACATCACCATAAACTACAGTTGATCAGTGTTCTGGTAAAAAAAAAAGTTACTTTGTAGTTCCTTTGCCTGATTGGGAAAGCTGTTCTGACAATGTTTGATTTCAACTGAAATCTATCTGATATGAAGGAGCCAGATCATATTAGCTGAGAGGCCTTTGGCAAATTAGTCCTTAAAACTGAGTCTTTCTCACTATATTTTCCTCTCCAAATAAACAAATATAATAACTTTATGATCAGAAGAGTAGTGAAATAATTTGTCAAATAGTTTTGCATATAGGAAAATAGTTAACATATTGTAGGGTGAGGGAGCACAGAATTTTGGTGGTGAGTCTGGTGTGAAACTGTAGCCCCATAATCTTAACAGTCTTGTAAATAGTGATCTGAGAGGTGGTACAGAGGATGAGATGCTGAACTCTCAAGCACAGGCCTGTTCTTGGTGTCACATGTGCTAGAGTGATGCTCTGGTTTATTTTCTCTTGCTCTCCCTCTCTCTTTCTTATAAATAATCATTTAAAAACAATCATGTAGGGGTCGAGTAGTAGCACAGCGGGTTAAGTGCACATGTCTTGAAGGGCAAAGAAATGCATAAGGATCCCAGTTCTAGTCCCTGGCTCCCCACCTGTAGGGGAGTCACTCCGCAAGCTGTGAAGCAGGTCTGCAGGTGTCTTGTTTTTCTCTCCCCCTCTCTGTCTTCCCCTCCTCTCTCGATTTCTCTCTGTCCTATCCAACAACAACATCAATGGCAACAATAACAATAACAGTAACAACAACAACAAGGGCAACAAAAATGGGAAAAAATGGCTTCCAGGAGCAGCAGATTCCTGGTGCAGGCTCACCCCAGCAATAACCCTGGAGGAAAAAATAATGTAAATCATTAATATATATATCACTAATGAAATTAGATAGTTGCCATATTCAGTCACTGATATTAGAATGCTATTTTAATGATTTCACTAACTACAATTCTCACAAAATCTAAAGGGTTGTATGAAGTTCTATTCTTATTATTATCTCTCCCAAACCATGGTAAATCTTACGTAGTCTTCCTTTCCTGTGATGTCTACCAGGGAATTTCTGAAGACCACTAAAATCAGTTGTGGAATAAATAGCACACTGTTTATTTTTCCTCTGTACATTTCACATTCCAACTTTACATCTAAAGCCATGCCCTAATTTTATGATATTATAATCATGGACTTTATAATTTTTACATAATTTTTTTCTTTCCATGTAGGCTTTAAAAAAATCTTTACATATTTGTTGGATAGAGACAGTCAGAAATTGAGAGAGAAGGGGTGGTAGAGAGGGAGAGAGACAAAGAGACACCTGAAGCCCTGCTTCACTACTTGTGAAGCTTTCTCTCTGCAGGTGGGGGTTGGGGGCTTGAACTTGGATCCTTGTGCATGTGCACTCAACCAGGTGTGGCACCACTTGGCCCTCTCTAATCATAGTCTTTTGAGTAACTTTAAAAATTATGTATTTTGTTTAATTTATTATTTTTAAAATTTCATTTACTTAAAAATTTGATTGGGGGTATCAATGAATTACAGCACACTTGTCTATACATGTGCATGGTTTCCTAGTTCTATATAATGTGTCAGCTAAATATTCTCTTCCCTCATGAAGGATGCCAATCCTCTTTTCCCTCAGTTCCCCTATTCCACTCCCTCTCAGTGTTTCTTGCTTTGGTACAGTATACCACCCCCAGTTCAAATTTCACCCTGTGTCCTTTTTTTCTGACTGTCTCCTAAGTTCCACCTACATATGGAATCATCTAGTATTCATTCTCTTCCTGATTCATTCCATCTAACCCTTTTCCTTCAGGTTCAAGCTAAGATGAGGAAAAATTGAAATTTTAGTTTCTATTGGATGTCTAGGTCTTAGAAAGTTAGTCTTGGTGTGCTAACATTGGTCACATCACTCTGCTCTCCCTTTTCCTATATTTTGGCTCTTTTTGTTGCTGTTGTTTGAGTTCCAAGTTCTATTCTACCACAGATCACCTCATTTAAAATTTGAGTTTCTTTGCTTCTTTTTTTTTTTTTAATTTATTTATAAAATGGAAACACTGACAAAACCATAGGATAAGAGGGGTACAACTTTGCACAGTTCCTACCACCAGAACTCTGTATCCCATCTCCTCCCCTGATAGCTTTCCTATTCTTTAACCCTCTGGGAGTATAGACGCAAGATCATTGTGAGATGCAGAAGGTTGAAAGTCTGGCTTCTGTAATTGCTTTCCCACTGAGCATGGGCCAATGTTGACAGGTCTACCCATACTTCCAGCCTGTCTCTCTCTTTCTCTAATGGGTAAGGGCTCTGGGGAAGTGGAGCTCCAAGGCACATTGGTAGGGTTGTCTGTTCAGGGAAGTCTGGGTGGCATCCTGCTAGCATCTGGAACCTGGTAACTGAAAAGAGAGTTAACATACAAAGCCAAACAAATTGTTGAACAATCATGGACCTAAAGGCTGGAATAGTGCAGATGAAGTGTTGGGGGGTCCTCCATTTCATAGATAGCTAGTAGACATATTATAGTTATATTTCAAAGGGCCTGTAGGTATACTAGTGTTTTTTTTTTTTTTTTTTGCCTGAGCCTGAAATCTGATATGCAGGTGGATCCAAGTTATTGTCTGGGGAGATGATGTCATGGCTGGGAAAAGGACCAGAAAGCTGGATCAGGGAAGGGACTATCTCCCTAATATGGGAAAGGGGTATAAATATTGTTGATTGTAAAACCCATCGATTGATGTGGTCTGGGGCCCATATTCAGCTTAGGAGCCTGTGTGACCTCTGCATCCCTGTCGATCTGAGCTCACATTGTGTGGTCATGAGTAGGAACATTCCATACTGCCCCAGTATCGACCCATCTTCCTCAGGTGTAGTATAGAGTATGTTGTCCATCCTCCCTTCGGAGAATGGAACATTCTCTACCATTGTTGCTCTAAGTTGAGGGTATGGTCTTATGGGTCCCACAAAGGGGTCTATTTTGTCGTTCCTGATAGAAATGACCAGTGACAATGGAGAGAGGGATTTATTCGAGTTCTAAGTCCATCAAGTCTGTTTGGGAATCTCAGGGCTACCCGATTAGGGGCCCAGCTGGTGGAATGGCTTGTTAGTGACTAAAGAGTCACCATTAAAGTATGCCAGTCTCTTGCCCTTATTCAGCTTTTGCAGTCCTTGCTTTGATAAGGTTACTTTGCTTCTTTTGCTGTAGGACTTCTTTTCAATAATTCTTGCAAGGCAGGGTTGGTCTTGGTGAACTCCTCCAGTTTCTGTTGAAATAAAAAACACACAAACAAAAGAATGAAAGATAGAAAACCACTGCAAGTGGTAGACTCCCACTTATGCATTTCAGTATCTTGGTGGACTCTGTAGCCAATCCACCTCATCCTTTGATTCTGTCCACACCTTGGCACACTCTGTAACCAATCAGCTTGTGTTGCACACAGTTTGAATGGGATAAAAGTTGGTCATTGGGGAAGAATGTTGTTCAGGCCTGGTAGGAATGAACCTGAAACCGCTGATGAGAAATAAACATAACTCCCTGCCCTGCACTCGACATAAGTCTTATTCTTTGGCTACATCGGAACTGTAACACTCAGAGCTTAAACACAGATATACTTAACAGTATACTTAAAGCAATGATCTGGGCAGTTAGGGAGTTTGAAGTATTAAATCTATTTTTCTCCCTGATGTAGTCAATATGTATTTTAAAATAGTAATTTCGGATCTGGGGAAATAGTTTTTTTTAATATTTTTAAATTTTTTATTAGAAACAGAGAGAAACTGAGAGGAGAAGGGAGATAGAGACAGAGAGACACCTGCAGCCCTGCTTCACCACTCATGAAGCTTTTCGCCTGCAAATAGGGACCAGGGGCTCGAAACTTTGGTCCTTGCACATTGTGATGTGAGCGCTTAAACAGGTGCACCACCTCATGCCCCCTTTTAATATTTATTTATTTATTCCCTTTTGTTGCCCTTGTTTTATTGTTGTAGTTATTATTCCTATTGTTATGAATGTCATCATTGTTGGAGAGGGCGGAGATAAATGGAGAGAGGAGGGGAAGACAGAGAAGGGGAGAGAAAGATAGACAGGTGGGGAGCTCTAACCCGAATCCTTACTCTGGTCCTTGTGCTTCAGGCCAAGTGAGCTTAACCCGCTGGGCTACCACCTGACTCCTGGGGAAATAGGATAACAGGCATGGAATTTGATTATCAGAGTGGCTTCCCCCCGCTTCTCTACCTAATGTGAAACTTTTCTTTATATATAATAAATGAAATAAATATTTAAAAATAGTTATTTTTGTTTGCTAATTGAAAGATTGAATGATGATATCTTGCTAAATCTTTAAAAACAATTCCTGGGGGGTCGGGCGGTAGCTTAACGGGTTGGCCGCAGGCGCAAGGACCTGTGTAAGGATCCGCCCCCCCCCCCACTCCCCGCCTGCAGGGGAGTCGCTTCATAGTCGGTGAAGCAGGTCTGCAGGTATCTATATTTCTCTCCCCACCTCTGTCTCCCCCTCCTCTCTCCATTTCTCTCTGTCCTATCCAACAATGAAGGACATCAACAATAACAATAACCACAACAAGGCTACAACAACAAGGGCAACAAAAGGGGGGGAAATGGACTCCAGGAGCAGTGGATTCATGGTGCAGGCACTGAGCCCCAGCAAAAAAAAACCCCCCAAAAAACCCAAAAAACAAAAAACCAAATCCTGGTATTTGTAAGTGCTCTTAAAGCTGTAATCATAATTGCTCTTTATAGCACTTAAAGTGAAAAAATCAATGTAATTTCAGTGTCCAGTACAGTGCTTCCTAAATATGGACAATGACTTAATCTTTATTTATTATAGTCTATGGGGTTTCACTGCTCTAAGTTGACTCTTTTAGAGGGACTGAGAAGCAGAGATAGAGAAAGAAAACACAGTACCAAATCTTCCTTCCATGTGTGGGTGGAGAGGTCAGGTTCAAACCTAGGTAGTATACATAATAAAGCAGTGCACTATCCAAGTTAATTATTTTTCCAGGTAAAGTCTCTTATTGTTTATGTAAGTAGACAATGAATACTTTCTACCCTCAGCCTTAAACATTTTTTTTTCCACAGCACTGCTCATTTTCGGCTTATAGTGGTGTTGGGGATTGAACCTGGGAACTCTGGCATCACAGGCATGAACACCTTTTTACATAACCACTATGCTATTTCCCCAGCCCAATCTCAAACATTTTAAAAATTCATATTTTAATATTTACTAGATATTAAGACCTGCAAATATAGACAGTATTGGTATTGGGGGCCAGACAATGGTGCACCTGGTTGAACACATATTTTACTATGGACAAGGATACAGATTTAAATCCCAGGTCTCTACCCTTGGGGTGGGGTAGGTGTTGGAGAAGCTTCCTGAGCAGTCTTCTTCTTCTAGCGTTTGCCCTTCTTCTGTAGCCAGTCAACAGGTCAGGTTGAAAGCTGTCAGGAGCTGCTTGTTGCTGGCTTTGAAAGTGACTGGGATCCCTGTGGATTCAGTCAGCTAGGAAGGATCGTCAGTTTCCCCAATGAATGGGTACTCACGGGATGCACTACGAGAAGGTCGATCCAATGCATCCCTTCCTGAGCAGTGAAGCTGTGCTATAGTTAAATTATCTCTCTCTCCCCCTCTTCCTCCCCCTTTCCTCTTGATTTCTGTCTCTATCCAATACATAAAATATTAAAAATTTTGATACTGAAACCAGTAGTTAATGTTCACCCAAGAAGTAACTAGTTTCAGAACAAAATTCATTCTCTTTCTTTTTCTTTCTCTCATTCTTTCGAGACAGAAAGGCAGAGAGGCAGAGAAAGAGACCACAGAGCTAAAGCTTCTTCAATGCATTGAGCTCCAGGCTCAAACCTGGGTTATGCACATGGAAAAAAAGCACATTCTAAATGAGTTATTTGTTGGCCCTCTAGTGAGATTATTTAATTTAGTGAATTGTCAAGTACTTGCTACCAGATTCTAAATGTAATGATCATATGTAACAGATACTATAGGGCATAAAAAGTTAAACAGAAATAAAAGGGATTTTTTTTGTTGTCTATAAAATATAATTTCTCTAAAATTATAGCAGAATGATAAGAAGCTTTCAAACGTCACTTCCCTTTATAAAATGGATTATGCATCAACAATTGGTGGGATGCAATTCTCAAATAACTTCGAATGATCTATAATTAAAATCAGAAATTTGAAAAAAATTTGAACTACAGTCTTGATATCTTCCACTATATCCCCAAATTCTGCTGAATATTTTATTCCTTTTATTGTTTGTATTGTTTATAGTATTTTATTGTTTATATACATATTAAGCTTAACTATGCTTAGTCAATACATAGGCTATATCAAACCTTGTGAATATGAAGAATTACTATAGGCTTTAGCTTTGGGATAAATACAGGCATCCAATGAGCCATGAAGCTGATTCCCTTTCCTTTCTTTTCTTTCTTTTTTTTAATTTATTTTTTATTTTTATTTATTTATATTTTTCTTTTTTTTAATTTAAGAAAGGAGACATTAACAAAATCATAGGATGTGGTAACAAAATCATAGGATGTGGGGGGGGGGTCCCGCTGCCACCCAATCTCTATATCCCGTCCCCTCCCCACTAGCTTTCCCATTTTCTATCCCTCTGGGAGCATGGACCCAGGATCATTGTGGGTTGCGAAAGGTGGAAGGTCTGGCTTCTGTAATTGCTTCCCCACTTAACGTGGGCGTTGAATGGTCGATCCAAACTCCCTTTCTCTTTCCCTAGTAGGGTGGGTCTCTGGGGAAGCGGAGTGCCAGGACATATTGGTGGGGTCTTCAGTCCAGGGAAGCCTGGCTGGCATCCTGAAGGCATCTGGAACCTGGTGGCTGAAAAGAGATTTAACATACAAAACCAAACAAATTGTTGAAGAATCATGGACCCAAAGGAAGGAATAGTGGAGATAAAGTGTTGGGGGGTACTCACTGCAAACTCTAGTGTACTACTGCTTTTAGGTATATATTTGCCCTGGTTTATGGATACATGTGGACATACGATCTATCTCCTGGAACCTGGTCTATATCTAAGTTTTGGGACTTTGTTAGGAAGTGAACCACCTGGGATGGAGTTAGAGAATACTATGAAAGGAAAGGTCTCACCCAAGTGATGAATCTGAAGAGCTGTCATTTCACACCTGAAGTCTCTGGACACAGTCTGAACTGAAGCATGCTGGGGTGGCTCTCGTTGTGTTGATTAGGTTTCGGTCAGCCAATGCAATATTATTTGATAAGAATTGGGAGAAGCATATGGGAAAGTGGGCCCTACCCCAGGGTCCCAGGACTAGGGGAAGTTTAGGCTCTATAGTGGAAATGTGAGGTTCCTACTGTCTTAGGGTTCAAGAAGACAATGGATAGTTATTGTTAACATCACATTTTTTGGTAATTGGATTAATTTTGAAAAGTCCCTTTGTTAGACATACAATCAATTTTCACCCCTCTCATATTAATTAAATAGTGATTTATATGACTACTATTTAATAGGTGTATACATAAACACCATTCCCACCACCAAAAGATTGTGTCCCATCCCACCCACCCCCACCCCCTGCCGGCCCAGGAAGCAGCATGTCCATCCTCCCCCTCACCACAGGGTTTTTACTTTGGTGCCCTACTTTCAATTTAGTCAGATCCTGCTTTTAGTTTCCCTTTCTGATCTTCTTTCTTAAATTCTGTTGATGAGTGGGATCATCCCATACTCATCTTTATATTTCTGACTTAGCTCACTTAACATAATTCTTTCTAGCTCTGACCAAGATGGGTCAGAGAAGTTGAGTTCATTGTTCTTAGCAGCTGCATAGCATTCCATTGTGTATATATACCACAGCTTTCTCAGCCACTCATCTGGTGTTGGGCAGATTTATTATGAATTGTGCTGCTATGAACATAGGAGTACACACATATTTTTGGTTGGGTGTTATGGAGTCCTTGGGGTAGATCCCCAGGAGAGGAATTACTGGGTCATATGGAAGGTCCATGTCTAGCCTGTGAGAGTTCTCCAGACTGCTCTCCACAGAGGCTGGATCAATTTACATTCCCAGCAGCAGTGCAAAAGTCTTCCTCTGTCCCCACAGCCTCTCCAGCATTTGTTGCTACTGTCCTTTTTGATGTGTGCCATTCTCACAGGAGTGAGGTGGTATCTCAGTGTTGTCTTTATTTGCATTTCTCTGACAGTCAGCGACCTGGAGCAGTTTTTCATATGTCTGTTAGCCTTTTGGATCTCCTCTGAAGTGAATATTCTGTTCATATTCTCTGCCCATTTATGGATGGGGTCATTTGCTTTTTTGGTGCAAAGTTTGCTGAGCTCTTTGTATATTTTGGTGATTAGTCTCTTGTCTGATGTATAGCATGTGAAGATCTTCTCCCATTTTGTGAGGGGTCTCTTGGTTTGTGTGATAGTTTTTTTTGGCTGTGCAGAAGCTTTTCAATTTAATATAGTTCCATTTGTTTGTTTCTGCTTTAGTCTTCCTTGCAATAGGGTTTGTTTCATCAAAGATGTCCTTGAGGTTTAGGTGGGAAAGTGTTTTACCAATGTTTTCCTCTAAGTATTTCATTGTTTCTGGTCTAACATCCAGGTCTTTAATCCATTTGGATTTGGTTTTTGTTTCTGGTGAAATAAAGTGGTTCAATTTCATTCTTCTGCATGTTTCAACCCAGTTTTCCCAGCACCATTTATTGAAGAGAGCCTCCTTCTTCCATTTAATACTTTGAGCCCCCTATCAAAGATCAGATGTCCATAGGTGTGGGGATTTAGTTCGGGGCTTCCAATTCTGTTCCACTGGTCTGTGTGCCTGTTTTTGTTCCAGTACCATGCTGTTTTGATGATGATGGCTTTATAATAATGTTCAAGGTCTGGGAGTGTGATGCCTCCATTTCTGTTTCTTTTCCTCAAGATGGTTTTGGCAATTCTAGGTGTTGTCTGGTTCCAGATAAATGATTGTAGTTTTTGTTCTATTCTCTTAAAGAGGCTTGGTGGAACTTTGATGGGTATTGCATTAAATTTGTATATTGCTCTGGGGAGAATATTCATTTTGATGATATTTATTCTTCTGATCCATGAGCATGGATGTCGTTCCATTTCTTGGTATCAGTTTCAATTTCCTTGAATTCTTTGAATTTCCTTGAATTCAATTTTCTTGAATTCCTTCAATTTCCTTGAAACTCATAGTTTTCAGTATACAAGTCTTTCACTTCTTTGGTCATTTTTACTCCTAGGTATTTTATTGATTTTGTTGGGAAAGTGAATGGGAGTGATTTCTGGATGTCTTCTTCTTCTTCAGATTCAGTGTTTACATAGAGAAATAGCACTGTTTTTTGTACATTGATTTTGTAGCCTGACACCTTGATATATTGCCTAATAACTTCCAGTAGTTTTCTCCTGGATTCTTTAGGTTTTTCTATGTATACTATCATATCATCTGCAAATAGTGAGAGCTTGACTTCTTCCCTTCCAATCTGTATTCCTTTGATTTCTTTCTCTTGCCTGATTGCTATGGCAAGAACTTCCAATACTATGTTGAAGAGTAATGGTGACAGTGGACAGCCCTGCCTAGTCCCCGATCTTCGGGGGAATGCTTTCAGCTTCTGTCTATTGAGTATGATGTTGGCTGTAGGTTTGCTATATATGGATTCCACTATCTTGAGGAATTTCCCATCTATTCCCATTTTTTTGTAGGGTTTTGAGTATGAATGGGTGTTGGATTTTGTCAAAGGTTTTCTCTGCATCTCTTGAGATAATCATGTGGTTTTTGGTTTTGCTTTTATTGATGTGGTGAATGACACTGATTGACTTACATATGTTGAACCAGCCTTGCATTCCTGGGATAAATCCCACTTGGTCGTGATGAACAATCTTTTTGAAATGCTGCTGTATCCGGTTGGCCAAGATCTTGTTTAATATTTTGGCATCTATGTTCATCAGAGATATTGGTCTGTAGTTTTCCTTTTTTGTTCTGTCCCTATCTGCTTTTAGTATCAGGGTGATGTTGGCTTCATAGAAGGTGGAAGAGAGTGTTCCTGTTTCTTTGATCTTTTGGAAAAGTTTTGAAAGTATGGGTACTAACTGTTTCCTGAAGGTTTTGTAGAATTTGTTTGTGAAGCCATCTGGTCCAGGACTTTTGTTGTTGGGGAGATTCTTAATAACGGTTTCGATTTCTTTGTCTGTGATTGGTGCATTTAGGTTTTGTAGTTCTCCTTGGCTCAATTTTGGAAGGGCATATATTTCTAGGAATTCTTCCATTTCTTTCAGATTCTCTAGTTTGGTGGCGTATAGTTCTTCATAGAAGTTTCACATGATTTCATGGATTTCTGTGGTGTCAGTAGTGATATCTCCTCTATCGTTTACAATTCTATTAATTTGAATCTTCTCCCTTATTTGTTTAATGAGTCTGGCTAGGGGTTTGTCAATTTTGCTTAATTTTTCAAAGAACCAACATTTGCCTTCATTGATCTTCTGTATGGTTCACTTATTTTCTAGGTTGTTTATTTCTGCTCTAATTTTAGTGATTTCCATCCTTCTGGTTGCTTTAGGGTTCCTTTGTTCCTCTTCCTCTAAGTCCTTGAGGTGTGCAATAAGGTCATTTATTTGAGCTTTTTCTTGTTGTTTAATATGTGATTGTATGGCTATGAGTTTCCCTCTCAGTACTGCTTTAGCTGTGTCCCAAATATTTTGATAGGTTGTGTCTTAATTTTCATTTGTTTCCAGGAACATTTGAATTTCTTGCTTGAGTGATTCTCTGACCCAGTGGTTCTTAAGCAGTATGTTGTTTAGTTTCCAAATTCTGTGACTTTTAATAATTTTCTGTTTGTTGTTAAATGTTAGTTTTACTCCACTGTGGTCTGAGAAGATATTTGGGATGATTTCAATGCTCTTGAATTTATTGATGCTGTCTTTATGGCCTAACATGTGGTCTATCCTTGAGTATGTGTTGTGTAGATTTGAGAAGAATGTGTATTCCAGTTTTTTGGGGTGAAGAACTCTGAAAATGTCCAGGAGGTCTAGTCTGACCATCTCTTCATTTAATTATCTTGTTTCTTTGTTGGTTCTCTTCTTTGTTTATCTGTTTAAGTGTGAGCATGGGGTATTAAAATCTCCCACTATTATTGTATTACTATTGATGTATTTCTTTCAGTAGGTGCTTGATGTAATTTAGATGGTCCCTAATTGGGTGCATAGATGTTAATAATTGTTAAATCTTCTTGGCTGATTGATCCTCTAATCATTATGTAATGTCCTTGCCTATCTTTTATTACTTTATTTAATTTAAAATCTATTGTGTCAGAGATGAGAATGGCTGTTCTAGCTTTTTTTTTTTTTTTGTGGTCCATTAGTCTGTAGGATAGTTTTCCATCCTTTCACTTTAAGTCTGTATTTATCCTGTTGTGTCAGATGGAATTCTTGTAAGCAGCATATGGCTGGGTTATGTTTTCTGATCCATCCTCCCACTCTGTACTTTTTGATGGGTGAGTTTAAGCCATTGACATTTATTAATATTACGGATTTAATGTATTGTAGTGCCATTGTTCAATGAGTTTTTATTTGCTCTGATATATGGCAAGTATTATAGTGAAGTTCTTGTTTATAAGACGTCTTTTAGAACCTCTTTCAGGGCCTGTTTGGTGATGGTTGCTTCCTTTAACTGTTGTTTGTCTAAGAAGGTTTTGATCTCTCCATCTAGTTTGAATGAAAGTCTAGCAGGATATACTATCCTTGGTTGAAACCCTTTTTCATTCAGGCCTTGATAGATATCTTGCCATTCTCTTCTGGCTTTTAGAGTTTGAGTGGAGAAGTCTGCTGATAGTCTAATGTGTTTTCCCCTGTATGTGACTTTTTGTTTTTCTCTTGCAGCCTTTAGGATCCTTTCTTTATCCTTACTTCTTCTCATTGTGACTATCATGCATCTTGGTGTCTTCAGGTCTGGGTTGATTCTGCTTGGAACTTTCTGGGCCTCTTGAATCCTAATGTCCTTTCTGTTGTTCAGCTCTGGGAAGTTTTCTTCTATAATTTCCTCTAGAATGTTTCCTTTCCCTTCCTCTCTTTCTACCTCTGGCAGGCCAATTATACGAATGTTACTTCTTTTGAGATCATCCCATATGTCTCTGTTGTTGTTTTCAGTGTCTTTCAATCTCTTTTTGAGCTCTTTCACCTCTTTCTTAGTTTTCTCTAGCTCACCCTCTGTCTGATTAATTCTGTTTTCTGCTTCTGCTGGTCTGCTTTCTCTTCCCTCAGCTTCTTTCTTGAGAGCTTGTTTGGAGGTTCTAGCAGGGGAGTGCAGCTACTCATATACCCTCGACCGAAGACCAGTCAGTCTCTGATTCAGGGAAGGCAGTCCTCTTCGACCACGCGTGCAGCTTCAGGAGGGACACACATGGAGCAGTGAGGGAGGAAGGGGACACCCTCCTAGTCAGCCAGATCAGCCAAATCAACCCTGGTGATCAATGGGGTGACAGATGTTGCAGCCAGATCGCCCTCACATCCAACCTTTCTTTTCTTTTGATTCCTTTTTTTTCCCTACTTCAAGAGAATCAAAGATGTAATGACTCATTTTTTCCACTGTTGGGAATTAAATCTTCCACTGAAAAGCAATATTCGTTTCATAAAACCTTAATTTACAGAACTTCAGAAATCATTCCAAGGGGCCACTTGAATCATCACAGAACCCACACCTGTATAAGAAATAGTGATTATTCATGGGGCTAAGCCATGGTAGGCCAGCAGGCTCAAGATCGCAAGACCTATATAAGAAACAGTGTGCAGGAAGAGATGACTGAAAGGCCTGTAGTCATTGTAAATAGGCAAAGTCAAAGCCTTCTGCTCTGGGCCAGACTTGTTTCTTCAAGAGAGATCTGAGAGGGCTAGGAAGACAGAATAAGTGTTATTCAAAAAGACTTCCATGCCTGAAGCTTCAAAGGTTTCTATGTTGGGTTCAATCCCCAGCAGGGAGAACAGAAGCAACTGGTGGCGCAGCTATGTGCAAATAATGTCAAAGGACATAAATCATAGTGATGTTGTGTATGATACTGCAAATCCTAACAAAGGGATTTTTCAAATTTAACCCAATTGCCAAATTATGTGATATAGCAGTAACTATCTATTGCCTTCTTAAGCCCTAAGACAGCAGGAACCTCCCACTTCCTCTATAGAGCCTATATTTCCCCAGTTCTGGAACCTCTAGAGTGGGGCTCACTTTCCTACATGCTTCTCTCAAATCATACCAAATGATATTGCATCTGCTGATCCCAACCTAATCAATGCAATGAATACCACCTTGGTATGCTTCACTTCAGACTGTGTCCAGAGACATCGGGCATGGAATGTCAGCCCTTCACCCTCATTACTTGGGTGAGACCTTTCCTTTCATAGGATTCTCTAATTCCATTCCAGGTGGTACACTTCCTAGCAAAGTCCCAAAACCTAGATATAGACCAGGTCCCATGAGATAGGCTATATGTTCACATGTATCCATAAATTAGGGCAAAAATATATACCTGGAAGCAAAAGTACACAATAGTCTGCAGTGAGTTAGTATGAAACTCATAATGAAATAGTGTCTACTTAGACTTAGATACCCTCCTCACTTATTTTCTATTATACTTCTCTCACTCACTCCTAAGCTATCCTTATCAAAGCAAGGACTGCAAAAGCTGAATAAGGGCAAGAGACTGGCATACTTTAACGGTGACTCTTTAGTCACTATCAGTCCACCCCATCAGCTGGGCCCCTATTCGGGGAGTCCTGAGATTCCCAAACAGACTCGATGGGGCCAGACCTTAAATAAATCCCTCTCTCCATTGTTACTGGTCACCTCCATCAGGAACAACAAAATAGACCCCTTTGTGGGCCCCCATAAGACCATACCCTTAACTTGGATCAATAACAGTAGAGAATGTTCCATCCTCCAAAGGGAGGATGGACAACATACTCTATGCTACACCTGAAGAAGATGGGTCCTGATATTGTGGCAGCTTGGAACATCCCTATTCAAGACCACAGAACATGTGAACTCAGATCTACAGGGATGCAGAGGTCACATAGGCTCCTAAGCTGAATAAGGGCCTCAGATCACATCAAATAGATGAGTTTTACAGTCAACAATATTTATACCCCTTTCCCATATTAGGGAGCTACTCTTTTCCCTGATCCAGCTTTCTGGTCTTTTTTTAAAAAATACTTATTTATTGATTCCCTTTTGTTGTAGTTATTATTGTAGTTGTTATTGATGTCATTGTTGTTGATGTTGTTGGATAGGACAGAGAGAAATGGAGAGAGGAGGGGAAGACAGAGAAGGGGAGAGAAAGACAGACACCTGCAGACCTTCAACCTTCTGCATCCCACAATGACCTTGGGTCCATACTCCCAGAGGGTTAAGGAATAGGAAAGCTATCAGAGGAGGGGATGGGATACAGAGTTCTAGTCATGGGAATTGTGTGGAGTTGTACTCCTCTTATCCTATGGTTTTGTCAATGTTTCCTTCTTATAAATAAATTAAAATAAAAAAGAAAGAAAAAAATTTAAATCATTATTTTATTTGATAGGACAGAGAGAAATTGGGGGAGGGAACATGGACATGGAGAGGGAGAGAGGCTT
Organism: Erinaceus europaeus; assembly: GCF_950295315.1. Classification (NCBI taxonomy): domain Eukaryota; kingdom Metazoa; phylum Chordata; class Mammalia; order Eulipotyphla; family Erinaceidae; genus Erinaceus; species Erinaceus europaeus. The sequence goes on from NC_080165.1 coordinate 82,427,187, forward strand.
CTGCAATACTGCTTTTGAAGTTTTCCTCTGCAGCTGGGGACTGGGGACTTGAAACTGGGTCCATGTACATGCTAGTATGCACACTTAACTAGGTGTGCCACTGCCAGGTCCCCAAAGTATTGGAGTTTGATGCAGGAGGTCCTCTGGCATTTAATGTGCCAGAGTGATGCTCTGATTCTCTCTTTCTTTCTCATAAATAAATATTAAAAAATACCAGCAGTAAAGTTATTAGACTGAAACTCCTAGAGTCTTATAGAGGTGTCAATGCTAATATATCAGGGTTAAAATCTGAGGAACATTTCTCCTATAATAAGGTGAGGAGATGAAAACAAGGGAGGAAATGGACTTTGTAGTCTATAAGGCAAATCAAGATACTGATTGGCTAAGAAATCTATGTTCCTTATAATTGATTTCTTTTTCATTATTTTATTTTTATAACAAAACACTTTTATTTTAGACTCACAAGATGCTTTTTGTGAACTTATTCTTTTAAGACATGTTTCTGGGGAAAGGGGAGATAGCATAATATAGCATAATGAATACACAAACAGACTCTCATGTTTGAGGCACCAGGTCCTAGATTCAGTCCTCCACCACCATAAGCCAGAAAACCAAAGCTGAACAGTGCTTTGGAAAAAAAAAAGGACAAATAAAGACACATTTCTATTAAAGTGATTTATCAAAGGAGATATTTAGGGGAGAAACAACATAATAAATAAATTATGCCAGTTTTCTCATCCAAACTGGGAGGGATTTAGGGAAAGGAAAGAGGAGACCATAAGACACTGGGAAAATATTAAGAGGCCAAAAGACTGGGAGGGGACCCTAGCATAATGGTTACAAAAAAAGATTTTCATGGCTCAGACTCTAAGGTTCCAGGTCCAATCTGCAGTACTTTCATAATCAGAGCTAAATAGTGCTTTGGTAAAAACAAATAAAACCAAGACTGTGGGACAGAGTATTTGCTTGCAAGAGATCCTAGACTCAGTCCCCAGCATCACTATTAGCCAGAGCTAAACAGTGGTGCTTGTAAAAAAGAAAGGAAAGAAAAGGGAAGAGAAGAAAAGAAGGGGGGAGGGGGAAAGGAAAAGGAGGAAGAAGAGTGGGGAGAGAGGAAGAGAGAGACCAAGACTGTTAGTCTCTATAAACAAAACTGAAAGCAGTTTCTATAAAACATGATACTGAAAACCAAAACAGCACTTTTTTTTTTTTTTAACTTTAGACGAGAGAATCCAGAAGGTCAGGTGTTTTCACACATCTTTAAAAGTGCAGTAACTTCTCAGAAGTGCTCAGCCTGAGCACTTAAAGTTGTATTGGACCTAAAACTCAACCCATTGCACCTGTGTATTTACTGAGCTTTTTATAGTTATGTATTTACTGGGCAACCATTGATACTGTCTTCTGTGAGTACACATTGTTCTGTGCCTGGATAAGGTTTACTCCTTCTCACTGTGTGGTTGCCTTAAATGTCAAGGCTGTGCTGCTCTAACAATCCTTCCTACCTTAGTTTGGTCATGTGCAAACCCACTAGTATTAATAAAGAGGCCAAGTTCTTGGGGGAACATAGTTAAGAGAGTTAAGTGTCCTTTTATGCAGATATCCTGTCAGAACTCTGCCTTGATGCTGAACTCACTCATAACTTGAAACTGTCACTGTTTAATTGCTAGCGTTTTCAAAGGAATTAGCATATAGTTACTATGAACAACATACTTTATTTTGTGGAAACTATGCAATTAACTTGTCCTAGGCTAATAAATTAAATGTAACATAAGCAGGTATAACAGCTGCTTGGAAGGTGGGGCTGGCTGGCAATGTATTTATTTAGATGGTTTTGGATTTACTAGCTTCTATACTCAATGTAAACATTGTGTCTTGTTTTAATGAAGGAATGAAAATTCCTGTATTTACTAAATATGTATTTTATGGAGTTAAGCATATTTGTTTAAAGGAGAGAAAATGAGGGAGAAGGAAAAAAAAGTGAAAATGATGTTGGTACAATGGATAAATATGAGCTTCCTTGATTGAACTCCAACAGAGTGATGTCTTGGTTTGCTCTGTCCTATATCTATCTTTATATCTCTATTTCATCTATATTTCTTTCCAGAGTACTGTTCCATTCTGGCTTATGGTGGTGCTGAGGATTGAACCTGTGATTTTAGAGCCTCAGGCATGAATGTTGTATCGCATAACCACTAGGTTACCTCCCTAGCCCCATTCTCTCTCTTTTATTAATTTCATTAATTGAAATGATCAATTCATTTAAAAGTATTATCTTTATTTATTAGATAGAGACAGTCAAAAATTGAGTGGGAAAGGAGAGAGAGAGGAAGAGAGACAGAGAGACACCTACAGCACTGCTTCATCACTCAGAAAGCTTTCTCCCTACAGGTGGGGACTGGGGACTCAAACCTGGGTCCTTGTGCATTATAACCTGTGTGGTAAACCAGGTGCACCACAACCCATCCACTTAATTCACTTTTGGAGTCAGGTATCTATATGCTTATTTATTTAGTTAGTTATTAATATTTTTCTAGGACATTGCAACTCTGGCTTATGTTGGTACAGAGAACTGAACCTGGGACTTAAGAGCCTTAGACATGAAAGTCTTTTTTGTGTAACCATTAGGTTCTTTCCCACAACTCTTTCTGGGCTGGGGAGATAGCATAATGGTTATGCAGAAAGACTCATGCCTGAGGCTCCAAAGTCCCAGGTGTTCAGTCCCCTGTGGCCAAGTAACTTGCTTGTTCAGAGGACCTTGTCTGTAGCTGGAGCAAGATTGGAGGAAAGCTGCTTTCCATGTTCCTCTTTGAATTCAATCTGAAAATCAGGAATTCTAGCCTTAGAGGACACAAAGTTTTATACAGCCTGTCTACACTGGTTAGCTGTCAATTCTAAATAAAAGTCTGTATTTAACAACAATGACAAAAAGGTCAATTTGTACAGTAAATATATTTATTTAAGTTAGTTAAGTTATACTTTTTTAAAATTGATTTTTTAAATCAATTAAAAATTCATTTAATTTCTGAATTTGTTATATTTAAAAAATGACCCAAGATATGCATTTTCTGTATAGTAGTATATCAGTGTTACCTTAATAAATCTTGGCAAAAAATTATAATTCCACCCACTCTAAGAGGATATGGATTTGTAGACACCTTCATGGTGAGACAAGACATTTTACCTATGTGTCAACAACTATCCTATAAATCATTAACCCTCATTAAAGAAATAATAAGGAAGACAACATAACCAAGATACTATCTACCCTTATCCTATATACAGAATTTCTTTACTAATTTATTTGTTTACATTATTGTACTATAGTCAATTTTTTAATCATGAAGACCTCTTCACAGACCAAATTGCACACACTCTGATATTTCTTTAGAGAACATTGAGAAAAAGGAACACAAAGTAAACTTATTGGTCAGAGAAGATGAAAAGAGATGGATTTCCCTGTGTGGGTCAAATTAAAAGGAAGACTTAGTATGGGTGCTGGCAATGACTTCCTGTTCTTCAAGCTTGAGAAGCTGGGGAATGGGTGTGGACTGACCTCAATTCTGCTTACTTCCTGAAGTATCTTTTTTAAAAAAATTTTTATTTATAAAAAGGAAACATTGACAAAACCATAGGATAAGAGGGGGTACAGCTTCGCACAATTCCCACCACCAGACCTCCGTATAACCCCCCCATAGATTTTCTACTCTTTAACCTTCTGGGAGTATAGACCCAAAATCATTGTGGGGTGCAGAAGGTTGAAGGTCTGGCTTCTGTAACTGCTTCCCCACTGAACATGGTCATTGATAGGTCGATCCATACTCCCATCCTGTCTCTCTCTTTTCCTAGTGGAGAAGGGCTCCGGGGAAGTGGAGCTCCAAGGCACATTGGTAGGGTTGTCTGTTCAGGGAAGTCTGGTTGCATCCTGCTAGCATCTGGAACCTGGTGGCTGAAAAGAGAGTTAATATACAAAGCTGAACAAACTGTTAGACAATCATGGACCTAAAGGCTGGAATAGTGCAGATGAAGTGTTGGGGGATCCTCCATTTTGTAGATAACTAGTAGGCCATATTTTAGTTATATTTCAAAGGGCCTGTAGGTATACTAGTGGTTTTTTTTTTTTTTTTTTTTTTTTTTTTTTTTTTTTTTTTTGTCTGAGCCTGAAATCTGATATGCAGGTGAATCCTAATAATTGTCTGGGGAGATGATGTCATGGCTGGGAAAAGGACCAGAAAGCTGGATCAGGGAAGAGAGTACCTCCCTAATATGGGAATGGGGTATAAATATTACTGTAAAACCCCATCAATTTTATGTGACCTGGGGCCCATAATTAGCTTATGAACCTGTGTGACCTCTACATCCCTCTAGATCTGAGCTCACATTCTGTGGTCATGAGTAGGAACATTCCATGGTGCCCTAGTATCGACCTATCTTCCTCAGGTGTATCATAGAGTATGTTGTCCATCCTCCAAATGGAGGAGGATGGATAACATTCTCTACCGTTGTTGATCCAGGTTGAGGGCAAGGTTCTATGGGGGCCCACAAAGGGGTCTATTTTGTTGTTACTGATAGAGATGACTGGTAATAATGGAGAGAGGGATTTATTTGAGGTCTAGGCCCATAACATCTGTTTGGAAGACTTGGGACTCCCCGATTTGGGCCCCAGCTGGTGGAATGGCCTGATAGTGACTAAAGACTCATTGTTAAAGTATGCCAGTCTCTTGCCCTTATTTCAGCTTTTGCAGTCCTTGCTTTGCTAAGATTAGCTTTGGAGTGAGTGAGAGAACTGTAATAGGAAGTAGGTGAGGAGGGTATCTAAGTCTAAGTGGACACAGACTCACTATAGACTATTGTGTACTTTTGCTTTCAGGTATATATTTTGCCCTAATTTATAGATACATGTGTGTTGGTATGCTTCTGGATTCGGCTTGTGAGACCTTCTGTTTTTATCATCTCATTGAGTTCACCTGTGTTGCTTGCGATGTGTTCTGTTTGCATGTCCACTGTTGGCTGGGCACCTCCCTGCCTCTGGGACATTGGTTTGGTCTCCCCCACACACACACACTTGGTTAGTCCTCACTGGTTTGCGCTTTTTCCTTCTCCCCTCCCCCTATCCTATGTATTTCCTTTGTTCCTGACTCTTCCGCATCAGGAGAGAGGCAGGACAGAATTGTGTTGTGATTAGGTTTTTGGACTGCATCCCCGCTGTGAATAAAGATTGAACTGCGTTCTCAGCTCAGCCATGAGTCCCTGGTTGGCTCTGTCTCCCACCCTTGAAGCTAATCTGGCAAAATGGCACCTGAACAGGGACTAACACCAACATGGGACCTAACCCGCCCATCCACCAGATAAGTAAAGCCATTGGGCTACTTATCCACTATGGGCTGCAGTTGGCTAGGCGGGTGCGACACACGGTCCTGCGGCTCTCTTGCTCTCTGCGTCTTTCGCATAGCTGCTGGAGCCACCACATGACCCGGAGGCTACCACAGACTGCAGAGCCCATGAGAATGTGGGTCCCACCTTGCCTCCATGTAGTCACTCTGGGCCACACATGTGAACATATATGCTCTATCTTACGGGCCCTGGCCTATATCTAGGTTTTGGGACTTTGTTAGGAAATGAATCTCCTGGAATGGAATTAGAGACTACCATGAAAGGAAAGGTCTCACACCAGTGATGAGGGTGAAGGGTTGGCAATTCATGTCTGATGTCTCTGTACACAGTTTGAGGTGAAGCATGCTGAGATGGTACTCGTTGCATTGATTATGTTGAAATCAGCAGATGCATTATCATTTGGCCTGACTTGAGAGCAGCTTGCTGGGAAGTGAGCCCCACTCCAGAGGTTCCAGGTTTAGGAAAAACATAGGCTCTATAGAGGAAGAGGGAGATTCCTGTTGTCTTAGGGTTTAAGAAAACAATAGATAGTTATTGCAATAATAACATTGTTTGGCAATTGGGTTAATTTTGAAGAATCTCTTTGTTAGGATTTGCTGTATCATACACAGCATCACCATATTTTATGTCCTTTGACATTGTTTGCATATAGCTATGCCAGTTGCTTTTGTTCTCCCTAGACTAAGCTTTTAAGAGTCAACATATCAAAGACTCAGCCCATGTATTAAAAAGACTCAGTCTGTGCTTTAAAAAATTTGAGATATTCAATCAATTTTCCCCTTTCATATTAATTAAATAGTGATTTATGTAACTGAAAATATGTGGGAGTGTACATAAACACCATTCCCACCACCAAAAGACTGTGTCCCATCCCCTCCCCTGCCCTACCCCACCCCCACCTCATGAAGCTGAACATTCACCCATACCCTCCACCCAGGGTTTTTATTTTGGTGCTCTACTCCAATTTCTGAAATATCTTAATCAGTTACCTAACAGCCCTCACCCTCCCCTTTCAAACTTTCAAAAGTATGATAGTATTTAACT